>NC_089236.1:14608080-14917650 GCF_963924675.1 Phocoena phocoena | reverse complement strand
CTCTCACCTCTGGAGTCACTTTAACACTGCCCTCCTGAAATCATTAAAAAAAAAATTGGATATAGCAGTCTCCTGCCTCAGATTCCCTGCAGACCCTTGCTGTTCCAGGATAAGGTTTAAATTCGTTGTAAAGGTTGCATGATTTGTCCCAAACTGATGCCAATTTAGTTTTTCAACCTAAGCTTTTTCCAGTTTTCACCTACATATTCGACAGTCAAGCCACACAGTACCCCATTCCTCAGATCTGGCACACCCTTTCATGACCCTGGGTTGCTGCTGCATTGTCCCCTCTGCCTGGGATGCTCCTTCCTTTCTTCTTATTTCTCATTCCTCTCTCAAGATCAGTTTCAAATGCCAGCTCCTTTAAAAATTGTCTGCAACTCCTCCAGTCACGGTTCGCTAGTCTGACTCTTGCACTTCCCAGTGCCTCGTCGGTGGCTCTTTTATAGCTGTGATGCTTTGTAATTTACTGGTTTATAGTTTCTCTGTATTGTCCACTAGATAATGAGATCCTGAAGGTCCATATATTGTTCATCTCTGTGTCTCAGGGCCTGGCACAAGTGGATGCCCAGTAAGCCTTTATCCAAGCACTAATCTTACTAATCACAGTGGCCAAGGATGAACTCCTTAAGGGGAAGGATCACGTTTTAGACATCTTTTCGTTGTCAGTGCCCATCAGTTACTCAGTGCCCTTTAAGAGTTTATGGGCATAATAAATTAGTAATTCCCAGAAATTAAATATGGTGATAAAGATCTTTGTCCATCAGTTTTGTGCCCTTGGAAAGTCACAAATCATTGTTGGGAGGGAACCAACAGTCTGAAGACCAACAGTCCATCATGATGGCCGTGCTTTTTGCGTTCATTTTATTTCTACCCAGAAATTATACTAAGAATGGTGATAGCTATTCTTTACCGAGGGCCTGCAATGTGTCGAGTTTTGCATTGAAAATTACCTCATCTGGGCTTCCCTGGTGGTGCAGTGGTTGAGAGTCTGCCTGCCAGTGCAGGGGACGCGGGTTCGTGCCCCAGTCCGAGAGGATCCCACATGCCGCGGAGCAGCTGGGCCCGTGAGCCACGGCTGCTGGGCCTGCGCGTCCGCAGCCTGTGCTTTGCAACGGGAGAGGCCGCGACAGTGAGAGGCCCGCGTACCGCAAAAAAAAAAAAAAAAAAAATTACCTCATCCAATTAGCATTTCTTTAAAAGGAGCTGTGATTGAACTAAAAGCTATCATCAGAAAAACTCTGGAATTTACTTAAAATTACCTTGTACACATCTGAAAGACTCAAATTATTGTTTAAGCCTCTCAGACATTACACCACTAATCATTTTCTAATGATCTCATCTTAAGACATAACACCAGCAGGAGAATGGTTGAGCCTCCCCCCATAACAACATAATGAGCAGATTTGGGTATTTACATAATAACTCAGAATGATTTCAGGCATTTCAGACAAAATATACAGCCACTTAGATTGCTGTCACTGCAGTTATCTCATCGCTCTTAGAAATTAAATGGAGATGGAAATGGAAAAAGTGAAAATATGGGAGTTCTTGGATCTGTTGTACTTGGTTTAGCTACTTAAATGTTGGGTCTGAAGCAAAATGCCACCATTAGGAGATTTGGTTCACAGAAAATGCAACCATTAAAGCTTTGCGCAAGATATCAAAAGTCGATCTGAAGTAGAAGCAATTAGATTCCAGAAATCCTTTTGCAAATGGCTACTCTTTGACATTTGTAGAGTGGGGAAACTGATGATCCTAGGGGTAAGATAACTTCCCAAATTCCCTATTTCTGACTCATATACCATCTTTATTTAATATTTTACTTCTAACTTCATTTCTTTAAACTTCACAAATGGGGCACCGTATTTATTATTTTGTACTTTATTTACCCATGTTTGTTATTTTCTTAACTCCTTGTTTCTTCTTGAGAATCATTTTATTTCCTTCTGAGATCATTGTCTTCTTTTTGAAATTCATTCTTTAGAAGTTCCTTAACTGAGTGTTTGTGGGTAATAACCTCTCTCAGGTTTTTTTTCTTGCTTGAAGTTACGTTCATTTCATCCTCACACTTGAAAGATAGTTTTGCTGGATTATCAATGATTTTGTTCTCGATCGCTGCTGTTTGTGAGTCAGCTGTTGGGCTAAAGCTCTTTGTAGGTTAGCTCTCCTTCTCTCTGGGTGCTTCTGCTTTGTCGTCAGTGATTCTGCAGTCTTGCTCTGATGCGTCTGTGTGGGGCTTTCTTTGGAAATGCCGGTGTTCATTGGGCTCCTGGAACCAGGGGATCATTGTCGTTAATCAACTCCGGAAAGGTCTCATCTGTTATCTCTTTTAATATCTCCCCATCCCCCATCTCCTGTGTGCTCCCTGTAGACTGATATTAGAACTTTGCCCTTGACCTCCTCGCCCTTTGACCTCTCTTTCACATTTTTCATCTCTTTGCCACTTTATGCCTCATTTTTGGTAAATTTTTCAGCTTGATCTTTAACTTCATTAATTTCCTCTTCAGTTCTGACTAGTTATATCAGCTTTTGGTTTCTCAAATTTCTAACTGACCTTTTTTTAAAATCAAAATCTTTCTTCTTATATCGAGTTGGGGTGTCTCTCTCTCTCTTTTTCTTTGTAAATAGTTGTTTCTTGGGACTTCACTGCAGGAATTCTTTGAGATCTGGGTTGAAGTCTCTTTTACTCAATGTGTGGCTTACGTTTTTAGAATGAATCCCAGCCCCAAACCATTTTAAGTGTGGGTTTATAGTTAGATATTCTCAGCAGAGAAGTCCCCCCACCCCACTTCTTATTCCTCCATCAAGAACAAAGGACAAGACAGACGTATCTATTTCTTTCTCTTGTAGAGTTTCTTTTTCAGGTTCACTTGCTGAAAGTGTTTCCCTTTTGAGGTCCTGGATTTTTCTTTTTTTGGCCAGTGTTTCCTCTGACTGCTCATCTGACTCTAGCCGAGGTGTGTTTCCTGTCCTGCAGGCATGGAACCTGTTAACACCCCGGGGCTAGGTCACAGTGGTCGGCAGATGACGCAGGAAAGGTCCGCTCCAGCAGCAGCTTACCTCCCTGGATTCATGCTGTCTTACTGTTTCTAGCCTCTGAGAATTCACCTCACTTTCTTCCAGCTCTACCATACATTGCAAAACATATTTTAAAATCCATTCAGTGTTTCAGATATTTCCAGAAGCAGACATTTCCAGGGAGAATTAACTCTGCAACGTCTGATCGATACAATACTTGTCGTTCGTGTTTGAAAGTTTAGAAGTACATTTACCAGCAGGGTAAGTGACTTTCTTGATAAATAATCAGTGGCTACACCAGATACTCAGGCCAGTATCTTCATTATTGTCTTAGCTGACAAGACAGCAGTCTTTCTACTACCTCATATTTTTTTGTTTGTTTGTTTTTGCGGTACGCGGGCCTCTCACTGCTGCGGCCTCTCCCGTTGCCGAGCACAGGCTCCGGACGCGCAGGCTCAGCGGCCATGGCTCACGGGCCCAGCCGCTCCGCGGCATGTGGGATCTTCCCGGACCGGGGCACGAACCCGCGTCCCCTGCATCGGCAGGCGGACTCTCAACCACTGCGCCACCAGGGAAGCCCTGTGGTCTTATTTTAAGAAACTGTCACGGCCACCCCACCTTCAGCACCCACCACCCTGATCGGTCAGCAGCCATCAACATCGAGGCAAGACCCTCCACCAGCAAAAAGATTCTGACCTGCTGGAGGCTCAGATGACGGTTAGCACTTTTTTAGCAAGAAAGTATTTTTCAATTAAGGTATGTACATCGTTTTTTGACATAATGCTATTGCCCATTTAACAGACTATAGTATAGTGTAAACATAGCTTTTATATGCACTGGGAAACCAAAAAATTCATATGACTTGCTCTGTGACAATATTCACTTTATTAGGGTGGTCTGGAGCTGAACCCACAATATCTCCAAGGCATACCTGTAATTAAAAGTGTTTTCTAAGTCACAGTTTCCACTCCTTTTTCCACATTCTCTCCTTCAGTCCATTACAGCTGGGCTTCTCTCCTTTCTAGTTGCTCGTGTCAAGATCGCTTTCACGTTGTCAAGACCAATGATCACCTGTCTGTTCTCACTTGACCTCTGAGCCGCCTTTGGCACCACTAACCGTTCTCTTTCTCCTTGAAACGCCTTCTTCTTTTGGTTTCTGTGATACCACACACTCTGCTTGTTCTCTTCCTACCATAACACTTCTTCCTTTGTAAGTCCTTCTCCTCTGCTGGACCTCGAAATTTTGGAGTGCTCGGAGGTTATGTGCTGGATCTGCCTTCGCTTCTCCATCTGCAAAGGTCTCCTGGGTAATTACTGGAATTCCACTGGTTTTGACTCTCAAATCTGTAGCTTCAGCCCACAGTGTCCACTGTATTCCCAGGACCTGAAATAGTGTTTAACACATAATATGTATAAACAAATATAGAAATGAGAATCAGAAGACCAAACAAAGCACCACAAGAACTCAAAATCTGAAGCCTGGAGTGGTCCTAGTCAGGTGAAATGGTGATTCGAATAGTGTACCTCTTGGAATCACTGCCCCTCAGCTGGTTCATGCTGACATCTTCAAAGAATTATGGCAAAAATGCATGCAATTCCTGGTATCCAATGTCTTCTCTTCATGGAAAGCTTGAAAACTGGCTGGTCCAACCTACTGTTCCTTTATAACATATTGAAACATTTAGAGTGGGAAAGAAAGTCAAAAAGCTCCAAAGTCAGAGCCCCAAAGTCTTGGGGCAACAGACATCAGAGCCCTGGGGGAGCAAATCATTTTTGAAAACTGGGCTGCTTTTTTCCGAAGAGGGAGGTGTGCTGTCTGTGTGTCTATCTGTGTCTGTATGTGTCCCTGTTGTGTGCGCTGGAGGAGAGGTGCTGACCTGGAGTGAGTGGAGAGCAGTGACTATAACATCAGTGGAGAAAAGGACAGGGGAGGTTATCTCTTTTACAAACATAAACCCGTGCAGCGTCATGTCTGGCAGGAAAAGTCCAGATTGGTTCAGATGTAAAATCAGGTCTGGGAAACGCAGATGATAATTAATCGCAGGTCTCCTTCAACCCCTGGCGTTATCTCATGGACTCCTGCAGGGGACCCCATTAGGCCCGGGCTTATTTGAATTCTGGCTAATGATCTGGAAGAGGGTGCCGCCAGTCTACTAATGATTCTGAATCACAGTCATTTTGAGGGCTTAAATCATCAGCGTGGACTGAAAAGAATGCACATTGTATTAACTTCCTATTGCTGCTGTAACAAATTATCACGAGTTACTGGTTTAAAACAATATGAATTTATTACCTTAGGGTCGTGTGGGCAAGAACCCTGACAAGGGTCTCAGCCAGCGAAAGTCAGGGTGTGCGCAGGGCTGCATTCCTTCTGGAGGCTCTGGGGAGGATCTGTTTCCTCGCTCTTTCCAGCTTTGATTGGTCCCTTCCGCTGCCGTCTCTCTCTGGTTCTCTGCAGCCAGGAAACGTTCTTCCCTCTGAAGAAAGAGAAGATCCTGTTGGGCCACCCAGATAATCCACAGTACTCTCCCCAGCTCAAGGTCCTTGACCTCAATGACATCTGCAAAGTCCCTTTGCCGTGTAAGGTGACATATTTACAGGGTCTGGGGATTAAGATGTGCACTTCCTTGGAGGGTGGGGTCATTGTTCTGCCCACCACACGAGTAAAGGGGTTAAAAATTGGAGCTGTGTAAAGTCAGTCTCAAAAGTGGAAATGAATGGAAGAGGGAAAATGGCTAATCTGAGCCACCCTGATTCAGCAGGGATTAGAGACACATCCTCCTCTGAGCAGGAACCAACCGCATATGCCCTTTTGGGCTGGGCCTAGAGAACCTATTTTGGAGAAAAGTGAGGCACGGGCCATTGCCTAGGAGTCTATGGATATTCAAATGAGCGTTTGCTGTTTAGTTCCAAATCAAATGGCAGACCAATGTGTCTTAAATAGTAAGTTATTTCTTCGGATGGGGTGTCTTAGAGACTGCAAAGGAGATGAATGTGCGAGCTGATGATTAAAAGGAAACCAGGGCAGGTCTGAGAACAATTTGCAAAAATTACGCCCGGGGAAACACCTTCAAGCGTAGCCAGGGAGGCTAATGAGGAACAACAGGCCAAAATCAAGGTTAATCAATTTCAATCAGATATGAAAAATGAACACTACTGGGACTGGGACTGTGCTAGGCAAAGTGATGGCCCCCCAGAGACGTCCAGATCGATATCCCCAGAACCTGTGGATACATTGCCTTCTATTTTGGCGACATGTAAGTATAGTATAGTACCGTATAGTACAGTATGCCATGTACATGGCAAAAGGGCCTTTGCTGATGAGATTAAATCAAGGACCTCGAGATGGAGAGATTGTCCTGGATTATTAGAGTGGGCCCAGTGTAATCACAAGGGTTCTTAAAAGTGGAAGAGGCGCGCAGAAGAGTAGAGAATCAGAGAAGTTGTAGCACGAGGAAGACACGCAGCCTGGTGCTGCTGGTTTTGAATAAAGAGGAAGGGGCCATGAGCAAAGGAATGTCAGTGGCCTCTAGAAGCTGCCAAAGTCTAGGACATGGATTCTTCCCTAGGGCCTCCAGAAGGAACACAGCCCTACCCAAACCTTGATTTTAGCCCAGTGAGACCCATTTTGGACTTTGCACCTTTTGAAGTGTAAGCTAGGACTTTTGTGTTGTTTTAAGTCTCTAAGCTTGTGGTGATTTGTCACCGTGTGTCTTTGTGGATCTGCATTCTACAATGGAGTCTAATGCTACAGGGATATCCTCTCAAAGTCTGGCTGAAAGGCTGAGTGATTGAGTAAATGACAAAGTCTGGCTGAAAGGCTGAGTGACTGAGTAAATGAACACATAAACTATGGGACAATCTTCTCAGGACACTTTGAAATCATGTCACTACTTTGCTATTTAAATTAATTTTCCTCTTGCATAAGCTTCCTTTGATCTGGAGCATAGAACACCAAGAGAACACACAGATACACACATGCAAATAAACCACTGTGGGTTCTAACGGGTAGGACAAGGCTTCCCCTTCTCAGGGTTCTGCAGTTAAGCCCGGGTTGGAGGAAACTAAATCTTCTCCAGTTTGGGGCCCAACGGTGGTGTGGCAGGAAAATCTGTAGCATCTCTAATGTTCCAACCCAGGCTGTGAAATGTTCTTAATCATCTGACCTCAGACTCTTAGTTCAGGCTAATTAAGCCTCTTCTGGCTGTACCGAATGTGCCAGTTTGCAGCCGCGGTTGGGTAACAGTTTATACTGTACACCTTGGCCATGGGGGTTTGCTTGAGTACCTCTGTTTCTCTGTACAGGATTCAGGCCCTTCTAATAAGAATGCAATCTACCTGGTGCTCTGGTGAGGTCTCTGGGCTTGCAGCCATCAAAGGGACTATTTGTAGAGGTGGGCAGCGTGCTAGAACCAGCCAGCACTACCATCCAACAAATCTCCCCTGAGCCTAAGGGTCTCTTTCCTCTTCTCCTGGGAGCTGCTTACCTACACATGTTCTCAGGTGGGTTTGGAAGAGCAGCCTGCTGCCTGCTGTGTCTGAAAAGGGACAGTGGTGGGAAAGGTCAGTGGGGGTCAGTGAGGGAAAATGTTCCTACAAATGAGCACGTATCTCCAAGAGTTAGTGTGGTGGGGAGAGGCGCTGGTTAGACTCTAAAGTCTATTTTATTAGATGTTCTTAGCCATGAACTAGGCTTAATGATGGGCTACATGGCTTGTGTGATCTGGTGTTATTTTATTTTAGTTTTTGCGGTACGCAGGCCTCTCACTGCTGTGGCCTCTCCTGTTGCAGAGCACAGGCTCCGACGCGCAGGCTCAGCGGCCATGGCTCACGGGCCCAGCCGCTCCGCGGCACGTGGCATCTTCCCGGACCGGGGCACGAACCCGCGTCCCCTGCATCGGCAGGCGGACCCTCAACCACTGCGCCACCAGGGAAGCCCTCTGTTGTTATTTTTAAATTACTAGCAAATCCTCTCCAGTGGTGAATAAGTAAGAATTCTTAGATTCCGAGTGTGGGTGTCTGCATATAACCCACTGTTTCACTGTCAGCTGACAGTCCCCAGTTTTGCAGTGATATTTGAAGTTTTCTCAATGTCAGACCGTTTCACCTGCACCTAAGGCGATGGACGTTCCAGGAAAGAAAAAAAGCACTCTCATTTTGGGCAAGTTGCTTAGTTTGTGTAAGCCTCAGTTTGTTCTTCTGTAAAGTGGGGTTCATAACACCAAACTCAAGTGTGTGGTCATCGTGGGGGTCAAATGGGACAGTGCACGTAAAGCCCTGTGGAGAGTGCCCGCCACAGGGTGAGCCTCTGCAGAAGTAAGCTGTTCTTCCTGGTGACAAGTGCTTGAGTAAGAACCAGGTGTCATCTACAAGACCAAGTGCAGAGGTGCAAAGATGATTAAGATAGAGCCCTGCCTGAGAGATTGTTTGTAGTTTATTGGGGGGTGGGTGATTTATGAATATATAAGGTTAAATGAAGAATCATGGGTCCCCTTAAAACTATGACTAGGGTAGAGCGAGTGGGCCATTGTGCCTAGGATGGGGATGATGATAATGAGGAAGGGCTTCTAGATCAGACGGTCTGGAGGTAAGACTTGACCCATGAGTAGGTGTTCACGAGGCAGATGGGCAGGAAAAAGGTCCTTCCCGCTTGACGGAGTGCCTATCCTAGAGGGTCCTGGCACAGACCCGGAGCATTGCCTGCCTGTCCCCGCTGTGGTCTGCTGAGGGCGGGGGAATATTCCTCTGTGCAGGCATAGTTAGGAAAGGAAAGCAGCCATCCCAAAGGCTTCAACTTCTGCAGTCAGGCGGCCTTCAGGGCAGGCACAGGAGACCCTGCATCCCCGCTCAGCTTCTTCCAGGGCTCCTGGCAGTGGAGCCTTTTCCTTTGCAAAGCTGCATCCTGCCCTTGCTGGCAGTAATGTGGGGAGGTGCCCTGAGTACATAATCCTGGGAAAGTGCCGACAGAGTAAGAAGATCATGACCATTTACTAAGTAGTGATGAATTCCTCCCACTGTTCTGACCTGTCCTTTCCTTCCTGCAGTGAGTCCTGCCGATTCCTGCCGACTCTGGGTAGTACGTGGGGCATCAATCGTGTCTTTGTTCTCTCCTCCCAGTGGTGGAAGGACCTGACTCAGTTTTGTACATAGTATGTACTCAGCAAATACTAGTTGGAAGAAATAGTGATTTCTTGTACGAATGGAGGCTCTTCTCCATATATTTGGACAGCCAGTTCCATGTGGTTGGAAGGCAAAGCCCATTACGTGACCTTCCCACCAGAGTCAGCCTGGGGCCAGCATTAAGTCTTGACATTTTGTGATCTTGAATACATTTTTCTGGTAGTTAATGCAAAGCTCCAAATTCATCTCTAACCACTTCCCCGTACTCTTAATGAGTTACTAGGCCTTGTCGACTGTGCCTACAAATATTCTCACATTTTTCTCCTGTACATTCCTACTGCTACTTGCATTCAGACCCTGGTTATTATTTATCTAAACTCTTACAAAAACCGTTTACCCAATCACCTGGTCTTCCCATTTCCAGTGTTAGCTCACCCTCTCTATTCCCCAGCCTACTTTTTAAACGTATGGACTGATCATATGTCACCCATCACCTGTGTGTGTGTGTGTGTGTGTGTGTGTGTGTGTGTGTGTGTGTGTGTGTGTGTGTGTTCCTTAGCCTGGAAATAAATCCCTTCACAATATAGTCTGCATCTAACTCTCAAGACATGGTATTCTTCTGCCATTTGCGGTAATCAAATGTAACAACACGTCATTCCATTTATATTCCATGTCTTTCTGTCTTCATGAATGTGCTTGTTTCGTCCTCTTTTCCTGCAATGCCATATCTGTTACTCAGGTCTCAGTCTGAATGCTACCTTGCCTTATCCAGAGGCAGAGGGTTTGAAATTTAGAGCTGAAAGGGCCCTTGGAATCTTCCACTTCTGCCTCCTCACTGTATATGTGGGGAAACAGAACTCTAGGGAGGTGACTGGGCTTATGTTAGATCAGCATTAAAGCCAGGACTAAAGAGGATCTCCTGGCTCTTAATTCACTACTCTTTCTATGTGGCCAATGCCTTTCATTCACCTTCAATAACTTCTCTTATGACGGTTTTTACATTCC
The DNA here is from genome assembly GCF_963924675.1 of Phocoena phocoena. Taxonomy (NCBI): domain Eukaryota; kingdom Metazoa; phylum Chordata; class Mammalia; order Artiodactyla; family Phocoenidae; genus Phocoena; species Phocoena phocoena. The sequence continues at coordinate 14,907,504 of NC_089236.1, read as the reverse complement.
ATTCTGATTTACAATTTTCTGTAGTTGTCTGTATTTGTAGCTCTGAGGGTAGAGACCATGTCTTAGCCATCTTAGTATATTCCACAGCAGTTAGCACAGGACTTACACATGTTAGGTGCTTTCTATGTGCACTAAACATGAATGGATGGATGGTTGGGTGGATGGGTGGATAGGTGAGCGGATGAATGGATGGATGAGTGAATGAATGAAAGGATGAGTGTGTAGATAGAAGGATAGGTGATTGGATAAGTGGATGAAAGGATGGTGGGTGGACAAATGGATAGGTGGATGGAAGGATGGATGGATAGATGCATGGATGAGGTTATGGATGGACGGATGGATGGATGGATGGATGGTTGGATGGATGGATGAATGGGTAGATGAATGGATGAACAGATGGAATGGATAGATGCGTGCATGCATGAATGAATAATTGGATAATTATTGATGTAGCAGTTCTCTAGGAATGTGCTCAGGTATCCTAATAGCCCCACGGCAGACTTTATCTGCAAGTGTGTGTATGGTGTAGCACAGCTGCGGTTGTGACTTAACTCATTTTCTGATGTGATGAGGAAAAGACTATGAGAGGGGGTTTGGGTAAGGGATATACACTTCCAGGTGTGCATAATAGTAAGTCTTCATTTGTTACAGAGCCTGTGTTACGTACTCTATGCACACGATCATATTTAATCCTCACAGCAACTTTATGAAACAAGTTTCTTATCATCTGCAGTTTCCAGGCACTTAATGAGGTTGAATAACTTGGCGAGGAAATTGCAGAGTTAAGATCTGAGCCCAGGTTTTATGCACTTGGAAGCCCAGGCCCTTACCTACTGCCCAGAGCCAGGAAATACCGGGGTGGCAGTTGGGTGGGAGGCCTGGGAAATCAGAGCTGCTGTGCTCGAACCAGTCAGGCCACTCATTTCCTGAGCAGGTAGATCACCTAATCTGGCTTCTCAGTTTACTCTGTGGTTTAATGGAAGTAATAGAGTCTTCTTGGCAGGAGTGCTGTGAAAATGAATGGCATGTAAAGTGGTTTAAGATAAAGATTCTCACATAAAAGGACCTGGAGGGAGGGCGTTTGGAGTGCTATTAGGAAAGAGTGAGGAACTGCAGCTTATCCTATTTCCATGGGCTGGGTTGAGAGTGGGCAACGTAGTTTTTGCCCATTTGTTACGTATTTGTAAAAAATTCAGCTTCAAATTGATGTGCCTGGGTGAAGCATTCTGGGGAAGAAACAGAGCCTGGTAAGTAATTTCTAGATTCCATGTTTACACGTTTATAAAACATTATTTTTAACACTATATTATTTTTAAAAGAGAACTTCTGTTATGACTTAATAATGGTGGTAATTAAATACCACTGGGGGAACCAGGGGCAAAAAGTGCCACGTGGCCTTGATCTCTGAGTCAGCCGGGCTTCCCCACTGGTAAACTCAGGGTGCCATGTTCTTTTCCTCATCTGCGTGTGCTTGGCCATGGACACGGGTAGGAGATGGAAAAAGAGAAGCTCTTTATGTCACTCCCCGCCTCTCTAGATGGGAGTGTCTTGGTGTGGTTTCACAGGTAGGATTTCTGATCTCAGATTTTATCACCCTCCCTCATATAATATGCAGCCGCCACACATGCCCCGTTGAATGGATGAGTAAACTTCCCCCGGCCTCTTTTATCCCAGCCAGGTATTACTGTATATTTACATACACTTTCTCATCCATTCATGTGCTCATCAGATATTCATGGAACATCAGCTCTGTGCCAGACACTGTTCTCACACTGGGGTTTCAACAGACATGATCTCTACCCTGTGGAGAGATTCACTACCAAATAATCAGACAGCGAAATAATTAAGGAGATGACGAGAGCAATGAGGAAAAGTAAAGGCAAGTGGGAAAGCCCATGACAAGAGAGTGTGACTTTGTGGGCTGAGGTCAAGGAAGACTTCCAGAAGAGGTGGTTTTACCTGGGGCTGAAAAATGAGCAGGAATCAGTAGGGTTTACAGGGCCCAGTTCCTGCACTAGGTGTGTGGGATACAGAGATGAATAGGACCCAGGAAGTAAACGGCACAGCCCTGACCTCAGGTGCTTCCACTCTGGTCCAGGAAGTGGACAGACACACCAGCAGTGACGTACAGAGAGGCAAGGGCTGTAGATAGAAGTGTCCGAGGAGGAGGGCGAGGGGGCGGAGCTCCTACCTGGAGAGTTTCCGGGGCAAGTCCGTCCTGTCTGGGGAGTCTGAATTGGTCTGACGCATGAGTGGGATTAGTAGTAGATGATTGGCAAGGGAGGGGGCGAGGGCATTTAATGGAGAGGGAGCACATCGAGGGAAAGCTCAGATTGCTAAAGCATCCCTTGGTGGAAGCATAAGTAGCTTTTCAAAGCTGGAGCATAGGGACATGTTGGGGAGAGGAGATGGGAGAGAGAAAGAGGAAGCGGTCAGGTAAGAAGGGCGTTGGGAGTTTTCATGCTGAGGAATTCGAACTTGATCCTCTTTTCGGTGGGAATCGTTGAGGGGTTTTAACCCGGGGAGTGAGTGATCACATTGGCCCTAGAGGATCCTCCCTCCGGCGGAGTCGTGCTCGGAGGCTGATACAGAAAGCACCAAGAGCATAGCATGGATGGGAGAGGAGGAGGGTTTGGGAATGACCTTCTGAGACTGCGGGACTGGATGTGATTGGGAGGGTACAAGAAGAGGGCAGGCAAGGAAAAGGGTCTTCACCCTGTTCTCCAGGAAGCGATTCTCTGCCAAAGGTTCTTTAAGCAACCAATTCCTTGATCAATTTCTCACCTTCTCTCTGCTCTTAGGGTCCACCCACAAAGGGTCACTGATTGTACGGAACCTGGCAGCAAAGACACCTGATGGATTGGTTAAGGTTTTCCAAACGTCTTTGACCTTGGGACCGTTTCTTTCTTCTTCTTTTTTTTTTTTTAACGAAACATACACTAACATCCAGAGTGATCTTCCTAAAATTAAACACTGAGCATTTCAGTCTTTACTTAAAGTCACTCTGTTTTTTTGGACAAAGTTCAAATTATTTGCTTTGTACCTCGAGACCCTCTGGAACTAGTGTTTGGGAGACCGTGTTGGAAGAAATGACTCCATTTGTAGATCTTCTTTTAGAGAAATGTCTCTTCAACTCTTTTGCCCATTTTATTTGGTTGGTTTTCTTTCTATCATTGAGTGGCAGAAGTTCTTTAGATGCTTTGAATATAAATCTTGTGTCAAATATATGTTGAGAGTGTTTCTTTCAGTCTGTGTTTTGAGATCACAGTATTATGTGAAGCTTCAGGAGGGAAATATGATGAATTGAGTTTTGGGCAGGTTGCATTCGAAAAGCCTCAGGTATATTCAGTCCATGCCTGTGTTGACACTCATCTCAAGGTGTCCTGGGGTAGGGCATGTGGTCCCCTGCCTCTATAATGTTACCTGTCAAATGGGGATAACAGTATTGGCTTGCTCTTTTTCAAGGGTTGTCATGAAGATAAACCAAAATAAAATAATGTGAAAGCAGTTTGAAAGAGTGAAAAGCCATATACAAACGGTAGTGCCACACTGACATCATGTATGTTCCAGACCACTCCCAGAAGGTAAAGACTTAGCATTGCTTTCAGCTTTAACCCGTCTTACCTCTTGTCTTAACTTCTCTCCAACTTGCCTTTTGCACCTGCACATGACAAAGAAAACTCTTCTCCACTTACATCTCCTGGATATTTATAACTGGGTATAATGTGTTTGAACTCCAGACCCGAACAGGATACAACACGCATGTATTTTGATCCTCTGTTTGCTTGTGTATTGGTCATCATCTTCATCCAGTCACTCACCCAACACATATTTATTGCTTTTTAGCTATATATTCCAGACACACGCTAGTGACAAAACAAGAGAGACATAGTCCTTTGTCTCATGGCCTGAAGTCTTTAGTGAGAGTCAGACAATTACATCATCATTATCATACGGGTCATGAAAGGGGGTTACAGGAACATCAAAGAACAGAAGGCAGAATCTGGGGGAGAAGCATGTAAGACGTAAAGCAAAGCGAGGAGAAGCCAGAGCTGTTACACCGTGAAGTTTCTAAAGGAGCCACTTAGGGGAGGTAACAGAAGGGCATCCTGCATCCATCAGAGGAAGCCTGGATTCATGAAACCCACATCTTAGTTGGCCATTCTAATCTTCCCCATTCACATCTTTTTTCAGGGTTAGTTGGTGAAGTCTCAAAAGGTTTCCTATCCCTGCTTCCTCTAGCCCTTTGTTGAAGGTGATCATGACAATAAGTTCAAAAAAGAGCTGATGGGAAGGAGGGGAGAGCTGGGGTAATTCCCTAACTGAGTGTCAACTCTTGAAGAATTGACCATTGACAGAATTGCTCTTCTCAATGACCACTTTCCACCCTTTTCCGGACCCGGCACTCCGGAGTCAGCTGGATCCTTCCAGACAGCCACGTGTCTTATGTCGCCACTTGCCAGGCTAGCACTGGGAGAAGAGGCAGAACTCGGACCTTCTGGCTGTGACAAACCCCCTCTGTAGGGTGCACAGTGCCTGGGACCAGGAGCGTCCCGAGGAAAGGCAGCGCTGAGCCGTGCTCCAGCCGTGCCGTTGGCATAGAGCTGCCCGGGCCCTGGCCCCTCTGCTCTTGGTTAGGCTATTTGGGGCATAGAGCAGAGGGCTACCTGTGCTTAAGAGTACAAGTTCAGATGAAGGGTTTTCCATAGATTTTTTTTTTTTTTCCCCATAGTCAAAAAGCATCTCCCAGATCTGAGGGGACTGTCGTCCAGCTGCTTTAGTGGGCATCTATCCGAGCTGGGTGGGCTCTTTATGCTGACTTTCCCCAGAACCCACCCTCCAGAAAAGCATGTGTTGTCCGTCTCCTGCCACGGTTCTGCGGAGTGAGTGGCTCTCATCGATGCGATGCTGTGGGCCAAGATGTTTTAGATAAAAATCAACCAAGAACTTAATGAGCCCATTGGCAATTCGCATGGTCCATTCTCCGAGCATCTCTGCTCCCTCTTGCTGTGGTGAGTCATCTGCGTGGAATGGGAGGCTTCAGTAGCTTTAACGATGCGTTTTACGTGAATGCGGCCCTAGTTGACAGGTGTGCGTCTCCCTTGCTCTAATGGGAGCACCTGCAATGCAGCTATTAACTGGTAAGTTTTTATTTTCACCTCCTGTGCTCTTCAGAAAAAAGTTCCACCCTGAGGGAATATGAAGTTTAGGTCTGACTAAATTCAAGTGCTGTTAACTCACTCATCTTGGGCACACTTCCCAGTACAGAGCCTGTCACCCAGGAGGGGCATGATAAACGGGTCCCTCCTCCTTCTGGAATGACTGGAGAGGAATCTAGGCCTCTGGACTGGCTCCTGGAGATTCGTGGGTTTGATAGAACAAACAGCATTTGAGGAAGGAAGTACTGCGTTCTCCTGTGGACATTGTCGACCATGTGATTCTCTCTCCACGCAGGGGCCATCTGTTGAGATCAGGTGGTATCACCCTTCGTCCTGCAGGTGTGAGAAATCACCGCTTTCTGCTTATAGAAGTTGGAAAGGAAACTTTGCCTTTCTGTTTCAGAGGCTGCCTGTGGTCCGCTGACCCCTGCTTGCTGCATGCAGGCCGTTTCCCCAGTCTTCCGTGGGCTTCAGCATCACCTGGGATTTATGGTAAACTGTAGATTCTAGGGCGCCATCCCTATAGCTCTGATTTGGAATGTCCGGGGCAGGGTCGCAGGCATTGAGAAATCCTGGTTTCAGAAGACTGAGACTAAGAAAAAGAACGGCCTGAAGCTGGGAACAAAAAGAGCTGGTGACAGGCAGCAATGAAAAGCATGCTTCTTGTCACTGCCACGCATCAGTTACACGCACACAGCCCTGGGTGCCAAGCGGGCTAAGTGATGTTCGTTTCTTCAGTGCCTCCTAGGTGCCGATCCCCTGCCATGGGCTGGGAATGCAGAAATGAGGAAGAAATAGCTCTTTGCCCCATGAAATTCACAGGCCAGTGTGTGTGGGCAGACAGACAAATGCAAAGCAACTACAATGTATGGAGACTGATGGTGCAACAATGTAGCACAGATCCAGCCTGAAGAGTCACAGAATAAAAATACTGGCTGCCATTTGTTGAGCATTTTCTGTGGGCCTGGCTTTGTCTTGCATATATTAAGTAAATTCCTGACAACAACCGTTTAGGGCAGGTGAGGAAAGAGGTCTAGGCTGTTAAAAGAGTCTGCACAAGGCTGCCGAGTTAAAAAGCAGCAGAGCCAGATCGTAAGTTGCCAGAGGCCATGTTCTTAAGGGCTGTATTACACAGTCTTTCTGGAGAAAAGGGGCCTGTTATTTGCCGAACACATACTATGTGTGGGACTCACTTAACTGAATATTCGTGCCATTTCTGAGGGTGGCCAGAGCTCTGCAAGCGCTCACAGACCAAGCACCCTTGTCAGATGCACCAGAGCCCGAATGGATGCAGGGATGTTGGGATGTTGATTCCCTTAGCCTTCCTGGTGGCTGGGCAGGGACTTGTCACCTCTAGCTATGGCATCCTAGTCAGTGTACCCCAGTATGCTCACAGTTTAGGGCACAGACGGCCCTGGTCTCTATTTCCCTGCCTCCGTAAGATACTGATGCTGTGTAGATGGCCGCTGTTCCAGCTTAAGGCGATCGGGGATGGCATTTTGCATTTCCATCCTCCGACCACTTTCAAGTGGGAGCTCGGTTCCCCGCCCAGTCCTCTGAATCCAGTCGGTTGGGCTGGTAGGTTGGTGCTGAGAGGAAGCCCCATCTGCTGGAACAGGCGTCAGGGCTCTTGAGTCCCTCACGGTTCATTTGCCGTGCCCCGGACTCACTCTGCACACATTCTATCCGTTGGGGTTTCGGTTGAAGACACCCTTCTTCGCTTCCTCTCCTAAAGACTGTCATGTCTTGTGTCACATGCATGCAGCATGGCTGCTCCAGCGTTGGCCACGTGTCATGGGTGGTCCCTGGCCCCTCGCTGTGAAGATGGGCTGCAGGGTCAGGTCCTTAATCAATGTGCAGTTTCCATTTGCCTTTTAATAAGTTACTGTTGGGGGCCAATTCTATTATTTTAACAAACCATTTTCTTTTTCTTGTACGTGGTTCATCAGAAACAGGAAGTCAAAAGGTACGAATACTCTTCCTGTGAACCAGCAGAGAAACCCTCCTCCTTTGTGCCCGTGAACATGCCACAGGGGGCCACCAGATGCGCTACTATGAGAAAGGAAGGCAGCAAGCGGGACCCTGGGGTAGTCAGCAGGCAGGAATGCCAGGGTGGGACAGCTGTGCCTGTTGGCCTTGGGAGCTAAGCCTGGGGGGCAGCGCCCACTGTGAGCTGAAGTAGCAGGGGTGGGGACAAGGGCCGGGACAGGCGGCTCGCTCCAGGGCTGTTACAAATAAGGCGACAGGCCAGTGCTGACGAGCACGTGATGCCTTCCAGTAGCCGTCAAACTGGAATGACGGTCCTGGGCCTTCCGAGAGGGCTGGCTGGGTTGGGGGAAGCGGCAGGGGGACGGGCTGGGGAGAACGCGTGTAGGAGAAGGGGCTCCTTTCAGCACCTTGTGCTGGATCCAACACACGAACACTATTGTTGCACACTCACTCGGCCTCAGGGACTCTGTCCATCGCTGCGTCACACAGGTCACGGATTCGTGATTAGCAACTCATATTTTGATATTAACCAGTGGGGCACGAGTATCAAGGAAAGGGGATCGATATGGTTTCAGGTCACATCCCGTGATGTCACTGGGGTTGAAAGACAGTCCTTTCTTGGCTGTTCGGGTGGCTGCTTGCCAGAGAGGAGGTATTGGGCAGGCTCTTGTCCAAACAGGCCGGTTGGTGTGCCTTTGGTAGCGGCCACCTGCCTGCATTTTCCCAAGGAAGAGGTGGGATGAGTGAGATCCTGAAAAGAGAGTGTTTGAAGACCTGGAAACAAAAGGCCTTCTATAGGTAGGAGCTACTCTGCCACTACCCCCAGTCCAAAATAAACAGCCTTTTCTGCCACTGTGGACGGGCACTGAGAAAGCATGACAGCATCGGTGCCCAGACTTGTCTAATCACTCACATCCCCCGCCAGCTTCCACCTGGAGCCCGTGCTCATGCCAGGCTTTGAGCATCTCTTTCTGCAAAGCCGTGGCTTAGGTATCAATTCCCCTCAGCATCACTGACTCTGATGCTCTGAGCCAGTTATCTGGGATCAGACCGCCTCCGCTGATGTCATTTGTGTCCATTGGCCTTGCTCACCTTCATTCTTTCATCAGGATTGTATCTAGCACCTATTATGTAGCATGCACTGTGGGCTGAGTTGGGGATACAGGGACGAAAGCATAGGATCTGTGTCCCGCAGTTGCTTCAAGGCCAGTGAGAGAGAATGGCATATAATCCAATCAGATACACGTGACCAAATGGTAATCGTGATTAGAGATGGGATGCCATCCCTTGAGAGACATTCAGGTAAGTAGCTTGTCTCATGTGCTGCCAGATCTAATGGTTACAGAGCCTAAACTCCCTTCCTGTAACTTTGAGTCATTTATCCAGGTTCTTCCCTCTGGAACCACAAAGAGCAAATTACACTCCTCTTCTATAATGATGGAACTTTGGATATGTAAGCTTCTCTTCCAAGGCTAGTAGTCTCATGACATGGAGTCTAGACCTGTCCCTGTTTTAATTGCTATCTTCTGGGTATAGTCTAATTTCTCAATGTCTTTATTGAAGTGGTAAAGCCAGAACCCAATACAATATTATGGGTTTAGCTGGAGAGAAATATCAGAAAGACAAATAAATGAGGAATAATTATTCTAAAAAATAACAAAATAAAAAGGAGCCAGGCAGTGTGTGTGTGTGTGTGTGTGTGTGTGTGTGTGTGTGTGTGTGTGTGTTTAATGCACGGGGTAGAGAGAGAGAGAAAATATTTTTATTTTTAATTTTCCATAATGCAGTCAGTTCAAAGACTTTTTAGCACAGCATAATTGATTTTGACTTAGATTGTAACTTACATTTCCATTATCTGGTCTGTTTATGTTAAAGTTCAATTACGAAAGCTTGATGGAAACATCTGACCTGGGCAGGTACTATGGCCGTCAGCCCCTCAAGTCGGTCTTGACCTCATTAGGCAGGGCCTCAGCACCCTGGGTGATCCTCCATTTCCAAGTAACTTCCTAATCTAGTCACACACATGGTTTTCTCTCTGTGTCAAAGCTGTAACCAAACCCTGCTCTCCTGCAGACAGCCAGGGAGAAGGCTCGCCCGGGAAACGCCAGGGATGGGCATTCCACTTACAGTCTCTGTGAATCGTCCACAACCCGAGGAGTTACTCCTTCCCTGTTCCAAGAAGTACAACCTGTGTGACCGCACATTGCACGTGGCTGCAGGTCGCCTGTGATGTCTGCCTCTAGAGCACAACCCAGGAAACCTGTTTCTAATCTATCTTGGGAAACTGTCAGGGTCGGAATTTACCTGTCATAGATACATTGGTACTTGGCATCTGTTCCAGCTGTATATCTCACAGGATCCCTTGCAGCTAGGGTTATGGATACAAATCAGGGTTCCCCAGTTAGAGGCACTCATGGAAGATTTGAAATGCGGAACTCTGATAAAAGGTCAGATTTCTGCAGCTTTGGCCAATGTTGCTGGCAAGCAAGGCCTTAAAGATGCTGCACTTTTCTATAGCAAAATTCTCTTGTATAATTGTCAGCTCATGTGAGTAGAGAGGCAATTGTAGCAGCATGCTGACAGTTTCCAGAATCCACAGCTCTGGGGCTGTGCTCTGGAGCTCAGCCATTCCTGGGGCAGCCTGCCGACTCTCCACCTTCTGTTTGGGGTGGAGGGAGCAGTTCCCCTTGTGGATTGGGTCGGCAGTGTAGTGCCAGGGGTCATTCCCTAGGCCCCAGCCTACAGCCTCATCCTTCCAGCCCCTCGAACGATTTTGTGAGCACTGAATTCCCTGTATTAAACCCCTTTCTGTTTAAAATAGCTACAGTACTTTCTGTTTCCTGAAACTGAGCCCTGACAGGTACAGTGTTCAAAGGTAGTATCTGAAAGGTGATTTTCACTCTTTCACCTTACTTCAAAAGTGTCTTGTGGTTGCTTTTAGAGAGCACTGCACTGGAACTTGAGTTTTAGTCCGTGTCTGTGGCTTGTCACCTATGCCCGTGACCTTGAACGAGTCACTCAGCTCTCAAGTCCTTTTCCTTATCTATCAAATTAGGCAAATCATACCTGCTTTGCATATGTGAGCCTCAGTGGAGAGAATGAACCATGAACATGGGCTTCAAGCAATGAAACATGACTGGCATGTTTTCTCCTCAATCTAATATCCCCCCCAATAAAACCCAATCTCTGCCTTTCACCAAGTCTCAGTTAGAAAATGTTGTCTCTTCATCATAAAGAGAGAAATAATATCAAATGTCCTGCCTCACATTTTGTCTAGCATTCCCTGTGACTATTTGCAAACCAAATGCTCTGAGACTCTGGAGAGAGAGTTGACATTTATGCAATAATTTCTAAATGAATAAGTGTAAAATTGGTGGAAGCAAAGGACCTTTTAAAGTCAGGCCACTATCAAGATAGACAGTAACACCATCTAGCATGTGAGCTCAGTGTTTTACAAGAAAGTCCTATGGAAAAAGAAGACAGTTTCTGAAGTCAAATCATACCAGGTTGGTGGCGGACCAGGCATCCCCTTTCAGATAGCTGTTGAATGTCTACCATGTGCAAGGCTTTCTGTTAGGCATTGGGCCCTATGCTAGATGTGGAAATAAGTACACTTGGGAAAATACTACTGTCTGTAAATTATGTATCAGTGAGCCTCACTAAATTAGAAGAAAGACACAGAACTAAATATAATGGTTACTCATTTTCCATTCTGAACAAAACTTGTTTGCCACGTAAAACAGACCCACTGCACAGCACACTATAGTTCCCTCCTCTGTACAGACAATTGCTCTTTGCCACACCCACGCCTGTCCTCACTCCACCGTTGCTTCTCGTGGGAATCCTTGCCCGTCTCGCCTATCCGATTCTCAGCTCAGAAGCCCCCTACTCTGAGATGATTTTCTTTTTCTTTTTCTTTTTTTAAAAAAAGACACTGGAGATTCTTTTTTTTTAATTTTATTTAATTTTATTTAATTTTGGCTGAGCTGGATCTTCACTGCTGCGCACCGGCTTTCTCTCCGTTGCGGTGCGTGGGCTTCTCATTGCGGTGGCTTCTCTTGTAGTGGAGCGTGGGCTCAAGGTGCACGGGCTTCAGTAGCTGCAGTGCACGGGCCCTAGAATGTGCGGGCTTCAGTAGCTGTGGTGCGCGGGCTCACTAGTTGTGGCGCACGGGCTTCGTTGCTCTGCAGCATGTGGGATCTTCCTGGACCAGGGATTGAAGCCGTGGCAGGCAGATTCTTAACCACTGCGCCAACAGGGAAGTCCCTGACAAGGTTTTCTTAACTCTCTAAATCTAAATGAATCCCTCTCTGCTGTCCTAATTACTCCTATGTGTTAACTCTAGTATACATCATTTTTCTATCTCATATGAATTCCTGTTTTAATTATATTGTCAGTTTTTAGTTCTTTTGATCTGTAAATATCATATCTTTGTATACTTTATGGAAACTGGCACAGTGTAGCGCTGGTAGTAAACCAAGTTTGCTGAATTTGGTTTTGGGTGGATCCTACATACCTTTTACTGAACTGAATAGTTGAAAGGAGATAGACATAAAACAGATATTGGTGAGGCCTCAGTGAGTCTTTCCTGTTATTTCCTGTTTTCCCCTTAGCTGCTGCCTGCCTACTCTCCCCACGTGAGCAAGTGTCCACCCATCTTGTTAGAAGTGGATAATATATGGCAGCAGGCTGGGGGTATTAGAACAATAGGAGATAATGTCACCTTTTTAGCTTTCATTATAATTCTTTGTAGTGCCAGATACATGAAATTTCAGGGAGAAGAAATGTGTATAATTTATTCAAATCCTGATTAAACCAAATAAATGAAATGCGTCAGTGTGTCCTGTAAGCACTTGCCCTGTGCACATTATAGAATGACTATTTTAAGGGATGTACTTTTCCCCTCAAATTCAGAAAGAGGGTGAGAAGAACAATAGACAGACAGGAAAAAGAAACATCAAAGAAAGTGTAGATGGTGTGCATCCGCTTGCAGGACGAAGTGAAATCTCAGGAGTCGTTAAAAATATATATTAATGCTATTAACAAAAATGACATGCATACATTTGTATACAGTTGTTAAGTGTCTAGTTTTTTTTCTTACACGTATTATCTCATTAGACCTTCACAATAACCCTATGAGGTAGATAGGACACAAGTTTCGTATAAGGAAATGGATTTAGTCCAACAGTGTGTCTTTTTGACCCCTTTGAACAGAGCAGATTTCGTTATAGACAGTTTAGGGAACTATGCCTATCTGAAAAATTTATTCGCTGCCAGTTTGCTTTAAGATGTCATACTACACCGCTAACGAGCTTAATACCCATTAGAAGTTTACCAGTTAGGGTCAGAATCATCTAGGGTTACCCTGAAACAGACAGAAAAACAAAATGATTTTCTTTGAATTGGGGGCTTTGCTTTATGGGTTACAATATAGGCATGAGCATGGTCTTGAAGCATTTATTTAAGATCAAAGTCTGGTCAAAGCAAAAGATGTTAAAATGATTCTAGACATCTGTCTTTCTCTCTCCCTTGCAGTGTATATCCACACCAGTAGACACAGAGCTGGAAGATGGGGTGCAGATCAGAACTGCTCTGGATTGGTTGCAGGTAAGTGAGGATCAAACCCTATATACTTTCAGCTCTCTGTCCAACTGGTGTGATGCCACCTAGAAATCAGCCAGAACATGTGATCTGAGGAAAAAGATTAGTAAACATCTCTCTTTGGTTTTGAATAATTCATTCTGCCTCATTTATTCTGCTATTGATTCCTTCTAATGTATTTTTTATGTCAGTTATTGTATTCTTCAAGTCTGTTTGGTGGTTCTTTATATTTTCTAACTCTTTGCTAAAAACTTCTTGTAACTTCTCAATCTGTGCATCTGTTCTTTTCACAAGTTCTTGGATCATCTTTACGATCATTACCCTGAACTCTTTCTCTAGTAGAGAACCTATCTCCGCTTCATTTAGTTGTTCTTCTGGGTCTTTGGTTTTGCATAGAGACATGAAAAATAGAAAAGTATTTAAAATACAGCTGACTTTTTTCAAGTTAGATATTCATTCGTTTAGCTAAGAAAATATCACTGTGCTATAACCTCAGGACACACAGATAACACGGTTCTCATACTTGGGGGACCCACAAGCTAAGCAAAAGCACAGGGACGTGAAAGGTAGGAATGATTTGCTAAAATGGTCAGTGACTCATAAAATATGTGTAAAAGTTCTAATTAAGATGGGAGAGAGAGGACAGGGCAGATACAAGAGATACTCAGGAGGTGAGACAGACAGGGCACGATGACTGACTGGGTGGAGGGATGTGAGGAAGAGGCAGAACGAGGAGGACAGAATGACTCCTAAGGATCAGTCACGGAAGAAGGAGGTTTGGTGCTGCCATGATGACGTATATAATGCAGGAAGAGGAAATGGTCAGATCTGGGGTGAAAAGGAGCCTACAGTTCATCCAAGCAGAACTGCTTAGAAAGCAGTTATGATTCAGAACTAAGGTCTAGGAGAGCTGGATACAGTCCTGAGAGGTACAGGTGAAGCCACAGCGCTCGGAGAAAGAAGCAGAGAAATTGATGAAGGATTCAATACGGGATGGCCCGAGGGGTAAAAGGAGAAGAGCAGACATCATCATAGCAAGTAGAAGTCAAGCGTTCAAGAAATAGGTCATGTCAATGTCAAACACTGCAGAATTGTCCCATAAGGATGAAGTAGATTTAGCATTTAAGTCATTAAGATGGCTTTAGGGGAGGTAGTTCCAAAAGCGCTGTGGATGTAGGCCATCTATTAATAGGTAAGGAAAGTGTGGTAGGCAGAATAATGGTTCCCCAAAGACGTATCTGCCCTAATCCCTGGAACCTGTGAATATCGTGCCCTGTATGGCTAAGAGCTTTAGCAGTTGTGACCTAAGGCAGGGATCTTGAGTTGGGGAGATTATCCAGATGGCTGGATGATTATCCCGACGAGGACTCTAATCATATTGAGTCCTTATAAATGAGAGAGGAGGCAGGAAGAGTCAGCCAGAGAGATAGGGTGTGACCTCTCAACCCACGCTTGCTGGCTGTGAAGACGGAGGAAGGGGGCTGCGAGCCAGGGACCAGGGCACGTGATGGTCTCTGGAAGCTGGAAACGGTTCCCACTGTACAGCTGTGAAGAAAATGGAGCTCCTGGTCTTACCACTGCAAGGAATTCTGCCCACAACCTGAACACAGAAGATATGGATTCTCTCCCAGAGTCCCCGGAATGGAGCACAGCCTGCTGACACCTTGCCTGTGGTCTGCTGAGACCCATCCCAGACTTCTGACCTAAAAAGACCACGAGATAACAAATTGGTGGTATTTTAGCTGCTGTTTGCTGGTAGTTTGTTACAGCACGAATAGGAAACTAATGTGGAGGGGTTCACATCTAGAGTGATGGCAATAATGAAAAAGTCAGCTACTCGTTGAAGATGTTTGAAGGTTAAAAATATAAGATTATGAAGCTTGGAAATATGTTACTAGGACAAATTTTTTAAATTTTAAACGTATTTATTCTTAATTAAATTCATAATAAAAAATCTTTAAATTATTATTAGTGAACACTCATGTTGGAATTTCTAATAATATAAAAAATGCACATTAAATTAAAAGTCACCCTACTCACTATTATAATTACATTCAATATTATAATTGTGTTCATTATTTTTCTAGACTTCCGGTGGCTAGACTTCTTGATGTGCATGTGTGTGTAGAGGGGTACATACCTAAGATCATACTACACACGTTAATAGGACGAATTTCGGAGTCACTTTTTCTTTGGAGTGGGAGGTAGGATGGTTGGAATCAGAGTCATATGTAGACCTTTGACACTAACTGCATCCTTTCAGCTCTTCTCTGGATGAGGTTGATTGATACGTAAGATCCCTATATTTGCTGCAGGGACGGTGATACATCCTGTCCCTGCTTTGGACTTTATTTATTTATTTATACATGACCTTATTCTTTAGAGCAGTTTTAGGTTCACAGCCAAACCGAGTAGAAGGCACAGAGGCTTCCCATTGTCCCCGTCCCTGCAACATGCACAGTCCCTCCCCCCAGCTATCAACATCCTGCTCCAGAGTGGCTCAATGTTACAATCTACCTTGATGCTTCGTTATCACCCAAGGTCCACTGTTTACATTAGGGTTCGCTCTTGGTCTACTACATCTTTTTTTTTTTTTTTTTTTTTTGCGGTACGCAGGCCTCTCACTGTTGTGACCTCTCCCGTTGCGGAGCACAGGCTCCGGACGCCCAGGCCCAGCGGCCATGGCTCACGGGACCAGCCGCTCCGCGGCACGTGGGATCTTCCCGAACCGGGGCACAAACCCGCGTCCCCTACACCGGAAGGTGGACTCCCAACCACTGCGCCACCAGGGAAGCCCTCTACTACATCTTTTAACCTCAAAGTAGAGAGATCCCACCAGCAACCTTCTGGTAACTTGGTTCCCTGCTGTCGTCACTCCACAGCCCATCGGAGCCCGCCCCGTGGCTTCACAGCAGCGGGCACTTGCAGCCCAGGATACCTTTAATTTTCCTTTGCTCCGTCTCCTTCCACATCTCCTGCTCAGCAGCCCGGCTATTACAGTAAGAGCTTAATGTGTGCCCTGGCACTGTTGTGGTATCATTTAGACGACTGCATGCTGGGCTGACACAAGTCAGAGGCAGCTAACACGTTAAGGGTTCCTCGTTATCAGCTTGCCGGCGATTCGGTCAACGGAACGGTGGTAAACCTCAGCCGTTCCGCTGAGACACGAGCCTATTTCCGCTCTTTCCTCATCCAGTCCTCTTCCCTCCTGTTCTGTCCTCTAGAAATGCTGTCTCTCTATGTTGTTTGAAGCCAATGGGTAGCCGGGCGGCTTTTTCAGCCTTGCCTAACCCCCTGAGAACATAGAACTATCAACTGGTGAAGACATTGTTACTGCCTTTCAAATGAGCAAGTCCCGGGCAGTAGTCCCGGCCGGGGCGTTTTCAAACATCTCTTTTAGAATTACATACATTTCACGTACTTTTAGATTTCTGCGCGTATTGCAGTTGTTTCCGTTACACTCATTTGGTTTTGAAAGCCAGTTTCTAGAAGCAAGGTCTAGACATATTTAATGCTTATTTAGTATGCCTTAAATACAGCATCCAGTGCCACGCCAATGATTTCGCATTAACACTGGTAAAGGGCTGCAAATCTAAACAAGGCCTTCTTTTGCTCTTTCTGCATCCATCCCTATACTTCTTTCCCAGGTGTCCTATGGAACTAAGCATTTCTTTATGCTCATAATTCAATTCAATTCCTAGACACATCACAGAGTTCACCAGACTGATAATAACCAGTAATAAGCAGTAATGCTTCTCAGAACGACCTTTAGTCCAGTTCTCTCTCACAGGTGCTCTGGGGGCCAAGCAGGTCTCCACTGACATATGCATGGTTTCAGGGGGCACGTGCATGCTCTCCTCCCCCCCAAGAAAGGCCCAGACTCAGCCTATAGCCTTAGCCCTGGAAGAATTGCCTTTATTCCAAAGAGGTACAATTATGAGGAAAAAGTTGTGGGAGGAGATCGCATTCTGGGAGCTGCTTACCCATCAAGCTACTCTCATGTTGGTGTGTATCCTTCCTATTTTAGCTGTTCTGGGTCTCCTGACCCTAGGCAGTGGCTGGGTCAGTTTTTCTTACCATGCCCGTCTGGGAATACAGGTACTGAATGATATGGGTAAATTTACAGCTAATCCGTTGCCTGCATTTGCTCTGAATCTTTAGGACCGAATCCTACTTATCCTTCCTCCTACAAAGTTGTCTTCTTACCAGCAACACTATTGCACCTCACCTCCTTGGAATTCTCTGATGGTTTTCTGATGTTCGAGGGCAGGAAAGATGTATTCGTGTATGGATTCAGCAGCTAGCATTTATGAACTACTGTGAAACAGGAATTTTACCAGGCAATGAGGATACTTAGTTGAGTGAGACACTGTTTCTATGCTCAAGAAGCTCACGGTCTGTGACTTATTTTTAATATGTGTCGCCCTGTGTTTGGGTCATTTGGCCGATACGCATCAAAGGTCTCATTGGGTGGTCCATGCGAGAGGAGCGGCTGATGCAAGCTAGAACCAAGTTGAACGTCAGGGCCCACACCTACCTCCTTCAGAGCATCAGAGGACATCTTGGACGCACTTAGAGTCTTCATCTGGGCTGCATGAGAGGAAGCCAGGCAGGCCTTTGTCACCCTCTCCCTTGACCTTTGGGTACCATATAGTCCTCCGTGAGGGCCTCTGGAGAGGTGAGAGATCTGATGGACACCTGAGTCTCAGAGTAGCTGTGATTCTGTCGACGTTGCTGTGATGGCCAGGGATAGGCACATCTTGAAACACGATCTAAAATGTTAAGTATGGATATTTTCAGCATTAAAGACACATACCTTTGCTTTGTATTCCGTGCGTAGAGTAATCTAATTCAACACCACCTGTTACTAACTTGGATACCAAGACTAAAGAACCCCTTCCTTTCTTATACACGACGCTGTGTCAGTGATATAAAAGCTCTGCAGACATGTCGTATGTATGAAAACACATGTTTACATTTATTGAAATAACTTTTCTATTTGTAAACTTAGCAGATTTGTTATGGAATGTCACCCACAAGGGAAGGGGTATTTGTGAGGAATTCTAGGTCAGTTGGTGTGCATCTGAGCAGTTGTCGACACGTTGGTCGTGATGATGGTGAGGAAGAGAGGAGGGATGTTGCAGAGGGAAGAAGTTGGGAGATGTCTAGGATGGATGGTCCGGGGCTGGGTTGCAGGAGTCTGCGGGTGAATCTTGAGAAAGCTGGGTGCTGGTCTTTGGCACAAATTCCTGACAGAACAGGTAGGAATGGGTGCTTCATGCAATCCAAGGACATCTGATTTGTCGTCTTTGGATTCCGCTTCAGTGTAGACAGAGCAGTGGTGGCTGGTTTTGGTTCATCTTGCACCCCTAAAGTACCTCAGAAAATGGGTAGCCGGTTTCCAGGAACTTTGCTTTGGAGAAGTTGATCTCCCGGCTGGGCTGTGGCCGGCTGGCAGCCTGTGGCCTCAGGGCAGCCACTCCTGAGGGCACGCTCTCTGCGGACCTTCCATCTCACGTCCTGTAGACACAGAGCCCTTCAGCCAGTAGATCCATAACTGTGTCCTCCTGGGTCTGAGGCCTTCTTGGCTCAGAAAGGTTCCTGGGTTTGCTGACATCACCCTCGTGTGTAGGAGGACTGGCCTGGCCGCTGAGAACGTACATGGAAGTGGATGAAGTCTATGAAGAAAAAGGAAAATAGCTCAGCCAGACACGCCTTCGAGGGCCATTGTTCCACCCTTGGAATCTGTGGAGAGGAAGAGGTGACCGGGGAGACATTTCCTAAGCCTAGATGAGAAAGAGGCTGGTGAGACCAGAATTCGTCAGGAGGACACGAAAGGCAGTGCTCTCCCACCAAATAGGGTGATTCTGGGGAAAAGATGTGATGACAGGAGCCTAACAACTAGGAATTTCAAAACAAAACAAAGTGCTGTTATCACTCCCTTCCCAGCTGCGGGTGCCTAGAATCCAGGGCTCTGCTGCTCTCCACACGTGACGTGCCGGGCACGTGCGCTCTTCAGCAGTGTCCCAATATCCTCTCTCAGTGATGGGTTCCAGGGCCGCACATTCCTCCATCTGGAAAACTTTCCTCACGTCTAACCCAGATCTCTCCTGCTGCAGCTGAAGTTCATTGCCTCGTCCTCAGTTCCGGAGGCGATGGAAAAGAACCTGTCACCATTTCCGCCTTAAGAATTCTTCAGACGCCTGATGGCTTCAAAACCCAGCTTATTTTCCCTTTGGTTGTTCAGAACTTGTCTCTGAACTGGTCAATTCTGGAGCATCCTGGTCAGATCTTTCTGTTCAAGGGGAACGAGCTTTAATTCCCAAGCAAAGTAAAAAGGCAGAAACAGGCGCCCCTGTCCCGGTTCGTCAAGGAAAACCCTTTGCCCTGGACTCTGGTTTTCCGCACAGAATGCAGCATGCTGGTTAAAGAGCGTTTTGTTGCCTTTTTATGGAACCCATTGTGTGTTGCATCAAAGAGAATGAGCGCTTCACGCAGCTGCAGTTGTCAGAGTATTAAACTTCCCAGGCGGGTCCCGGGGGCTCTCAGAAAGAGGAGTAAAGCTGCCCCACTGAGAGGTGTGTCCCTTGTGTGTCTGTGTGTGTGTGTGGGCGGAACACTGGGGCTGGGCCCACCATGCCCTTCTTCCCACCTTGAAGCCCTCACTGCCTCTTTCAGGCTCGAGAAGCTGTCCTCACGGCGACACTCACACGCCAAGGAACCGCATAATTGTTGGCAAAGTCTGGGGGCCAGTAAGCCAGACTGGGCGGAGAGAGCATTCCATTATTATAACACAATGCCATAATAGGATGCGAAATTCTTTTCACATTCCTTCTTACACAATAAGGATCTTAAAACTGGACTTTTCCACTGAAAAGGAGGTAGAATCAGCCCTCGGTTGTGTTCTTGCAATCGAAGTTAGCTTATTCATCTTGGGGGCTCCCGTGCGGGCCTGGCTCATGTCAGCCCAGAACCTTCTCCTGCAGGCCTGCCCTGCGGGCTCCGAACCTGGCAGCCGACGCCACTCTTGGGAACGTGGCCCTGCTTGGAAGGCTGAGCTCATTTTTCTTGCCCCAGCACCAGAGGGCCTTGGAGTGCAAAGCCAAAGCAAGTCCGAGCCCAGGCCTCCTAGGAAGACTTGGGCTTGCAGTGTCTGGAAAGCCACCGTGCACACACTGGTCTGTGAGTGAAGCACTCATCTCACCTCACCCACCCGTGAGGCGTTGGTGTGATGCTCCCCCAGGCCTGGCGGGGACAGGGTGTCCTCCTTCCTCTGCTGCTCTCCCTGGGCCTAGCGGGGCCCGGTGCGTCCCTTGTCAGCGCTGTTGACAGGCTGACTCACAGATCCGGCACAGACGCTGGAACCCAGCAACCTGGATGCTATTTCTAGCTTGGCTGTGGTTCCCTGGCTCTGCTTTCCTACCATGCAACTGGGAGGAGAAGTCATCTGGCGGCACTGGGCTAGGCGGCCAATTTGGGGTGGACACCAGGAGACATGGGACTTTTTCTTTATAAAAGTGTAGAAAATGAGTTTAACAGTCCCCGTGACCCAGTCCATCCCAAGTGCAATCTCTGACTTTGGCAATGGTAGGCAATGAAATCGATTCAGGAAATCTCTATGAACCTCTGGAGAGTTCCAGTCCATCTCTGAGAGTGAATTCTCACTCTTCATTCATTGTTGTACTTATTTGTGGAGCATCCATTTATTTAGAAGATTTAATGCGAGCCCTTCATAAAAGTCTCCACAAAACTTAAATGCAAGTAAGCAGCATTCTCTAAGCCTCGAAACTCCCCATGAGATCAGTTCCTTTACAAGCATCCTGTAAGGTAGGGGTTGCCTGGGCAGGATTTCAGACTCTCTTAATAACACCTTGTGGGGAAATTATGACACATTTTCTTATTTTCTACTAGGATTATAGCTGTTCTTTGGGTGAGAGGAACTCCATATGTAAACGCAATTATTATTCTCTGAATTTCTTCTGTGCAACTGGAGCACCGGAATCTCCTGGGCTGTTTGAACAGGATTCAGGCCTGAATTTTAACGGTGAATATCAGCTAAGAGAAGCAATAGAATCCATGAAAAATTAACGTTGCTAAAGAGGACCCTGAGGGTTACAGCTCTGAGGGTCACCAGTAAGTGGTCATGTTTTAATGAAGTGCCCCCTCTGATTAGTGAGAAACAGGCCTGGCATCTTCCACAGCATAAATACCCTGTTTCTGAGTCTGCCAAGCAAATGCTTTCAGAGGCTGAATTTTCTCCCTGCTCTAGGGAGCTGGCAGTGGACAGCAGAGGACATTCCACTGAAATCGGGCCATCGGGAGCCAAAGACAAAGGCAGCTGATTCAAGTGCACCAAATTGGAGTTTCTCTAATCAAATATATGAAATTCACCATCACTCTTGATTGTTTTAATGGGAAGAAAGGGCAGCTGTGCCCTTCGTTTTCTAAGCATTTTATTTAGTGCCCTGGGGAGTGGGGGAGGGGAGGGGAGGGAAAGCAGGATGGGAAGGGAAGAGAAGTTGAGATGGCCAAGAAAGCAACGGGAAGCTAACGTCTTTTGTCTTAAAAGTAAAATGATTTTGCATGCCGTTCAGATCCACAATGAGAGTTCCCAGAGCCGTCACTCACCGAGAAAAACCCAAGATAACCAGTTTATAAAGCCTGTTTGCTTAGGAGTGGAAGAACAGCCAGCAAGCAGACAGGGGGGTCAGGGAGGTAGGGAGCAGAGGCTTGGAATATTCGGGCAAAGAGAGACACGGGCGACTAGTGTTAGACAGATTTGCCCCACTGGTTTCATGAAAGCCTGCTCAGTCGAGCATTTCTTACCCCCTGCGTACTCATGCTTTGTACAAAAAGATTTAAATTTCAAGACACTCGGGGAGACGGATCTCCTCTCCTCTGTCACCTTCCTGGCTAAGAGCAGGATTCACAGAAGGCCTTTTTCACCATTCGTGTGACAGGATTCAAAATTCTGGTTCAGAAACTGATGGCTCGACCTATTGTTTTCTAAGACAGTTTAACGTAAAGTCCAAGCGTGATGCTTCCTGCCCGGAGTGCTGTGCTACAGACAAGGTCTTGGTTTGGACCCCCAGCTTCAAAGGAGAACTTGGGCGTGTGATGTCACTTCCTCTGTCTGCTGAGTTGATAACAGGATGAACCTGAACGTGATATGAGCCAGACATTCCACTGTGTAATTCTTTATTTCACTCCACTGTAGGGCAGGGTACTTAAGCAGACATTGTTTTCGTACTAAGAGCTACGCACCCACAAATGTGCTTCGTAAAGGAAACAAAGGTCTAGGAATTGCAGGATGGGGCTCACAGGCTCACACAGGCTAACGTGAGTCATCCGGAGAAAGGGCTTTGGAAGCTGGTGCCTGTTACAGCCTGAAGCCAGCCTGTTTCTGAGCTGGAATGTGAAAGGCAGCTGGCTGTGTCAAAGGGGCAGAGAATAAAGCCGCAGTGTAAAATGAAGACACAGTTCAGCAAGGAGAAGATGGGATTAGAATGGATTCTGCTCCTCAGGCAGCCTCTTTTGGAGGGCCCCCTTTTGGAAACAAATGGTTCTATTCCTCTTAGAGAAAAAAAAAAAGGAGGTGGAGGTTCCTTTCAGAAAAATATTATCGGACTCTTTTTAAATGCCCCTATTTGAAGAGAATCAAAGGGAATGTGATAAGGCAGCGTCTATATACTCGGGGGGCATTGTATCAAGTGACACAATGCAGGCTAAATGAAGCTCTTCATCCCTCAGAGGATATCTAATAACTCAGTCAATCAGCTCGGGTCTCCTGTCACGTACGGTGGGCATCCAGCCCCTTTATGGTGGTTCCTTCCTTTACCAGGAGACAGCTGGGTGAGGCAAGATCAGAAAAAGGAAGAAATTGCTAGTGCATTCCTCCCCATACTCCCCCCTCTCTCACACACAATGCCCTTTTGTCCCTGTGGCCCCCCCATCCCTCGGGGCCTGGCCTGAGCTGGGTGGAGGCCGTTGCTAGGGAGCCTCTTAGCTCCCAGCATCTTCCTCCTGTGTGGCTGTGTGGGGTGAGCCTCGTGGGCCGGCTTGGAGTAGCATCCAGAGCTGCCAGGGTGCATCTGGGTGGCGCTGAAGGGGTTTGTCTCTTCCCCCCGGTGGCTAGGGCCTGGGCGCAGGAAAGGAGCGCATAGGGGTGCTCGTGAAAGCACTGGGGCTGCAGAGAGAGCTCAGGGCCTGGAGTCAACCTCAGCGTAGCTTGGTCTTCTCTGTGAAATGACAGGCTGCAGGAGATGACGTCCAAGCTGTCTTTCAGGTACAATGGCGTGTACCTCTCAGTAATAACTGAGGACATGGGATAGGCCTTCCGAGTGGATGGGCCTCGATTTGAAACCTGACTTCACCACTTTGTGGTTTTGCTCAGGTTATAAAGCCTCTGTTTCTCTTTTGGAAAAAAAAAAAAAAAGAGAGAGAGAGAGAGAAAAGTTGGGTTAAATCACATCTACCATACCAAGATGTTGTGTGAGTTTAATGACCCGAATTACAAGAAAGAGTCTGGTATGATTTCTGGTACATGGTACGTCCTTCTAAACATCAGCCCTCCTTGCAACTATATGATGTTGACTGTCAAAAGAAAAAAGTACGTGATGAAAATCTGCATTAGTCCAGGAGGCTTGAAATTTACAAAGAAATTATGTACCATTTGCATGTTGTAGGTTAGCAGTTCCTAGGTATTTCAATTTCAGAGATAAGTGAAGTTGGGGAAAAAAAGTAATTAGGATTGGTTGTAAGGTAGAATTGTTAAATTTTGGTCAAATAAGTTGGTTAAAAAAACAATTCTCATTTACTCTCACCATCATTTCAAAAAAATGAAGGCCATGCCAAACAGTCCTTATTGGGAAAGGACACTTGTCCTTGTTAAACTAACGTATATATGTCACACATGTATTTTTTTGAAAAGTCAGTTTATTTCTTTTTCTATTAATACTTTATTTATTTGGCTGTGTCGGGTCTTAGTTGCGGCATGAAGGATCTTTCGTTGTGGCGCGGACGGACTTCTCTCTAGTTGTGATGCACGTGCTCCAGAGTGTGTGGGCTCAGTAATTGCAGCGCGGGCTTAGTTGCCCCGCGGCATGTGGGATCTTAGTTTTCAGGCCAGGGATCGAACCTGCGTCCCCTGCATTGGAAGGTGGTTTCTTAACTACTGTTTTTAGTTTTCATTCTGATCGCCCTATCCCTGTGTACACAAACACAGACATTTCATATATGTTGCTTTAGCCCACCCCAATCCATCCTGAAGTTTCCAGAAGGGGGCCAAACCCTTACAAAGGGTCATATATTTCAATTCTGTATGTTCCCTTTCTCCCCCCACTTGAAGCGACCATCCTTAGTGGCGCCCTGAGCACACATATGGGGAAAAAGCCCACCGCAGCCAGGGGCCTGCTTTCATGGGCCTCCACTGCATTTTGGGGCTGTGTGGCTGCACCCCTTGCTCTGAGCAGGGTACAGTGCACAAAGAAAGCAAGGGAGACCCTGGCCTCTCCCCGCTCAGTGGACCCTTTGCATGGGACATCTTGGGGGCTTCCGACCCTCTCTGGTCTCAGCCACGACTTGTTCTGGCTTGTTCCTCTGTTCTGGCTCAGCTCCCAGGAAAGAAGGGCCTTTGAGTCAGGCTACCGGTACTCTGTCCCCTCTTGATAGAAGGCAGGAGACCTCTGGGCTTAGCGAAGATTTCCCTCAAAGCAGGCGCCTGGGCTGCTTCTCACCAGCTGGGAATCTGGGCCATCGTCCTCTGCGTAGAGTCCCCGGCTGCCACTGACGGAGCAGAACCTGGATGGCTCTCCACCTCCTACTGATTCGGGTTCTCCCAGTGTGGCTTCATGTGTTGCGAATTGCAGAAATACCAAACACACCCACAGTTAACCATAAGCACCAAAATGCTCTCGAATGCGAAGTGTAGGTGACTCTGAAATGTGCTCTCGATTTGCGCTGGTTGTACGTGGCTTGCTTCCATTAGTGCCAACACCACGGAGCTCGTGCTAGCCTGCTCCCCATGGGCTGGGCTTGCTTTGTTTCTGGTGCTTTCCTTTAGCTCTTCGCCACCAGGAACTGCAGTGGTGCTAGGATCATATTTTCCCTGCGAGGGGCGTGACCCTTCTTGTAGACATATTTGGTCTTCCTGGGAGGTCTCTCCATGGTCAGAAAGGAACACACAGAAGATCCGTTAGGCCCAACATCAGATCTCTTTCTGGGGTAATAGATGTCAGTGCTGCTGGCTGAGATCTGAGTCGGAAATCTGCGGCCTCGTGGAGCCGAGTGTAGCGGAGTCCGGTGGCCCAGCTGGCCGGCCACACAGACGTCAAGCGCAGTGCCACCTCCCGGCTCCCCGTTTGGGTCCAGCTCCTGCAGTTTGCAAATGACGGTGATGCACAGAGGGCAGCCAGGGTCTTCCCTCTCTCCCGCTCCCTCGTCCCCAGCCCCTCCCCCCTGCTTAGTGGGGCCTGGTTCCTGCAATGCGGTGGAAGCTGCTAGCAAGGAAGTGAGGTGGGTGCACATCTAAGCTGAGCTTTATCTTTCTGGGCTCGTGAATCTCTTTTGAAGTGATTTAGACCATAAAGAACAACGGTACTTGTTTTTCATTCCGGAGGCTTCAGTTCTACCAAGAAGCTTCTTAAGTGTTAAGAGGCTCCCTGAGGTTGGCACTCTCTCCCTTCATGTGGTTCGCCGTTCTCATGTTTTACTTGTTTTTGATGTGGTGACTGTAGCCAATGAAAGCGAGTGCCCTCCTCCCCTCCCCCAGCCCCGGCTCAAAGTTATAAACCAAGAGTTCTTGGTTTCTGTCTCAACATTTCCTCTTTTCGACGTCTCTGTGGGGTTAAGAATGTCATTTTCTCAGTCACTCCCAGGGGCTTCAGCTTGTTATGTCCTTTGTTCACTCACAGGGCCAGTGGGGTGCATGGTAGGGAGCTGGGGTCTGGGCCGTGGGACCACCTCCTGAGAGCAGCCCAGGTGCCAGGCACCTTGTTAGAAACTGAGGATGCAAAGACCAGCCCAGCACAGACCCCCTCATGGGTGCTCCAGCTTTCCTGGGGACAGAGAGTGGATACCCACCATGCTCTCATGAAGGTTACCAGCACCGTTTTAATTGCCAAATCCAACGATCCTTTTCAGTTCCCACACTTCTTTCCCTCCCTCCAGTTCAGGCCCTGTGGCTCTCCCCTCCTTTACTCATTATTTTATTCAACCGATACTTACTATGGGGCTGGTTCCTATGCCATGGGAAGTGGTACAGCATGGTCGTTAAAAACAGGCTCTGGGTTGTAACATCTGTATTCACCTCCAGTCCTGACTTGTCTTAGATGTGTGGCCCCGCTAAGTTATGCAGCCTTGCAGGGACTCAGTTTCCTCACCTATTAAATGGGATTAATAATATTACCTACCCCACAAGGCTTTGTGATGATGAGATAAGATAATACAAGGAGTGTGCTTGGAACAAGGCCCTGGTACATTGTAGGTGCTCAATAAATACTGGCTACTGTTACAATAATAATAATAATAATAATAATTATTATTATTATTATTATTAGACACTGTGCTAAGCATTAGGAATACAGCTGGGAACCCAGTAGCCATGGTTTCTTCCCTCAAGAAGCTTATAGGCCAACAAACCAAAACAAAGTAATTGTAGGAGTGAATAATAATTGGAAATTTAAAATATAGATACAATTCTGCCACATTGGATGCAATTAGAAGGCTTAAGTCTAAGGTCAATCTGATAGTAATTAGCTTATTAACTTTGACAAGCCATTCAAGCTCTCTGGACTGCCGCTTCTTCATCAAACAATCAATGATTTGGATTTTATTACCTTTATAATGCTATAAAATATATTTCTGAGATATGTGACTATTTGTATAATCAGTTAGGTGGACTCTTGCCCTACTGTACTCTTCTGTTTCCCAGATTCTCCAACCTTTCTTTCTCCAGCTCCATCCCTGACTTGTCTTCCTCTTTTCTTTCACAAAGCAATGACTCCGCCAGACTCTGGTTGTTTCCTCCCCACGCCCCTCACCCTCACCCCAGCTCTCCAATCGAGGCGGCAGGGAAGGCTCAGGATGAGTGGAAGGCTTTGCATCAGTTAGGATGCAAAGGCACGGGGCTGGGGTAGTGGGTAACAGCAGGAAACGCTTCGGTGTAGGTGGGGGCTTCCTTCTTGGAGGGAGATGGCTTCAGACGGCCTCCTCTGCTCCGCAGTCAAGTCTCCCACAAGTCACCCGCCCTCTCTATGACTCACTTTAACCATCTCCAAAGAGGAGATGATAATACTCTTTACATGGGGTTAGTTCTCCATATATACATATATGTTATCAAGTCTATATACACATGCAAACACATATATATATATAGCATTCGTGTACACATTTACAGGCATACATAAATATGCCTGTATACGTACACATACGTAAATACGAATATATGAACAATCTCAATTCGGTACCTGGGCCATAGTCAGCACACAGTGTAGCTGTCAGGGGTAGCTGTCTGGCTCTAGCTGTTACTAAGAGCTGGAGCATCCCTGTGGGTTGTGATTCTTGAAGCACAGTGCCTGGAATACAGAAATTCCTGGGCCATGCAATTCAGTTAACGAGCTAGGAATATGGGAGACAAAGTTGACCGAGATGGATTCATGCCCTGGAAGGAGTTCCCAGTGCAGATCTGTGTACAGGTGACTCCAACTCGAGCCAGACTCTAGAAGACAGTCTAACTGAGGATGCACGTCCAGATGCTCAGAAAAGAAACGGTTCTGCTCAGGCCATCAGCCGCTTGAGCTTAGAGAAACAGAAAAATGGTGATGGGGAGGTGAGGCTGGAGAAAGGGCGTTCTTGTCGGAAGACGGAGGAAAGCGATGAGCAGGTGCACAGATTTGGGCAGCCGTGTGGCAGGCGTGGGCTCTGACCATGGTGCCTGGAGTGCAGTGGCCATGCAGGGGCTGTGTCTGGAAGGCCGGCTGGGGTTGCAGTGGAGGGTTTTTAGGCTGCTAAGGGGTTTGCGGCTAACTACACTTCTGAGCTAGAAATGTAGTGTCCTCTAATGACTTGAAGACTCCATCGGGAAGATCCTAGCTTGTAAGGAGAAGACAAATTGAAAAGGAAGAGGATTTGTAAAATAAGGGACTAGCGCCGAGTTGAATCAGACCAGCAACATCACCTTCTTTGTTTCTGCCGGCCAAGGACTCTGTCATTAAGTCACAGCACCGTGGCAGCCGCCATCAGATTAAAATTGCCAACAGATTTCCATGTGTAATAGAAACTTGAAACTTTTTTTATTACTTAAGAAAAGAAACACGGTGCCAGAGCGACACGTATTATGAAGCTTTGGTATTTGAGCCTGGCCACGTGAGGAAATAATCCAAACTTTCCCCCATCTGACCCAACGTCTGTCCACATCTCAACCTCCCCGTGTCTCCTCATTACCCAGTGAATAATTTCCAAACTCCTCAGCATGGTTTAATCTGCTTTACCACCCCCCCAGCCTCTCCCCTTGTCACTCTTCCCTGTGCCCCACCCTCTGGCCATGTTTAGTGCCTTGTGGGTGCTTGAACCATGCTTTGCACCCACTCTGCTGTGTGCCTCCCTCTCTACCTTCTTGCCCGGGTTGATCTCTTCTCCTCATACCCAGAGCCCTGCTTTGATGCCACCTGCACAGACAAGGCTTCCTGAGCTCCTGTCTCAGGCAGGGCCCCTCTTCTGTTCTTGCATGGCAACCTGTACTTATCTTTGTCATCTTGACTCTTCCGCCATATTGTAATTGCTCACTTAACAGAACATCTCCTCCACATGCCTGTGAGATCCTGAGGGCAAGATCTGCTTCTCTCAGCCTATCTGGAGTGCCTGGCATGTCCTACGGACAAGAAGAATTTCTGAATTGCAGATGGGCAATCCTAGGAATCTGAGAGATTGCATTGTTGGCCTCACCGAGACCTTAGGATCCTTCGGGGGCCTGGAGACAGCGTCTAATCTTGAGTACTTAATATAAAAAAAAAAAGGAAAGAATCCATGCTGGCGTTGCTGAAAAGGACGAGGTCCTCTGGAGGATCTTAGAAGTGTCGACTTTGACCCAGGCCAGTATGCAAACGTGGTCTTGGACCTCCTGCTTCAGAGTCAACTGGTCTACCAGCTAAACATTCAGATTTCTGAGTGCCTGCCTTGTATCCTCTAAATGAAATTCCTGAAGAACAGGGCCATGGGATAGGTATTTTTAACACGTCCCCCTGGTGATTCTGATCCACCCTCAAGCATATGAACCCCTGATGGGGACAAACTCTCCAATCAATGAAATATTGGGGTAGGCGTAGAATGGAAGGGGAGATTGAGAAGGATCAATGCACACTGATGCAGTTTTTATGGTTCAAGAATTCTCAGCAAGACTCAGACCCCTCAAGTAAACGGTATACTCTGCAGCTGTCATAGGACAGCATCTTGACTTCAAAATTAAACCTCTCTTCTGCTTCCTTCATTCTGTGGTTTTTGAAACATTTGTCAAACAGGGAACAAAACCAAGATTTTCTGGATGTCATGTTATCCTGATTGGAGATTGGAACAAAGGCCATAGACATGAGTGATCAGAACAACTTGACAGGTGAAAGGATGTAATTAGAAATAGCCTTCCCACAGAGGGAGTCCATTTAGTCCATGTCCCTCGATGTGCAAACAGAAATAAACAGAACGCTCTGTAGGGCCCCGAGGTAACAGGTCTCCTGGTGTTTTGCCACTTTCTGGCTCCAAAGAGTAAATTGTAAATTCACAGAAATGAGCTCTCAGCCTCCTAACTAGAGGGCCTCCATCAAACGTGGACTCCTCTCAGTCTGGAGAAGACGGGAAGGAACTTGAGGTGTGGTGTCTCTGATGACACTCAGGTGAGGGAGACCAGTGCTTTCCATTGAGAACAGGAGAAAGAGGGGACTGAGGCCATCCAGCTGGGCTTTTTCCACCTTCTCTCATTGTATGAGGTGGCTGACCTCTTCCCAGCCTGCTGTTTTTTTCTCGGGATGAACTGTGGCTTGCTTATCGTGGAGAGGGAAGGCTCTGGACCACGTGGTGGCTGAGACGGGAGGGAGGTGGATGGTCACCCCTGACTGGGGTGCTTTGCTGATGGGTGGTTCAGGTACATGACATAACCATCTGGGGATAGAAAGCTGTAGTGGTGAAACCCTGTTCAAAATAATGCTGTAACCACAAGACAAAATAGAAGCATGGCTCTGAAATTCCCCTCACCTTTGAAACGAAAGGCAGAAAGAAAAACTGGATCTGTGTTGCCAGCTGGCTAAAGAGAAGATCGAGTGGTGCGTCTCTGAGGTCACAGGAGCTGTGATCCATTTCTTCATTTAATTTATTTTTTGTTTTCTGAAATCGATAATGAGATAGGAAAACCTTGAGATTAAATTGACCCAGAAGCAAAGAAATTATTGCAAGTGTTTTTCTAGCCATTTCCTCCAACACTAAAGGTAAAGGAGGCAAATTCTTTTCATTTTTTTTCATATATATATATGTGTGTGTGTGTAGTTTGCTTTAAATATATATATATATATAATATATATATATTTGTATTTTGCTTTAAATTTCGTCCTTGAACATAAAATAGCTTTAGCAAATACAGGATTGTCATCACATTGTAAAGCTATCTTAATGAAATTATAACCTTCTACAATGACAAATCTGCAAGACGTGGCAAGATGCAGTGATTCATATTTACTGTGCAGGTACTTTAAACTCATTTGGCCTGAAGTAACTGAGAGAAGATTCTGTATGACAGAACTATATCTCACCTCTCACCTACCTTGTAACACCTTTAAGTTCTTGCTAATACAATCCAGAACAAAAGAAGTAATAGGCAAAAGTCTCTAATAGAAGATAGAAGCCCTGGCTTCAGAAAACTCTGTGTGCCTCCCAAATTATAATAATAGAAAAATCCCAGAAAACAAAAATTGGGGTGATTATTTGTATTTAAATAGATTTTTCAGATTTGCTGCAGGGTTGTTTTAATCAAATATTCGTCACGATTTACCGCTCCATTTTTTTTCCTACTCCCAGTTTTTAGAGATAGCTCTAACACATAAAACAAGCTAAGTATACCCTATTACCCATTTATTGAATCAGCACATCTTCTACAACTCTGTTCTTTGAATAAATAGGTGTTACGTTTTCAGCTGTGGTTTAAAAAAAATGGACATTGACACCGGGCAGGTCTTCATGACCCTGCAAGACTGAAAGCCAAGGACTGTCATTATTTACATTTCTCAGATAAGTACAACTCGTCTGCCTGAGATGCTGTGTCTGTGTGATTCTGGAACATAGTCTGTGACTCAGTACTGTTAAGAATGAAGCACTTCATGTGCCCACAGTCACTCAGACCCACGATTGCCACACAAGATAGCTTCCTACCTTGGTCCCCCTTCTGTTGACGTCAGAAACATGCTTTCGGACTTCTCACGAGAACGGCATCTGGCTGCCTGACGTATTTCTATTTGGAGATCCTGGGTCACCAGGATACACCAAAGTATCACATTGCAGTTCTACTATGACCTGAAGCTTGGTAAGATGGGATTGCTGAGAAGGCAATGTCTTCTGACTAAAAGTATCTTGTCCTTTCTATTCTATCCTCAGAAATATTATTCCCTCTTCCCTCATCTACAATGTTATTCCCACTCACACAGAGGTTAACACTAATTCTGATAGTAATGTAGAACTTTTCTCACGATGGGCCAAATACTGTGCTCAATGCACACAGGGTACTTGTTGGATAAGTCAGACACCGGTCTAAGTTATTTTAAAATGTTAATCTTCATAACAACTATGGAAGATTGTTAATATTATTATCCCCATTTTACATCTGAGCAAACTGACATAAAGCAGAAGGTTAGTTAGTTTGCTAAGGCTGTGTAGTCAGCAAGAGGCAGAGCTCAGATTGAAACCCACGTAAGTCTGGTTTCAGAGTCCATACTCTTAACCAGTTTCCTGTGTTGCCTAGGAAAAGCTTGAATTGCTATTACGGTCCTGCAAGGTAGATACATTACTGCCCTTGTTTTGCTGATGGAGAAACTGAAGGACAGATGGCCATGTCATTTTCCTAGCATCATACATTCAAACCCAAGCCATCCAAGTTCAGAGGCTTCCAACTTTTTCTCCTGTGTGGGCCCCCTAGAGGTGACCATACTGGGGACTGAGTGTCTTCTGCAGGTTCTGTTTAAGAAGAATCTCTAAGTAAAGGGTTAAGATAGTTAACAGCTACCAAAGGGTAAGGTATGTGCTTGAGAGAAGCTGAGGAGGTTTACGATGCTTTCCAGGCTGCAGACGCCACATGTACATCTTACTAAGTCTCATGGGCTTTACTGGGGGACTCGACTTCAGGGGCAGTGAGAGAATTCAAATCTCTGGGCTCAGGCGCTCAGATTCCATGTCTTTAGGAGTCGAAGCTTTCGTCTGGAGCTGAAGCAACTTCCGCGGTTCAGTCGCAGTGCACCTCTAGATTTCCCACTAAACTGCCTGCCGAATCAGGAATAATGATTCTCAGGGGGAAGAGATATTATTTGCATTTGAATTAATTTTGAGTTCAGAGTCACAGATTCCTCATCAAGAAGGATTTGGAGCAATTGCTCATATCCTGGGGATCTGTGACCAGCCCTTTATTTTCATCTCGCAGGGTAGTCCTAGAATTTTTAATTTTTTTTTAAGTCTTCTTTCAAAAGTCTGGCTCTCTTTATCCCCATGATCATAATTATAATAATTTTGAAACACCGGTCTGCTCAGATATCAAGGTGTTGAACGGCTAATTTCACTTTAATGAATTTGTCTCGTATGGGCTGATTTTCCACATCTGTCCTGAGCTGAACGGCTAACTGGTTAATATGAGAACTGTTCCATTTCATTAACTTCTCCCCGTTGATCTCCTTGAGGTGGAACTGATGCATTGCCGGTTGCAAGCCCTGTCAGCTCTTTCTTTTTAGGCAAAGCATGACCCCAGATTCTATTCTAAGGCACTGATGCCAACTAAGGAGAATAAAAAAATGAAGTCGTTTGATCATCCAGGTAAACTGCAGGATTCCAATATACTGGGCGGCTTCCAAGAGGTCAGCAAGTTGTTATGGACGTCATAAACACTTGGACCCGAGGCCATCTTGGTGAAATGTACATGTAAGGTCACAAAGGAAAGAGGTTTGGCTGATGGACACAGGAAGGGATAGGAGAAGGAAAAAGAAGGCTACAGGGTGGAAGGGACCCAGGAGGCTTTGTGGAGGGTCTTGAATTGGAGTCTAACCTGTTAGGAAGGAGGTCTCTTTTTTTTTTTTTTTGCGGTACGCGGGCCTCTAACTGTTGTGGCCTCTCCCGTTGCGGAGCACAGGCTCCGGACGCGCAGGCTCAGCGACCATGGCTCACGGGCCCAGCCAATACGCGGCATGTGGGATCTTCCCGGCCCGGGGCACGAACCCGTGTCCCCTGCATCGGCAGGCGGACTCTCAACCACTGCGCCACCAGGGAAGCCCGGAAGGAGGTCTTTTGATCGCCATGGTGGGCTAGGACGATGTCTCAGGAAATAGTTTAAGGTAAAAGAGAAGATGGCAGTGGGTTACTAAGCCTCCTGGTGCCTCCTTCATAGGGCCCTAAGTTCTGCTGAGGTGGAGAAATGATCTGTTATGATGCTCTGGACTCTAAGAGAAAACCCGATGCAAACAATCAGGATTGATTGATTCAGTGGCTCTGTGTCATCAAGGATCCAGTTATCTGTGTCTTTCTGCCTAATGCTAGCATTGATTTCATTCTTAAACTTGCTCTCCTCAAGGTTGCATGAGGACTACTAGGGCTGTGTTCTTCCCTGCTCAGCCCCCTGGGGTTAAAGGAGGAAGAGACTCTCTTCATCCATGGAGGAAAAATCCTTCACTTCAGTGTGAATGGACCAGTTTAGGTCTTGTCCCACCCCGGCACCAATAACTATTACCAAGAGAATAGTGTTGTGAACTGCTGGCTGAAGCCTAGCTCTAGAACCCATGACTGTCAAGAGGTAAGGGGTTACCTGGATTATGCTAGACCAATGAGCGCCCGCTCTTGGGGTTGGTGACGCGATCAGCTTTCTGTGAGACACGTGAGCTATTTGGAGAAATGATGGAGTCTACAGGAATGAAGAAGAAAAGAACAGAGCTGCCAGCACTACCGTGAAGAAGCTGAAGCCTACTGACCCCGGAGGTGGGTCAAGGCTAGATCGCCTTTGCCCTAATGATTTGAGACCAGGCACTTTCGCTCTGGTGTTTATGAGCCCTGCAAACAAGGTAAAAATGGAAATGAAACCAGAAACCAGAAAGCAGCGCCGAGAACTCAGCTATTAAAGGAGTGGGCATGTGTGTGGGAGGCTCTGTGTGCTGGGTGTGTCAGGTTGTGCCCTCCACCGTGTCCTGTAAGTGCTTAGAAGGATGGAGACTTGACTGGGGCATACTGTGTACATCCCAGGACTCGAGGGACCGTCACTATCCAACCAGAAGAGCGGTTCCCAGTCTCCATCATTCACATAAAGAGCCCTTTTGCTTGGTGAAACAGGCAAAACCAACTTTCTAGCAGTCACAGACTCCTTTGTGCATTTTGTTAATTTTCATGCACATTATTTCAAGTGTACTTTTATTCCTACTAATTATATAGAAACATTTCACGGTTGTCCTTCCTACGGATTTGTCAGTTTACCCTTTGGGAATAATAGATGGAGTGTCATCTTTTTTTTTTTTAGCTAAAGATTACGTGTGCCTGAGGAAAGCACCACCTCCTCTCAGATTATCCAGTATTTGTATCACTAGTGTAAAACGTTAAGTAGCTATGAAGTTGATGAGAGATGTCCTAGGAAGAGCTGGACGTGGATAGAGTCACTTGGTGCATTCAAGAGGGGTGAGCTTGAACTAGCCCATGTCCAGTGAAAGACCCAACAGAGGTCCTGTGAGAACAGGACTATGTCGTCCTCTCAGAGCATCCCCTTAGTTTCCCAACTTTAATGCTTAAGGTCCC
Organism: Phocoena phocoena; assembly: GCF_963924675.1. Taxonomy (NCBI): domain Eukaryota; kingdom Metazoa; phylum Chordata; class Mammalia; order Artiodactyla; family Phocoenidae; genus Phocoena; species Phocoena phocoena. The sequence continues at coordinate 14,872,747 of NC_089236.1, read as the reverse complement.
TAAGGAGTGCTCTGTGGGTCAAGACCTGGGGCGGGGGAGGGAGGTGGGTAGAGGAAGTGGGACTGTGTAGAGAGAGACATTGAACTTCAACACCGTCAGAACCTAAGCCTCAGCTTACGCACGGGGAGGAGAAGTGACAGTCAAACATTGCCACTGTCCCCTGTCCCCTCTCCTCTCCCACCTCTAGAGAACCACTGCCCAAGCGTGAAGTAGGAACTCAGAGGTTTGGGAATAATTATGGGGTTGGTTAAATGGGTGAGCAGCTCCTCCCTAAGATCACGAGGCATTGATGAAGGTGATCAAAACACGCACAGGTTGATTTACAGCTAAAGAATAAACTTTGGACCCCAGTATAGGAAAACTTGTAAAGGCAGAGCCAACTGGATTAAAACACTGGCTAGGACCAGTTTATACAAAAAATGACATAGAGGTCCGTTGAGAACTGAATTGGATACAACTAAATATCTGAGAGTGAACAAAACCCACAAATTACATTACACGTGTACCTATCATGACAGTCACGCTGATAACAGGACTTCAAGTTACCATGTACCTGGTACATGTCAGGAGCTGTGACAAATACAGATTATACCAATTTATAATCCCATACTGCCCTGCAAGGCAGGAATTTCCCTCATTTTGTACACGAGGAGTATGAGGCTAAGATTTCCATAACTTGCCCAAGGTGTTGCCACTATTCTTGGCAGAGGTGGGTTAAAATTCAGTCTGTCTAACTCCAAAGTCTGTGCTGTTGTCTCTTCAATGCACTACATGGGATTAGAATGTGGGGTGTATGTTCTGCAAAAACTGTGGAACCATGAGATCCTAATTAGCATGTATGACAGTGTGTGTTCTGTACACACACCATTGATGTGTATAGGCAGGGACCATCTTCACATAGGAGATCACACGGTAGCTCATAAGACTCTATTGGACACATAAGGCAGCTGATATTTACTGTTGGGACCTCTGATACCCTCATTTCCTGGGAGTTTGGAGGCTCCCTGAGCTCTTTTGCTCCAAGTGGCAGGGAGGCTGAGTCACAGAAGCTACCGGCTGCTGGGTAAGGGGAGTGTCTGCTTGTGGGCAGGGGTTACGGCGGGAGGTATGCTGGGAGGGGCCGCTGGGCTGAGCCTCTTGGCGCCTAAGATGAAGGTTCTCTAGAGCAACTTATTTATTTATTTATTTTTTTAAGAGCAACTTCTTAAACCTTAATGTGAAAAGAAATCACCTGTTGTTCTTGTTGAAATACGGATTCTGATTCGGAACCTGGGGTGGGGGGCCCGGAATTCTGCATTTCTAACAAGGCTCTGAGCGATGCTGCTGGTCTAGATAACCCTTTGAGTAGTGGAGGCAGCGTCTAGCAGCATCAGAGAAGGAAACCTATGGTTCTTAATATTTCTCTGTAAAGCAAGTCAATTAAGAAAGGAACTGGCCATAAAGAAGCTACAGGACACAAGGGAGGTAAAGAAATCATGTTCAGATGATGAGTGAGGAGGGAGGGAGAAAAGGACAAACAGGACCTTCCGCATCTGATAAAGAGATTACCAGAGGCCGAGGCGCAGAGTGGCTTGAAGCTTTAAAGGACAAGGGTTTCAGAGCAGTTTGTAAAGTTACAACTTCACACAGCAGGTAGTGAACTTATGGAATGCATTACCCTTAAGCTTTAGTAAAGATGAGAATACGGTTATGACAATGCTATAACTAAAAGAGTAAATTACATACTTGCAAGTAGGTTACTGAGGGAAGGATATTTTGGAACACCTCCCTACCTTTTGAGGTTGACACACGCGTAAGCTCTGTGCTTAGAGTTTCTAAACCAAAACTAAGGTTTTTATGATTCACAAAGGGTTCCTTTTATCCCCCTGTCTTTGGGTTTAAGACATACTGGAAGATACAGTATGGATGCTAGAACACGAGCATTTCCAGGACTTTTTGATGGTTTGGGGGAGCAAAGTGCTAGACATTGGAAGTGACTGCTGTCCTGGGGAATGCATGGTCTCTGGACTCCCTTTCAGATACTACATTGGGCCAAGTTCCCCAGTGTAGTCCTTCTGATAGTAATGGGATGTGCGGATTGAAGACTTGATGAGCTTGTGTTCTGTACACCGGGGCTAGACCATCTGGACCCCACCTGCAGTACACCAGCGCTTTATTTACTCCATGGCCTGAGCTCCTCTCTGTTGATTCACTATGGCAGTTCATAGGGCGTGTCTCTCAATATTCTGGTCATCTCATCTACCAGATTCTCTCATTTATTCCACAATGATTTGTAAATGACAACATGCCCAACGCTGGGTAAATAAAAAGGAACAAAACCCTAGCTCTCTCCTCTCATAAAGCTTATAGCCAAGTGGGGAAAAAAAGGGCAGCAAAGTTTGTCATTTTTTATGTATCTTTTTCATAACTTATGAAAGAATAGTTTACAATTGCACACACCCGGCGACATTCTCAGACGGGATGGTTCACAAAGGGCTTCTCTAAGGAAATGATTTTCAGGCTGAAATGCTGAGGATGGGTAGGAGTTAGCTTGACAACGAGGGAGGAGAAGAACGTGCTCGGGGTATGTAAAACTGCTAATGCAGGAGAGAGCTTGCGGGCTAGTGTCGGGGGAAGTCCTGATGGAGGTGAGTGCTGTCTGCTGACACTGGAGAGACCGTTCATAGAGGGCATTCTAGGCTGCGGTAAATTCAGGTTTCCTCCTACAGACGCTGGAAATCTGTCAAAAGGTTGTGCGCAGGGGTGTGTCCTCGCTCTAGAGCTCAGGGTATTCCAACCTTCAGCCCCGAGACAGAGCCTTGATACTGAGGCTGGGGTTTGGAGCGGGCACCTCCGCTGCCCAGTGGGCAAGGGCTGCCTCTGTCACCAGATGGACACTAAAGTCTATGTATCCCTGTCCAACCTGTAAGGCACAGGTCGATGCTGTGACCAAGAAGAGCGGTGGCCCGAACACGGGCAACATGTGAAAGAAAAGAGCTACACGTCTCCATCCTTCATCCTTTGGCATGGAGCAGGGGTGAGGCCCACGCAGAACACTCGGGGGGTCGTCATCAATTATGTCTTGTGCTGCCAAAGTGTTCTTCCAAGAGTAACAACTAGAGCGCTGTCAAGACCTCAAAAAACTATTTTATATTCCAGATTCTGTCGCCTGTGGTAGTATTCCCTCAGGTGTAGGGGATAATTTCGATTATTATCTGCTAAAAGGATCAGCCTCTTAGTGGTAGCTGGTAGATGAAGCTGGAAAAAGTATTTTTTTTAATGGCTTGCCTTGATGGATAGAAAAATCACTTGCTTTGTCTCTTTTTTTTTGGAAAAAGAATCATCGTGTGATCAGTTCGGTTTGAAGGAAAGGACTTTACACTATTCTCATTTGCCTTAAGCCTCCTTAGTCTCACTGACCTATAATCCACCTCTTAGCCTATAGAATGGGCTGATTTTTTAGCTCATTATCCTGCCTTATGAATCAGGCATCCCTAAGCAATGAAGGGACCCAGCCTCAAACCAGGAAAGGGAAATCTTTCTTGTTTTAGCTCGCAGATTTCCTAGATAAATTTTCTAGTGATCTACTTGCAGTCTGGGAAGCAGGGAAAGATGGGGCTCGAAAGTCCCCGGAACAGTTTTTAGCCAAATAATTCACTCTTCTTGAGTCAATTTCAAACATTTTTTTTAATTTTCAATTTTTTTTTTTTGACTGTGCCACACAGCTCGCAGGATCTCAGTTCCCCAACCAGGGAATTGAACCTGGGCCACAGCAGTGAAAGCCTGGAATCCTAACCACTAGGCCACCAGGAAGCTCCCTCCTGCATCAATTTTAGCATAAAAAGTTTTCCAAAAAAAATTCTTGTACTATTATGGTATCCCCTCTGCCTACCCACCTCCCAAAAAGATGTCTCAAAGATGGAATCCAGCAAAGAAAAGATGAAATTCAGTATTTGCCTCCATAGGAGGCCATGTATCGAATTAGAGAGACTGAATTTTATAAACTTTCAGATTCTAAATTCAGCATAACTGAGGACTTTGTTTTAATTCTACCCAAGAGTTATCCACATTTACTTGTTTTCTGAGTGTCTCAAAGCAAGTCGGGAAGAAGTTGGGGCATGGGCTCATTCTACCTATTTTGATAGGAGGTTTCCCCATCAATCACTACAGATAAGGAGCATCTCCAGATACTGTCTGCACTTGGAGATGAAGGAGAAAGTAAATCCTTAGAAGATTTGCATGGAACATGCTTAGGGAACCAGAGTTCTAAGTCTGGGGCTCTAAGATCTCCATCTCCTTGTGAGACCTCAGCTCAAGGATGGAAACATAAATAAAGAAATAGACACTCGAGAGCTCAAAAGAGAAGTGTCTGTGGGACACAGAGACAATGTTAGAGAATGATCTTTTGCTCCATTATCAGTGACAACAGTTAATTAAAGGGTTTGGGAACCTCAGTGGTCACCATGGCACGGTTTAATCGTAATTATTGGGCAATTACATATTATTATATGGGAGATATATCATTATGTAATTGTTATTATTAAGTATGATGTTGACTCTTGCGGTTCCAAGCCCTTCTTCGTTTGTGGGATGGTAACTGAGATGATAAGGGACAAAATAAAGAAGAGGGAGAGTAACTGGGTGAGGGCACGTCTGCCTAGCTGAGCTAGAACAAAGGACAGGGAGATAGAACCTCACGAGTCAGCGACAGCTGCACCGGGGGATCTGCCTGGCGTCTCTGACCTGCCTCTGAGATAATTCTTCTCAAAGAATTTCTGGCACAGAGTGTTCTGCCTTCATTTTTCCCCACTGCCTTTGCAGAGTGTGTAACTGTGGTATCGCACGAGAACACAGAACAAGCGTGTGGGATGCCCTGCTTTGGTCTTCGCGCTGTCAGGGTGCCTGGGGACAGCTGGGAGAGTGACATGGGATGTGGGCAAGGGAGATGGAAACAGAAAAGAAGTGGATTACCAAGGGCGGCTCTGACCTGGAGGGCACTTTCCTGAGCACCTTGTCCTGTATTATTTGATAGATCCTCCCAGCAAACCTCTGAGAGGCAGTGATGTGTTCTCATGGATATAGAGCCTGGATCTGGAGCCTGCAAGACCAGGGTCAAACCCAACTGTCAACTCTTTTGTGCTCTGTGGCCTTGGGGGGTGACAATGCCCTGGGTCTCTTTCCTCATGTGTCAAGTGGGGATAACAACGTCCTCCCTGCAGGGTGGCTGGGAGGGTGGAGACGGTGTGAGCGCCACACGTAGAGCAGCTCCAGGCCTGGGACGAGTGTGTCGTGACCGACAGCTGTTGGTAGAAATGGTAGTTGGCGTTCTCTGCCTTTGCTCCTGGAGGAAGCAGCCCCAGAGAGAATCTCAGATTCAACTCTGACTATGAGATTCGCCCTGCATCACCATAGCTAGTACATGGCAGAACTCAGATTTAAACCCAGGTCTTCTCGCTTTGGTGCTGATCTCGTACTGAGACTCTGGCGACCCTTGCTAGGCCTTGTCCGGTGGCAGAGGCCTTCGGGCAGCTCTGAGGTGGCCGGTTGAGTCTGAACTGTCAGCGCTGCCCTCTGTGTTGGAGCACATAAGGCAAGCCCAGGCTTGCTTGCCTCTGTCTCAAGTGTAGCCCAGGTCACAGGAAGGGACTGGCCGAGCAGCAATGAGTGGAAACTTTCCACAGGTGGTTAGTTAGTAAGAGGAGAAAGCGGGCTGTGTGAAAAGGCAACACACGACCCCCAGTACATCTCTCCCTGGGAAGTTTCCTCTCTGGAGGAGCAGGTGATTCCTACGGGGAAGAGTATAGTTGTTTTGTTATTATTATTATTTTTAAAAGCTCTGGCCAGTTTTTTTTTTTTTTTTGCGGTACGCGGGCCTCTCACTGTTGTGGCCTCTCCCGTTGCGGAGCACAGGCTCCGGACGCGCAGGCTCAGCGGCCATGGCTCACGGGCCCACCCGCTCCGCGGCATGTGGGATCTTCCCGGACCGGGGCACGAACCCGTGTCCCCTGCATCCATCGGCAGGCGGACTCTCAACCACTGCGCCACCAGGGAAGCCCTGGCCAGTTTTATTAAAGAAAAATTGTGCACGAAGATGCCACTGGGGGAAGCTCATGTTCACCAACCATCGGTCGAGGTCATTGAAGGGGGCCTGAGCAGTGCCCAGCCTGGTACCCGTCTGCTGCTGGCCGGGGCCCCAGGGGGGCACCATGGCTCCTATCAAGAAAGCTCTGTTGAGGGGTGCTACTGCGTGGTTGGGTAGTGTTCCTCCCTCGGGGGTCATCGTCCTGCACAATTTCCCCATTGGCCAAGATCAGAGCCATCCTTCCAGGCCTCGGGTCCCTGCTGGGCTGCATCTTTCCCCAGACCTCAAAACGTCTCATGGGTTTTGGGTGGGTGAAGCTCCTGGGCCTCAGTGGTATCCACTCCCAGGGGCTCCCAGGCTGCTTCCTCCCACCTACAGTGGTTTTCAAAATGGAGACAACGCCCCAATTCCTTATTCACAAGCACATTTTCAGAGGCTGTTAGGAAAATGACCCAAAGATGCACACACTTAGGGTAAGAGGAGACACACCATTAGGAACGGGACAGGGCCCACATCTGGGGTTTTTTTTTTTTTTTTTGGTGGTATGCGGGCCTCTCACCGCTGTGGCCTCTCCCGTTGCCGAGCACAGGTTGCGGACGCGCAGGCTCAGCGGCCATGGCTCACGGGCCCAGCCGCTCCGCAGCATGTGGGATCTTCCCAGACCGGGGCACGAACTCGCGTCCCCTGCATCGGCAGGCAGACTCTCAACCACTGAGCCACCAGGGAAGCCCTGGGGTTTATTTTAACAAACTCTGGAGAGTCAGGTGGAGAGAAAACCATTTGACATTAGACTGAGTGCAGAAAAATAAAGGACAACCAAGCTCATAAAATCAAGTCTTTAAAACTAAATATTGAGTTTCTCTGGTTCTTTCTCTCCTGAGAACTCAGGTTATTCTCAAGCACTCAGCATTCATTTGTTTACTTCTTTCTCCCTTTAATAGGAAGAAAGGTAGAAATTATAATCCGTCCTAAGTGTAGGCAAAGTCACATCGTAAAATAAGGATCTTAAGATACGATTTTCATCTCCTCAAACGATTGCTTCCATTCCTGGATTCTGTGATGAACAAGAGTTTTCTCTTAATTTTTTAGCCTAATATGTATTCACTCGCCTTGGAATCAGAATACCAATTTCTGATTTCCCAATTTTACTGTGAGATACTATAAAGTTGGTGTGAACTGGAGGTAAATTTAGCACTGACGTGAATAACTGACCTGGGATCAGGGGAGTCGAGGGGTAGAGTGATCGTTCTGGGTAGATCAGTGTGGCCAGAGTGATGAGGGCTGGGCATTTTTAAGTAGCATTTGGCATTCGGAACTTCGGACCAGTCTGGGTGGCCGTGGCCGAGTTGAGTCAGCTACTCTGAGTCAGGAGAGTCACCTTTGAAGCTACATCCATCTCTAGGAGAAGGTTCATCGCCCCAGGAGAGTTGCACTTGATTCATCACAGGCTATAATCCCTGGTGAGCCAGACCAGGAGAAACTCTGTCTAGTTGGCTGATTGCCTGCTATTTCAGTAACCATGAGGAAGATGGCTGCAATAAATAGCCTTAGACCAAGAGTTGGAAGTTTGGGCTCCGACCTTGACCTACAGTTTGGGAGACAGTGTACCTTATCATTCAAGCCAGCACAATTTTGAGAGTTTAAGAAAGTCCTTTCATAGTTGCTATGGAACAACATTTGGGAACAGGACTGTCCTGGGCCAACTAGTATATACAGCTCCCCACATCGGTCTTGGGTAAGTCACTTACCCTTTTTAAGCCTCAGTTTTATCGATTTTAAAACAATAAAAACTACCCTTCCTATCTCACCGGGTGTGAGGCTCAAATGAGATCATAAATGTAGAAAGCGTTTTGAAAAAAAAGGAATTACTTTACAAATTTACAGTTTATTTCCAGATGGAAAAAGGCCCAAAAGCAGGTGAAACATATAAAGGGGGTCGAAAGGTATAAAATTCCAATTCTAAAGTAAGTATGTCCTGGGGATGTCACATATGGCATGGCATCTATAGTTAATGATGCTGTATTATCTATTCGAAAGTTGCTAAGAGGATAGGTCTTAAAAGTTCTCATCACAAGAAAAAAAATTGTAACCATGTGAGTGATGGTTGTTAACTAACCATGTTGTGCTAATCACTTCACAATATATACAAATATCAAATCATCGTGTTCTACACTTAAAACTAATACTATGTTCTGTGTCTATTATATCTTAATAAAACTGGAAAAAATTACAACATACAAGAGAGGGAGATAAGTGTGCAAATGGTATTATTAGTGATCTGACCTGTATCATTTTTTACAAATTAAATGAATAATAATAATAATAAAGCCCAGAGGCTTAGCGACTTCTTAGTAGTGCTAAAGCCTGCAAACAGACCCCACCAGTTCCAATATTTGATTACAAATAAATGGCTTCATTGTTGTTTTCCTAACCCTGTGCACCTATGGAGCCAATTTCATAACTGGATTTATCTTTTGGTGCAAAGAAGAGTGATGTGTCCCAGTGGTAGAAGTGACACAACATCTCCATTTTCTTCTCTTGGTCAGAGAGTGAGGAGAAGACATTTTCTTACCAGTGTTTTAAGACTCTCCTAACCATGGTCACAAGAATTGTCATCAAAAAGCCAGGGAATGGGGCTTCCCTGGTGGCGCAGTGGTTGAGAGTCAGCCTGCCGATGCAGGGGACACGGGTTTGTGCCCCGGTCCGGGAAGATCCCACATGCCGCGGAGCGGCTGGGCCCGTGAGCCATGGCCGCTGAGCCTGCGCGTCCGGAGCCCGTGCTCCGCAACGGGAGAGGCCACAACAGTGAGAGGCCCACGTACCGCAAAAAAAAAAAAAAAAAAAAAAAGCCAGGGAATGGCATCCAGTTTGCAGTTTTCATTTGGTTTTTAAAGTGTTTACAAAATGACTTGATATCCAAGCTTGTCCATCTCTGCCTATGACTGTTTTGGTGGTCGTCTCTAAGGGGCAATAAGTGAAACATTATTGCTTTTGTGCCACATAATTTCCCCATAACACAAAGCCTAAATATATCCCCCTCAGCTCCATTGGACGAATGTTGCTACGAGTGTGGGCTATGGCAGCCTCTGGGTCTGTTACCGCATCGGATGGGGTAGGGGTGCGGGTGTTCTTTAAGCACCCCTGGGCCCCAGAGCCTGATTAACTCACTGTTACAAATACTGATCTTGACTCAGAGATAGAAGCTGGGGACTTACGGTCAAACTTTTAAAAAAAAACTTAGGAAACGTGTTATGATTACATGGTGGAAGTATAGTGTGCTTGGAGCCAAATGTTGATTAATGTTAATTTTAGGATAAACAGAGGGAGAGAAAGACAGGAAAAGCCAGTGGACTCCAGAGTTAAAAATATTCTCGAGTTGAGACTCAGTATCTATGGGTATACACCCGGATAATTACTTCTGAAGAGTGATTACCTGTGCTTATGTAATTAACCCTGAGTTTCCTCTGGATGCTGGAGCTTCTCTCCTGGGAGGTACCAATCACTGTGATTCACAGAACACTGAACTCAATCCAGAAATGCCCGCACGCTAAGGAGCTCCATGCAGCTCGTTCAGAACAAGTGTCTTCTCTTGCCTTTGTGGAATACAGGAGGGGTATTGTTCACTGGAGACTAAATCCGCTGGGCAGGTAATAAGACATTGGACAGCACTGTAGAGATTTGTCTTGCAGAGAGTGATGTGATCTGGTAAGGAGACACAGAGAAACTTGCAGCTTATTTTAATGAAGGCCCCTTGAAGAGCCTATCCATCCCGGAGTCCTTCTCTGTCTCACTTGGGAAAGCCTAGCAAAGATAATGGTAAGCAGCCCTTCAGCATCTGGTACCTATTCACACAAGCCGTATCCAAAATAAAGAGAAAATGAGAGACCCAGGGAGGCAGAAGGATCTTGAAGTCTGTAAATGTGGAATGAAATCGAATCCTTTAAACTAAACTGGGTTGAAATTAAATGGAAGTAGGGGGTGGGGATGAGGGGAGAAGATCACGCTCACTTCTCTCGTAGAGATCCTCTGAGACTCGAAGGTTCTAGAATCCATCATGCCTAAGTGGTGTAATTCATTTTCTAGATCATATATTGTTGGTTGCTCACCAACAGCTGTTCTCCCTTTCATCCTTATTAACAGAACCCTGTTTTTTTGTTGTTGTTTTTAATTTATATTTATTTATTTACGTCTTTATTTTGGCTGTGTTGGGCCTTCGTTGCTGCGCAGGCTTTCTCTAGGTGCGGCGAGCGGGGGCTACCCTTCGTTGTGGTGCACGGGCTTCTCATCGCGGTGGCTTCTTTTGTTGCAGAGCACGGGCTCTGGAGCGCAGGCTCAGTAGTTGTGGCACGTGGGCTCAGTAGTTGTGGCTTGCGGGCTCTAGAGCGCAGGCTCAGTAGTTGTGGCACACGGGCCCAGCCGCTCCACGGCATGTGGGATCCTCCCGGACCAGGGCTCGAACCCGCGTTCCCTGCATTGACAGGCGGATTCTTAACCACTGAGCCACCAGGGAGGTCCCAGAACCCTGGTTTTATTTGGATGAGCCGCTGTCCCTCCCACCACCATATGTCCCAGTAAGACAATCATGGTCATCCCATGATTGGTTTAGGCAAGAGCACATGGTACCATTTTGCCCAGTGAGATGTGAAGGAATGTTTGCTGGGGGATGGGGGCACCTGGCAAAGATTTGTTTTTTTGGGTTTTTTTTTTTTGCTTATAAAAGGAGACCACCAGGAAGAGGTGGTCGCCTTCAGCTTCTGCTGGATGCTGGTGGTGCCCAAGCCCGCCATCTTGCTTCCATGAGATCAGCGAGCCTGAATACCAGCCAACCAGTTGGGGAGGGCAGTGCTGACAGATGGGAGGAACTTGGCTCACGAATGACATTAAGGAGCCCATGAATCGACTGACCTTGGAGCTGCCTTACCTTGGCACTCCTTACCGTGCGAATAATCCCCCAGGTGTTTACAGCAGTTGATTCAGGGTTCTGTTGCCAGCAGGTGAAAACATCCTAACTGATACAGTACTTTCTTAGGAGGAGTATATGTTTTATAACAAATCCATTTCTTTACCAGTACAAGGAGCCTCAAATCCTTTAGGAGGGGGTCTTCTGAACCCCACTGGACAATGCTCAAGATTGGTAATAACTATAATAAGAAGTTGTACTTGTTTAGGATATATATTTTCTGAAATACTTTTACATTCATCTTCACCTGCAAGGCAGGTGAAATGAATATTATTCCTATTTTCACGATGAGAAAATTAACCCAAGGAGGTAGAATGATTTACCTGACACATCTAGTGACATGTTGATGACAGAGCTAGGATTAAAAAAACCTAAGTCTGGCAAAGAGAAATGTTTCGACAGTGAGAAAGTAAATGTAGGAAAGGATTCAAAAGCATGGACCTTGGAAGCTGCCAGAACTGGGTTTAAATTCCCACCCTGCTTCTTGTTAGACAAGTGACTAATCTCTCTGATCTTTAGTTCCTCTCATCTGTAGAATGATCGTGATAAAACCCATATCACCAGGTCATTTCAAGAAATTAAGGAGAAAATATCTTTAAAGCACTGAATCCAGTGCTTGGCACAGTACAGATTTCCCTCTCCTAAAAACTGTCCATAAACCCTTACTGAAAGAAATTGTTGTCAGTCAGTCCATCCTTGCCGCTTTTAAAAGATGAAATGGGCAACCGTGAGTCCCAACTAAGGCAAAGACTAGATAGAACTAATTATTTCTAAAAATCCTTCAAGATGTAAAGAGTCTATGGTAAGAAAAAAAGAAACACATACAAGAAAGAATTAAAATCGCAAGTGTTTCTGGCCCCTTGGTGATAGCGAATGATATAAAACAGGGTGCCACATGGTGGAGACAGGGCTGGGAAATTTATGTGGGAATGGAAATAAGACCATGAAAACAGGCCAGGAAGGAGCTGACAATGTACAAGTATGGAAGAAAAAGAGCCAGTGGCCTTAGTGGTACGCCAGCTAAACCTTAAATCAGTTGTGTTTTGCTCTCATTAAGGAGAAGGCAGTCGTAGCCTTGGAATTCACAAACAAGTGCCTGGCAGGAGGGAACTTTGAACCGATCCTCCCACCTTGACTGGCCTCTGTCAGGCCTCTCTTAGACTTCTTTCTGGCCTCACCTCTTAAGTAAGATGAAGTGATGGAGAGAGCTTTGAAGAAAATCCAGAGAAGGCAAATAAAAATGATTAAACGGCTGGAAGGCAGGACTGTATCCTCTGCACCTGGTCAGGGGTCTGCACACATGAGATGTTCAGGTAACCGTTTCTCGATATCGTGATATAAGTTTTAAATGCCTTCTGGAAATATAGGTGGAACATTTAAAAAAACAAAATCTTTGTGGCACTAAGTATTACAGAACCTGGAATGCAAATCTTCTCTTAGGAACTTTTTAGTGACTATTGTAGAAAAACTGTAAAGTTTATTCCCTTGTATTTAAGCCTTCAGAGAAATGGGGCCAAATAAAAGGAAATCAGTATTAAAAAGCACACAGGTAGGTGACTGGGCCCTGGGTTTATGTCCTCGCTCTGTCATTTACTGACTGTAAATTCGGGCCAGTTCATTCGCCTCTCTGAGTCTCAGTTTCCTTATCTGTAAATTGGGGGTGATATTAGCACTCATCTTATTGGTCATAAGGGTTAAATGCAGTAACACCTCTTGGTATTTAGACAGTGCTTAGGACACGAGAAACGATTCAAAAGCATGGATGTTGGTGATTGGGAATAAGTCAATCCACATTAGCTGATATATTGAGTAGGGAGAGAGTATCAGTTTGCTCACGTGAAGAGGTGTCTTAGAAATTCCTTAGTCTTGGATGAGTTCGTTGACTCAGGTCCCTGCACTGCATTCATGTTAGTCTCCTGCCCAGCTTAACTTGGACCGCCTCCCACCTGAAGCCCCATCTGGAGGGGGAAGCTGGGTGGCTGCTGTTATAACATGTGCCCGTCTCTGTCCTGATCAGAGTGGAAGAGTGTACGCCTGACCCATGAGGTGGCCAGAACCGATTCCCTCCCTCCCCTTACTCTCTCTTTGAGGAATTGTAACTAAGATTCAAGGGGCCAGGACTCAATTGATGGTGGTCTCCAAGGTTGGAAGGTCATCTAGATTTGGTGGCTGAGCCCTCCGTTTCAGGACTGGCCGTGTGGACCATGGTGAGTGGTCAGTGGGCACAGAAACTGGTCGCAGAGAGCGGACAATCAGTGGGAGATGAGAGACAACGTGGCCTCAGAGAAGCAGAGAGTTCGCTGCCGGAAGGCCTCCCAGTTTGCCCGTGGCTGGCTGGCTGCACTTGTGAGGGTTTTCTATAATAAACCTCCTGGTGATTTGAGCTGCTTAGTTCCTTGAAACCAAATGACCTTGCCCTGGACACCAGCCCACTGTCTCCTCCATCTGGTGTGAGAAGCCACTCAGGAAATGTGGATGACCATGACGGCGATGGTGATGACAAAGAGAGCAGGGGGACTGTGTGGACGATCCGTTTTGGCACCTGAGTTCCGCGGTGCGGCTGTGCTCTCTGCACTGTGTACCACTGCCCTGTCCTAGCCCTTGACTGAGACCAGACGACACAGTAAGCCCCTTGTTTCCCTGGGTGACAGGTACCATTTCAGCTCCTGTGTCAGGCCACCCCCTTCTCTCCTGTTCTTTTCTTCTTTGTTTAATGTCTGAGACTCAGACCCTTGGGTACCTGACATCTATTACTCAGCTGAACACTGGCTCCTTGAGTTTAATCATTTTTGAGCCAAGAGTTCTCCTAATTAGCATAATTAAACTACATTTTACATTTAAAAGCGTGGAATTGCATCTTTATGGGAGATTAGGTTCTGAAGTCAGTCTGTGAGGCAAAGACCAAGTACACTCAAAATTACTATGGAGGGACTTCCCTGGCGGTCCAGTGGTTAAGACTCAGTGCTTCCACTGCAGGTGGCGCGGGTTCGATCCCTGGTGGGGGAACTAAGACCCTGCATGCCTCACGGCGCGGCCAAAGAAACAAAGAGAGATTACTATGGAAAGCACCTTATGTCATCCTAAAGTATTGATAGATGGTGGCACATGGGGTTTGCTGTACAGGAATAGCCACGCACACTAGGTACTATAATACATTCAGTAATGTAGACTGTATGATAAAGGGTTTTATACAAAATCAGGTTCCTGCTTCCCCCTTCCCTGCCTCTGCCTCTCTCCTTGCTGAGCACAGGCAGCCTGACGCACACAAGTTAGTGAACTAGATGCCTTTCCCGCCTCAGGGCTTCCAGCGGGTGGGGAAGGGGGGCGGAGAAGGCAGTGCCATCTCCGGGCTGTGCAGCGATCCCACACTCACGCAGACGCTTCTGCAGCCCTGCAGGCAAATATACTCATCTGAGATCTAATCAGGAGACTAAAAGGAAAAATGAGGAGCTGGGAAAGATGCTGAAACCGTCAATTATCCACCTGGGATACCTACTCTTGGGCTTGCCTGGTAAAGACAGATTATGATAAGGAGAGAGAGAGAGGAAGGGCAATTTGGGGCTCTCACCCCTGGGATCGTTCTACCTGCAGCCCTGAGCGCTGAAGGCCGGGTGTTAAACAGGCAGCTAGAGCCTTGGGTTTCTCCACGCTCTGCTGAGTTTTGTATCGAAAACGGGCAATCCCTCTGAAAACCTCAGGTCCTCTTCCAGTATCAGTAATGACATCCCCAGGAGTGAGAATACGCTTGTTCCCACGGAGAGCAGGATGTCTGACGGTCCGCGTGTGCCTGTGAGTTTTGCGTTGGGCATGGCTGACTTATTAAATAAAAATCACCTAGCGTGATTTCCCATATGTCTGACGAAATACTGTAAAAATGAAAAGCAGATCTTTGCCATGCACTCTTGAGCAGATACATATGCTATCACATCTCAGAGTTATTTATTTCTCCTTATTTTCAGCGTGCCCAGTGCCACCATCCAGATGCATAAGTAAAAATGGCAAATAATTTCTCAATTATTTGAACATTTAAATTTTATTTGGAGCAGGTGGCGTGTTTTGGATAATAAAATAATAAAAATAATAAAATTTATTTTATAATTTATAAAATGTATTTTATTTTTTATTTATTTTTGGCTGCATTGGGTCTTCATTGCTGACCACGGGGTTTTCTCTGGTTCTGGTGAGCGGGGACTACTCTTTGTTGCGGAGCACAGGCCCCTCCTTGCGGTGGCTTCTCTTGTTGCCGAGCACGGGCTCTAGGCACACAGGCTTCAGTAGTTGTGGCACGTGGGCTCAGTAGTTGTGGCTCATGGGCTCTAGAGCGCAGACTCAGTAGTTGTGGCATGTGGGCTCAGTAGTTGTGGCTCGCGGGCTCTAGAACGCAGGCTCAGTAGTTGTGGCGCACGGGCTTAGTTGCTCCACAGCATGTGAGATCTTCCCGGACCAGGGGTTGAACCTGTGTCCCCTGCGTTGGCAGGTGGACTCCCATCCACTGCACTACCAGGGAAGTCCTAAAATGTAGTTTAATATATTTTATTCATTTATATTAAAGACATTTTAATGTAATACAATTGAATCACAAAATTACAAGTAATAAAATAATATAATAAAAAATTCAGGAGAAAATAGGCCAAACATATATGTATCTCCTAGGAGCTGAAACCTTGATTCAGGGGCTTGGAGATGCCATCTGAGTCCTACTCAGGCTCTGTCATGCCCTGTGTCACTGGATTAACCCCGGTTCTTCTCAGTGACTCAATTTCCTGACCCTCCATAGAGAAGAATAATTCTGCCTAGGTGACGTCATCTTGACCCGGGATGATCAGAGGAGTGAGAGGAATAAATGCTTAAGAGCAGTCAGAGTTCAGAAGGGTGGTATCACGTGTGTGAGTTCACGCATCTTTTGAAGCTTGACAATTGGCGTATTGGTCACTTTTAAGGGAATTGCAGAAAAATAGTTCTGAAGCTGTTGCCCCTGTTAACTCTGAGCTTGGGGTTCAGGATGGGGGTGCTGGCGGTCAGGGATGAGGGAGAGCCTCCTCTATCCTGGGGAAGTGGGTGTGAGCAGGAGACTGGGACCATACAACTTTGCTGGCCCCTCGAGGGGCGTCGGGAGCCGGTCTCTGCACCCAAGTGTGTACGGCTGTAGCTGGTTGTCGGCTGCCCAGGTCTCCTAGCAGCTTTTCAACACGCTGGCTTCCCGTGTGGCCTGGCAGTGTCCCTGGACAGGCCAGACTCTCGGTATCCCCTGAGACCATGCGGCTCTGTGTCACAAAGAAGAGGTCACTCCACGCTGCCAGTGTCACACAGATCAGCCCAACATCCAGGAGGACAGTCACCCGAGTCAGCCCTGGTGCCACCCTGACTTGTCAAGCACCCTCCTCCATGGAGAAAGAAAAAGGCAATTCACAACATTTGTAGAGCCTGGCTTTGGTTCTTGGCTCACTGGCTCTCGTACAACTCACACCAGGTTCTGCAGAGGAGTGATGGAGCGTAGAAACCACTGAACTGCTTTTGTCGTCAGCAGGACAATCGGATCGGCCCGCGCTTTCAACCAACCCGCTCCCCTTCCCCTGCTGTGGGAATCCTGGGGCTTTTGATGAGTAAGGGACCTTAACCATTAGCCGGTCCTCATTCCTCATGCTCTCATTTCTGAGATAAGACATTACTCAGGCTGATGGCTTGACTAAATCTTGACAACCCCTGCCTGTGTCCAGTGGAGGAATAACCGAGGATTCTGGACTCTCGGCTCGGGGACCTGCAGCTGGGGCCCTCAGTCCTCTGCAGAGCAGAAGCCCTGAGCTTTGCTCCCCAAAGGCCAGGTTCAATCTCTATCCAGCTGCCTCTTTCTCTCACTCAGCAGGCCAGCCCTGCCTCTGGGGACCTGAGGACCTGTAAATTTGTCTGCTCAAACTGCCACAACAAAGTACCAGAGACGGCGTGATTTAAACAACAGCAATACATGTGCTCACAATTCTGGAGACTGGAGGTCCAAGATCAACGTGCCAGCAGGTTTGGATTCTTCTGAGGCCCCTCCCCATGGCACACAGATGGCTGTCTTCTCCCTGTGTCTTCCCTCTGTGTGTGCCCAAGTCTGGGGTTTCCGTGACTTAATCATCTCCTCTTATAAGGACACCAGTCAGATTGGATTAAGGCCCATGCGAATGGGCTCATTTTAACTTCATCACCACTTGGAAGACCCTATCTCCAAATACTGTCACATAACCCACATCCTGGGGGTGAGGGCTTCAACATGTGAATTTTGAGGGGGACACAGCGCGGTCCACCACAGTCTGCTTCCATTCCAGCCGTCTGAAGCCCACTCCCACCTTCCCCTGAGATACTGGGCTTCCATACCCCCAGGAAATCGTTGATGACACTGGAAAGGTGGAGAAGGGGCCTCTCTGGTGGGCGAAGGCAGCGGTGTCCCCGCCAGAGGGCTCCTCTTGAAGGGCGCTCCGGTCAGGAAGGGGGTTTATCTCACTGGTTTCCAGCAATGCAGACAGATTCCCCAAACCCCCCACTGCTGTTCCCCTTCCCTTGTGGAGGAACCCACACGTGTGAATGTTAAAAGCAGTGAATCCTGCTGCCCTTCAGATGGGCCGCTCCTGGCCGCCGGTGCAGCAGCTCTCTGATGTGGCTCCTGTCAGGCAACTGGTCCCCTCACGTGATAGCTGTAGTAACTACCATTTGTCGAGGGCCTGGCATGTGCCAGATCACCTTGGTGCTGAGGACTTAATGTGAATACTTCATAGAGCCCCACGGTCATCCGGTGAGGTGGCTGTCATTACTCTCATGTTCCAGGTGGGGAAATGAAGATTCTAGAAGATTCTAGATGGTTCTTGGTTCACTGGCTCTTGGTTCACTGGCTCTTGTAATTACTCTCATGTTCCAGGTGGGGAAGTGAAGGGGACAAAGCTGGGAAACAGAGGAATCCACATGGGAACCCAGGTGGCTTCAAGACTTGACTTCTAACCTTGACACGACACTGCCTCCCAACTAACCCCATCTGCTCCTCTCTTAAAATCCTGTGTGTTTCTATGGAACTCTCTCTCACCTCCTGGAATGGTTCTCAGGTTCCCACCTCAGAAGTCCCTTTCAGCATCATCTCTAGAAGACAGAGCTCAGACAGTACAGTGTAAAGGAAAGGATTTGGGAGTCAGGGTTGGGTTTAAATACTGGCCATGCCATTTACTACCCACGTGACCCTGGGTGAGTTACTTAACTTCAGTAAGCTTCTGTTTGCTTATTTATGAAAGGAGATAACCTTTATCTTACATGGATGAGATTGGATTCGGGATGCCAAGCCACGTGCCCATGGTCTAGCCCACAGAAGGCACTCTGAGAAGGTAGTTCTGCGTTAAAAGAGACTCAAGAAACAGGAAAATTAAAGGAATTTGGAAGCCTTGATTGAATCTTGGATTAAAATTTTAAAATAATTTAATTACATTAAATTAATAATATGTGTTTGTATATATGTATATATATACATATACACATATATATGCAAAGTCCGCATTCAAATTCCTCTGATCGTCCCAATAATGTGTGTGTACATATATATACACAAATATATTTTATGTTTATATATACATGTATTTGTGGCATTATATATTATAATATATTAATATATATTCATGTGACATGAATTATATGTATGTGAGGAATTTGAAAATGGACTTCATATTAGCTAAGAGTATGGTATTAATGCCACATTTCTGGAGAGTGACCATGGTATTGTGACTATGGAGGAGGATGCCCTTGTTCCTAGGAGACACACGCTCCTATTTAGGGACATATTTAGGGATGAAGTCTCCCAATGTCTGCGACAAACTCTCAGATGGTTCAGCTAACAAACGAGTACGTTCCCGTGTTCTTAGGTGTACACGTGCACCCATGCACATTGAGAAAGAAAAAGATGTGACAAAAAGAGTGTATACGTCGTACTATTATTGCAACTTTTCCGTAGGTTTGAAATTTTTCCAGGTAAAAAAATTGAGGGGGGAGGGGGCTTCATGCAGAGGGTGGGGTGCAAGCCAGTGGAGCGGCACAGTGGAGCATGGAGCCTTATGGTGACTCTTCCCCTCTGTCACAAGCCATGACACGGCCTCTGTCCGGGCGGTAGGAAACTGCCTCTTCTGGCGGAGGGGTCGCCCCTCCTGCTTCCCCACAGGATCCTCCATCTGGCTGGTGGTGCACAGCCCACTTGCCCACCTAGCTGTGTCCCCGCCCACCAAGCATTTTCGAGATTAGGGCTGCCAGATTTAGGGAAAAAAAAATACAGCACACCCAGTTAAATTAGAATTTAAACAATGAATAATTGTTTTAGTGTGTGTTTCTCAGAGAGTGCATGGAACGTAACTTGAACTAAAAAAAAAAAGTGTTGTGAATCTGAAATTGAAACTTAACTGGACGTTCTGTATTTTATCTAGCAGCGCTACCCACACCCCTGCCCCCAGCCCCCCACCTCACTCTCACCCCCGCAGCCAGAGGTCATGGGCACCTCTGAAGACTGTCTTAAGAAGACAGAAGAAAGGGTTCTCGGTCCTCTTTTGCAAATCGCTGCAGGCAAGGTTTGCAAATCGCTGCAGCGACCTTGGGCCCTCTGCCCCATGACTCAGTCAAGCAAGCGAGAGGGCAGCTGGTTGAATGGGGACAAACCCATGGGCTGTAGGGAGGGAGAGGACAGCTCCCAAGTCCTCCTGGGGCATCTGGGCGGCCCTTCGCCCTGGCCGCGCCCACTTAGGTGTGCTGATGCCGGGAGTCCCCTCCTCCGTCCCTTCCTCCGTCCCTCCGGCTCTTGGCTTGCTCCTCCCCTCCCCAGCTGTGCCACGCAGCGTCACACACAGCCCAGCGGCCTCACCACTTCCAGGCTGGGTGCACTTGGTCAATAAATGAGTTAACCTGCCCCCGTCTCCTCATCTGTAAGATACAGATAATAATAGCCCCTCCCTCACGGCCTGGTTATGAGGATGAATGGAACTAATATTTGCAAAGCACTCTGGACACTGCCTGACCAGTGGTAAGCCCTATATTAAGTGTTTGTTAAATAAATAATCCACTCGTAGAGGAAGGCTAGGATCTCTGCCGAGCCCCCGGGGCACAGCCCAGACCTGCAGAGGCTGTGCCCTGGAGGGAATTCGATGACAGAGTGCTCAGTCCTCCAGGCTCCTTTCTCTCTGGGCACTTGCAGCTGTGAAATCAGGAAGGAGGTGTGGAGACGGAGGGGCTGGCATCCTGGAGGAGCGACTGTGCCTCCCGACCCCGCCCTTCACTGCCCAGGGACTTGGAACTGGGGAAGATGTAGCTCAGTTTAGGAAACAAACCTCATGAACCTACCCATCGCCAGGGGCTGGCCTGAGCCTTGAGTCCCCGCGTGGGTGGGACTCTAGGGGCCAGGGGATGGGGAGCTACAGGCTTCACACTAGCAGTCCCCTGGAGGGAAGGATGCTTAAGGAAAGAGCCGCCTTCTTCAGGTACAGTGAGAAGTGCCTCGCTTTCCTCTCCCTGACAGGACCGCAGGGCTCTCCCCTCATGGTTTTACTCTTGTTCTAGCTCTTGTTTCGGGGGAGAAGGCCCACTGGCCTTTCCTGGGCCCCTGCTTTTCCTCATCCATGCTCCACTACATCGGCACCCTCCTCTCACCCTTGAAGGGCCTGTCCCATGCAAACGCTGGGACACCTAGTTGACCTCTGCCCTCAGAGTAGGAAGTGAGGGACTGAAGTGGCCAACTGGACAAGTCTGGGCACATGTGCCCCTACGCTGACAGATGTAGATACGTGAAATGTCTTCTTTTTTCTTTCTATTAATTATCAGAGTAATTATGTAATTTCAACATTCCCGTGCACGCTGGGTGTCCAGAAATGGTACTCCACTGGGACTTGCATTAAAGGATAACATTTGATGCAGATGTTTTGATGCATCAGAAAGGTCTAGTCAAATATAAACATCGTTTTTGTTTTGTTTTTTTTGTTTGTTTGTTTTTTGTGGTGCGCAGGCCTCTCACTGCTGTGGTCTGTCCCATTGCGGAGCACAGGCTCCGGACGCGCAGGTCCAGCGGCCACGGCTCACGGGCCCAGCCGCTCCGCGGCATGTGGGATCTTCCCGGACCGGGGCACGAACCCGTGTCCCCTGCATCGGCAGGCTGACTCTCAACCACTGCGTCACCAGGGAAGCCCTAAACATCGTTTTTTAAAAGTAAGTAATGTGTGTCCCACTCCTTCCCTTCCGGAACCTCCTCCATCCCTTGGAGTGGTGGTAGGTGTCTGCATTTCAAGGGTGGTGAATGGGATTGTGGAGCTTTTGGAAGGGGTGAGGTTATGAGCCTCCCTATTCATTAAAAAAAAATAGCTGAAATTTTTTAAACATGACAAAATATTCTCTCATCAAAATAGTTGCATCAAAGCTGCATTGTCAAATATCATGCCTCCTGCTTTGCTGATTGTAGGTTCTCAGTCTCTACGTGTTCTTATGGTTGTTAATTTAACCTGAAATTTAAATTTAGTAAGGCTTCCAAAGGGAAGGTAACCAAATGGCAGATTTCTCTGGCATTATGGATATATGCATATACGTGGGTTCCTTCCTTCCTTCCTTCCTCCCTCTCTCCCTCCCTCCCTGTTTCCCTTCCTCCCTCCTTCCTGCTCTCTTTCCCCCTCCAGTTACAAATGTTGAATGTCATTAGGGGTTGGCCTCTTAGCCATTTACGGCAATGTATTATGTTCATCCTAATGAACCAGATACAGTCTTATATACATTTTAAATACTGAAACATTTGGTTTAGTAATGATAATTTAAAGTTTTGCTTGTCCAGATTCAGCACAAAGAATATCTTCTTTCATAGACACATTCAATGCCTATGTCTCTAGGCGTTGGCCAGTCTACCGCATAGAGAGCAAACGTGCTGAGATAGATTGCCATACGGTACAGGGCACATCAGAACATCAGAGTTCCTCTTTCTGGAATATGTTTTGACTGAAGCTTAATTCACCCTCTAAACGAATCTAAAATAGATTCTTTACCTATAACATGTATTTGGCAACACTCTGAACTGTAACGTAAACCCGAGCAACGGAGACACAGCTAAATGTGGTAGCATATTAACGTCACCGATCACACATTTTATTTATAAAATTTACCCTCTCCCCAGTTTTCAGTTAGAAGCCCATAGGCAGTAATTAAGCCATTATAAAAACACAATAGGATATAACATAATAGAACCATCTTGCTGTCAAGACACACAGAGCAGGGAAATCAGGGTAACACAAAGAAACACAATGCATCCAATTTAGCCCTGCTGCGGAAATGTCACAAACCAGTGCCCTCCAAAGGATAGGAGGGGGAAAACGTTATTTCCACAGACAGCTGGGGATGACTCCTAATTTTCAGAAAATAGCAAACCAACCAGCAGACTAATCAAGCCACCAAAAAACCCAACCAATCAAGCAAAGAGCAATTGTCCACAGCAGAGTAAAGAATAGAAGCCGCCATCTTTGTACTCAAGGAGTTTACAATCCTTTGAGGAGTAAAGGCTTAAACTAAAAATCATCATGACAGTGGTTCAAGATATATCACGAGAAAGATGGGATTAAGCAAATAATATAGAAAGCACATTATTTAAATCTAAAAGGAGGCCAGGTCACTATGCCCCAGAAATACTGGGGAAGCCTTTACTTGAGGAGGTAGGGCTTGAACTGGGCCTAAAATGGTGCAGAACGTTTGGATAGCAAGAGGGGAGAAAGGAAATTGTATGAAAAAGGAAATATATTGGAAAGCCAGACATTCAAGAAAATGTTTACTCCAAATTGGGTGCAGTAGTTCACAAAATAAAATATCAGACAATGAAGCTGTGGATATATTATCTTCCTTTTAAGATGGAACAATGACAAAAAGATAATGTGTAGCAAAAAATGTAAATACAATATACATGTGATCCAATCTGCAAAAGAAATTCACATGTAGCAGAGAAAAAAGACTGGAAGGAAATACATCAAAAGTTAATATTACTTTTTTTTAAAAATGAGAGATAAAAATATCGTGATTTTTATTTTTTCTTTGAACTTGTCTATGCTTTCCAAATCCTAATCTAAATAATAAAATCTCTACAGTAAAGTAAAAACAAAGGGAGACAAAACAAATTTCAAAATATATTTTTAGTGGCCTCCATATACAAATTTTACATTCTACCATTCAGTCATGCATAAGACTACTGGGCAGAGTGTGTTAAAAGGACTATACGTATGGACTGAATTGTGTTTCCCTCCAGATTCATATGTTGAAGCCCTAACCCCTAATATGACTGTATTTGGAGATGAGGCTTTTGAAGAGGTAATTAAGGTTAAATGGGGTTGTGAGGGTGGGATCCTAACCCAGCAGGGCTAGTGTCCTTATAAGAAGAGGAAGAGACATCAGGGATGTGTGTGCATAGAGAAAAGCCATGTGAGGATGCAGCGACAAGGCGGCCATCTACAAGCCAAGGAGAGAGACCTCAGGAGAAACCCAACCTCCCAACCCCTTGGTCTTGGACTTCCAGGCTGCAGAAGGATGAGGATAAAGTTCTGTTGTTTCCACCACCCCATCGGTGGCATTTCGTTTTGGCAGCTCTAGCGGACTAATATACTGTCTTTATGTAACTTACATTACATGGATGATATAATTTGTCCACCTATATTTTTGCTATAGCATTAACATAAAATAACTCATGACATCTATCCATTGGAATGGACCTTCCGTACCACCTATGTCTCCCACTCTTGGTAATTTCTTTTGCTGAGTACACCAGAACACTGGCCCTGGCTCAAGACCTGCAGAAGCTACAGACTCTATAAGACACAGAGGATAGGACTCTGCCATGCCAACGAACAGTAAAAAGTAATCCAGGTAGACAATCCAGGTAGAAGACCCATTTCCTTTCCGTATGGCTCCACCCAGCCCTTCCTGCAGGATCAAAGGAACTGTTCCCTCAGCTTCTGGGCGTGCTGCTGGCTGACAGCTCTCCTCCTTCAGTCTTCTTTGGGAGCTCTGGGAACTCTGTCCACTATGAAGGCAGCCTCTTCACCCAAGGACTGCCACCTTCTTGGGGACAGCCTCCCTCCAATGACTGGTCAACGGAGGCTGATAAAGTCTGACGTCCTTGTCCCAACCGGGGACATCTCTGATAGGCCAGCCCAGCTCCAGAGCCCTCCGTGCAATCAGCTGAGACCTGGACCGAGTCCACAGTCCAGTTTTACCCTCTGGTCAATCCTGTTTCCTTCCCTTCCCCCACTGGTATGAATCCAGAGACCTCGCCTTAATAATCGCCTGTTCACTAATCTCTGCTGCAGGGCTTTCAGGAAACTGACCTGCAATATTTCCCAGTTTATCTGCTCCGTCTCTTCCTGCCCCAAACCCAGATGGCTTATCCATGTAATCTCAAGGTGGTTATCCGCGCGTCAGGGACGTCAGGGATCATAAGTGATCTCTTGTGTAGAACTCAGGTGGCATTTCGTGACTTCTGGTGAGCAGGGAGGTTTATTTTACCTCTGATTCGAATTCCTACGGAAACTGCTCTTGAGCCCTGGGGTTAAGTCGTGAAGGTTGTTCCCGCTCTCTCTCTGCCTTTCTCACCAGGTAGCTTTGTCCTCATCCAGCCTGAGGGGTTTGAAATTGGGAGTCTAGGTCTCCTTTGGTCCTAGGCAGTGGCCCTATATTAGAATATAAAATGTCAAAGCTGGAAAGTACGTTAGAAGTTACCTGACTCTAGGATGACCAAGGGGTTTTAATGCATGTTGTGACTTGGATTAATTTGTAGTGGCCGTTGGAGAGCTGCCTTGGGGACTCTGAGGATGGCCGGGGTTCAGCGCGAAAGCGTGGTGGTTGGTTATGTGTGTGGGGCATGGGTGTGGGTTGCCACTACATTGACATCCTTGATAATCCTCCTCTCTTCTTTTACTGGAGATGAAACTGGCCCAAGGTGAAAGCTACCCAAGTTTGTGTGGCTGGTTACAGGAGTCTGAACCATAGCCAGTAATGTCCCAACAAACACTGCACACTCGTCCTTCCCACAGATGCCGCAGCGCGCCTCTCTAGCTAACCTCCTCTGTTCCAGCCCCTGATCTACCCGAGCACATGAGTCTTGAGCCAGATCCCAGTCCCCCCTCTTTCTTGGCTGCCTTCTGTTGCCATATGTGAGCATGATTCTTCGGGCCAAATTCCTGTGAGTAGTTTCTGTTTCCTCTGTGTTGCTCAGAGTTAAGTCCAACAAAGTTCTAGCACTTGGGGATGGGTAAACTTGGTAACAGATTAAGTCTCTGCCTCTGATCTGTCTTCTCTCTCATTCATTCATTTATTCATTAAAAAATGTTTTAGGCACTTGACATTGGGAATATTAAAATTCCTACTGGAAGAGGAACACCTTTGAGCGGTGGCTTAAATGCGTAATAAGGCCCATCCTGCCTTGTAATGGACAGTTTTCTCTTCTTCTTCCCCCTGCTAACTGCATCTTGTCCTTCATTAAGAAACTTATTCATCCTTCTTCTTCTGCATGGTTCTCTTGGAGCTGTCAGTCACACCACCAGCCCATGCCCTGGCTACACAGGTGGATATGAGACTAAAACCTGGCTGTGATAGTCCAGTAGTGGACCCCCCAAATATGGGGGGTCCATTACTGGAGGGACCATCTTTTGAGGCGACCCCCAAAGATGTTCTATCCTTAGAACCTGCGAATATATTTTACAAATTTGTTGCCATTTACATGCAAATATGCTATTTAATATACATTGCCATTACATGGCAAAAGGGTCTTTGCAGATGGAATTAGGCTTGTGGACTTTACGACAGGGAGATTGTCCCGGATTTTCTAGGTGGACCCAATGTAATCACTTGGGCTCTTAAAAGTGGATGAGGAAAACAGAAGGGTCAGAGAATGTGATAATAGAAAAAAAAAAAAAAAAGCAGGAGTGATTTGAAGCTTGAGAAAGACTTGACCCACCATTGCTGGTTTTGGAGATGGAAAAAGGGGCCATGGGCCAAGGAATGTGGGTGGCCTCTAGAAGCTGGGAATGGCCCACAGATGGGGAATGAAATAGGAAACAAGGACTTCAGTCTTATAAACACAAAGAATGAACTCTGCCAGCAAACTGAATGAGCAAGGATTCTTCACCACCCTCCCCCCTTCCCCGAGCCTATAGAAAGGAACTTATCCTTCCAACACCTTGATTTTTGTCTGATGAGACCTCCACTGGACTTCTGACCTCCAGAACCATAAGATAATAAATGTAGTCTGTTTTAAGCCACTCAGTGTGGCAATAGAGAATGAAAACAATAGCCAAATCTCTAGCCAGAGTGACTGGCCCAGAGGTGGCATGTGGTTCAAGCTCAGTTAATCAGAGTCCTCTCCCCTGTTCTAAGAAAGAGAGGCCTTTTCTCTCAGTGGGAGCTGTAAGGATGTATGGCCCCCGACCTGCCAGGGGCCTGGCCCCTGCCAACTGGAGAAGCTGATAAGAGCTGGGCCAACATGTTGGCAAGAGCTGTGATGGGAGCCAGTGCAGGTCCTGACAGGGTTTCTCTCCAGCTGTGCTTGGGGCCAACTCCACCCCCGCCCTTTCCTGTCACATCATCCAATTAACTCCTTCTTTTGTCCGAATTCATTTCAGCTGACTTTCTGCTACTGGTCACTGAAAGACTTGTGACTAATTCATGCTCCCTCCAAATACCAATCCCTGGTCTTCCATACTTAAAATCACTTTTTACACTGACGTAGCTTCTCCAGAAGGAAACTGATAAATGTATATGTTCCCTGGGAGACTTGGCACGTTAGCAGAAGTTATTTTATCAGATAACTCAGCTTCCATTGAGTGATGACAGAGCCCAAAGGAAATGATTCACATGACTAGGGGGGTTTTTGGTTTTGTTTGTGTGTTTGTTTGTTTTTGCGGTACGCGGGCCTCCCACTGTTGTGGCCTCTCCCGTCACGGAGCACAGGCTCCGGACGCGCAGGCCCAGCAGCCATGGCCCACGGGCCCAGCTGCTCCGCGGCATGTGGGATCCTCCCGGACAGGGGCACGAACCCGCGTACCCTGCATCGGCAGGCAGACGCTCAACCACTGCGCCACCAGGGAAGCCCCACAACTAGGGGGTTTTGATGGAAGATGGGGACCAGGAAAGATCTGGACTGTGGGGGACACAGACCCGGGAGGCATGGGAGGAAGTGATGTTGAGTGAATGAAAGAATGCAGGTGGGAGCAAACCCTGTCAATCTTAGATGTGGCATTAATGGGGAGAAGGGCGATGACACTTCTCAGATCGGCTTAGTGCCTCTCCACTCTCCCAGTGGTTTTCAGTCATCCTTGAGTCTCAGGACAGTCTTGATAATATGTTCCAATCACAATTAACCCACGCAGCAGGTGGGTTAGAAGTGGACCCGTGCTCGAGGTGGGAGGCAGCATGCCCCGTTCCCCAAAGCCAGGGCCGCTGTACCGCCTTGGGATAACTTTGCCTGAGCAGGCGTGAGGACCACCAGGGTGGCTACTGAAGTCCTGGGAGTGGGCAGGGACAAAGTGCCCATAGGCTTCTGGAGTATCACAAGGTAGAGAAAGAAGAACTAGAGCAAAGCAACACAAAACAGTCTCCTCGTGCAGTTGGCTTATTGTTGGAGCTTGAAATGCTGCCAAGTGTTCATACTTAGTTGTCAGCAGTTTAGTTTGAGACAATAGTGAAATCAGCCCTTTTGGCCTCTACCTAAACTTCAGCAGAGGAAAAACAGCTTCAGAAGTTGAACTGGAATGGTCTCCTTACCTTAGTTGCCCCGACCCCGAGTTGCACTGCGCCAGCAAGGAATCTAGAACGTGAGGCATGGAAACGCTGTGTTTACGAGACGAGGCTGGGGCTTACACGTTCTCTGAGTCAGAGCCTCGGGAGCCAGTGGTGATTTAGTGGGGACGTGGGAGGGAAGCGCTTTGCCAACTTGAAAGCCCCCTTCTCTGGCTGAGCATTGTAAGCAAACGTGAACAATCAAATCTTGCAGCTTTGGGAGTTTATTTTCTCTTGGAAAATGTCTGGATCCTTTTTGTCTGTAAGAAGGGAAAGAAAAGACTAAGAGTAAAGATGACAGGTTTACTTGGGCATGAAATCACTGTTGGACAACTCATTTTTTTCTGAGGTAAGTGTCAAAAAATCTGTGATTTTCAGAGTAAGTTTCCGTGAAATTACACATGGGGTGGATAATTGAGAGCAAACTGCCTGGGCTGTTTGGTGGGTGCTGCCCTTTCTGGGAATTTGGGTCTCTCCCAGTGTCAAGTTCCTGTGGCAACTTGTTTATTTCCAGCACCAGGTCTGACCTGCACCTGCTCAAGTCCCCAGCTCCTCATTTCTGAGCAGTCACGAGGCCAGCTTCTAATTTGTTTGTGAGATTGGCAAGCATTTATTTTTATAGCGTCACTTGATCATTTTTTATGTGAATCTCAGGAAAACTTGTAAAGGGTTTTACCATCTTTACACAGGCGTTTTCCATTCCTGTTTCTATGGGTTCCGACCCCTGGCCCCGGCATCTGCCTATCTTATGGCTGGTTTGGCATATAGCAGCAAACCACTGTCCTATCAGGAAGCCCAGAACAAGCTCTGAAATGTCAGGTCAGTGTAGACAATGGCTTCTTTCAAAAAGTCTTTACGTAACGTGGCTTTCTTAATTAATGTACTGTGGACAGAGTTTTCTTAACTTTTATTTGTCCAGTGGTTTGTTTGGTTTTTTTGTTTTTGTTTTTTTTCCGTGCAGATGTTAGGACTTTGCACCGTCATTCATTGGCACTCGTAACATTACTTGAGAGTCAGGTTGCACCAAATCCACCTTAAAAACCTGAGGGTGAATTATAACTAGTTACATAAGGAAAGGAGAGAATCTGGAAGGAGGCAGCAGCACAGAGAGAGAGAGAGACCTCCTTGGAGATATTGGCTTAAGCTTGGCCTGCCTCGGCCTCTTGGTACCACGATCCCAAACCAGGACGTGGCCCCAGCCATCTCCGCGTGGCCCAGAGATGCAGGGCAGCTTCGCTGTTCCGATGCCACGCAATCCCTTGCTGCAGGAAGCAAGAATTGGGTTCCCTCTGGGCCCCTAGGAAGGGCTAGTTTTATGCTCGTGGTGTTCATTTGTTCTGAAGTGCACACCAGAGGAAATTTCTTTCCTCCGATATCAGACATTGTGCGAAGAGGCAAAAGCTCCCCCGGCGAACAACCTTTTCCCTAGCCTCTCCTGACTGAAGTGTAAATGACTTTTGAGAGCAGAATAAGCCAGTCGATGAATTCATTCTTTGAACTTCTCTGACTGGGAAGTGGTTCTGAGACTTTGAAAATCTTCAAAGATCTCAGCCCATGAAATCAATAGTTCATTTTTCAGACTTAAGGCAAGAATTCGCTCAGTGAGCATAGTGTTGAGGACCTCGTGTGAGGGAAACAGCATCCCGGACACTAAAAAGGCTGTGGGCTCGGAAGAGCACACGCCGTGCCCTAGAGGGGCTGTCTAGGGAAGAGTCAAGGACAAGGAGGTACAGTCTATAGGATGCGTATACAGAGCCACAGGGATCAGGGTGAGAACAGGCACATTGGGTTGGGAGTCGGGGAGGGAGGATGGGGAAGGGATAAGGGCTCTTTTCATGCAAGTGTTTACAAAAACCAAAAGTTAGGAGGCAAGCGGAATGATCTGAAATCTGCCCCATCCTCGTGCATTTCTTGACTGATAATTTTGGTTTTTCGTTTTATTTTTAATTTATCTTATTGAAGTATAGTTGATTTACAATGTGCTAATTTCTGCTGTACAGCACAGTGAGTCAGTTATACATATATATACATTCTTTTCTGTTACGGTTTCTCCCAGGACATTGAATATAGTTCCCTGTGCTATGTAGTAGGACCTTGTTGTTTATCCATTCCCTCCCACTCCGTCCCTCCCCCACCTCAGCCTCCCCCTTGGCAACCACAAGCCTGTCCTCTACGTCTGTGACTCTGTTTCCGTTTCATAGGTAAGTTTATTTGTTTGACTGATAATTTTGAAACAAAAACTGAGGACACATAGTTAGTAAGCTCTTACTAAGTATCAGGTGTTATCCTATACGTTTACGTAAATTATCATGAATTATCTCATCTAGTCTTTATCATAGGCTCTATGAGATTTGTATAGTTCTCCAACGTTTTTCTGGATGAGGAAATGAAACCTCGGAGAGGTCAAGTGACTTGCCCAGGACCCCTCAGCTAGTTAGGGCAAGAATGGGATATAAATCCATGTCTATCCATTTAACTCCAGTGCCTTCTCCCTAAATCATCATCATCTTCTTTTTTTTTTTTTTGATTGGTTTTGCATGTTTATTGCTGAAACCTGAAGAAGGAATATCTTATGGCCCTGGACTGTCCAGCAGAACTCAGGAAGATTTCTGTGCCTCTCGCGTTCAGAGTCACGACTCCTAGTAGCTGGGGTCTGGGCTTTACTGCCCGAACCGAAGGGTCAGGTTCTCAGGCTGGGGCCACGGATGCCCACAGTCTTCTGCGCCACGCCTGACCCCCCCACCCCCACCCCGCAGGCTCTACAAAGCCTTGGATGGATTTGCTAGCTCTGACAGGCTGTTTCCCTCCACCTGCCTCGTTGGCTCTTAAACTGCAAACAGGAAACTGCAAAAAAGAGGGAAAAGGCGCTTTCAAGAAAAGGAAAGCATCTTCCTTTAGGCCGTGGGGCTGCGGGAAGCGGAGTGATGACTAAGATGTTTAAGAGAGGCTGCTACCTGGTGATGAGGCGCTATGAAAGCCAGCTCAGAACAGGTTGTACCCTGTGTGCCTGGGAAGAGTGGAAGCCAAAGCCACGCTCGGTCGAGGGTGTAGTGTGAGCTGTCAGCTTCCAGCAAGAGGCCAACCAAGCCTGCAGCACCCCCAGGGCAGGCAGTTGATGAGAATATTCAGCTTCCAGATGTCGCTAAGCTAAGCTGAAGCCGCGGTTGCTAGGAGCAGATAAATCACTGCTTGCCACACTGGACCCCACACACCTGATGCTCTGTTTCCTCACCCAAGGGCGAGAAGGGATACAGGATAAACCCACTTCTTGGCAGGTGGTCCCGGGAATATTATTTTACGTTTTCACGCTGCTGGAAAATCACTGATGAGACAGTCCACCAGCACTCGCAGGTAGCCACCTAAGGATGTTCGGCTGTGTCGCGTCTGGACAACACCGCCATGCACTTTTGTATCTCAGCAATACATTTTCAAGAATCACAATCAGAGAAAACATCTGCTCCTATACTTGGGAAATTGAGGGAAAAAATGCAGCCACAATCCCACCCTCCCAATTTGCCGATTACTGTCATGTTTGCATACTAACCCCTAGTCTTTTGACTTAGGCATTTTCTTTACACCTGTGGTTCAAGCCCACAGGAGAGGACAGAGTGACGAGAGAGGTGCTTTCAACGAGGGCTTGGGAGGGCCTGGTAACTGGTACTTACAGGGGAAGAGGCAGAGGAAGGGGGTGATAGTTTTGATTACGTTCCTTGGGCCATTTCCAGAAATCAGATTTGTACGGCTCTTAAGTCATCTAGCAGCGCTCCGTCTACTGCAATCGCTAAATAATGATGCCAGTAGCCATAACAGTATTAACTGACATCGATTGAATTCTCTCTGTACGCCTTACCTCCTTTAAGTTTCACACCCACCTCTAAGGTAGGTTCTACTATTAAACTTCTTTTGCAGTTAAAAAAATTGAGGCTCAGAGCATTTAGGCCGCTTGCCCAAGATTAAACAGCTTTTCATGTGCCAACACCCAGGTGGCTAAAACATCAGGAAGGCATCTTCTGAGAGGAGAGAACTTACATAAACAAATGTCAACAGCAACACTGGAGTTTTATGAGATTCCACTGCATATGAACCCCTTCTGCATAGTCTGTGTTTTTGGATATTAGAAACATACCTCCCTTTAATGCCTCTTATAAAATTTTAACAACTTGGTAAGAAATCCTTTTAAAAGACAGTCCATAAGTTCCTGACCTCTTAAACAGATTGTTTGCACATCACGGAACCTTATCTTGTAGCTTCGTTTGGCCATCAGGAGCACCGATATTGTCGTGCTGAGAGGCTCTTGGGTGCTGAGGGGAACGGGGGTCTGTGGCTCCCAGGCAGCCTGGCTGTCCTCCGTTTCTCCCGAGCCGGCCTCCCTGAGCCGCTGCAGGCAGCCTCCAGCCCCGCCCCACGACCTCAGGTCCCTGCCCCCAGGCCCGCCCTCTTCTCCACTGTTATCCTTCTCTCTCCTTTCCCCATTCGCTTCTCAGCTTTCGCAGGGAGCTGCGAAACCTTGTGCTGAGTGCCCAACACCGTGAGGTCTCCACCTGGTCCCGTCGGATCCCTGCCAAAGCCTCGGGGCATCTGAGTCTGTGTTTCCAGCAGGGATCATAGAGGCTCGGCCATCGGGCCGCGCCCGCTGCTCCTGAGCGTGGAGCTGGGATTCGAACTCGTGTTTGTCTCATTCCATTCCTGTTTCCTTAGGTGCAGGTGGTGCCCTCTGTAATAACTGGGCCTAGGAAAGGAGTCTGCCCCTGACCTTCCACACCACAAAGCAAGACGCTGCTTTAGTCTGCATTGCTTCTGCCTTCTGATAAGTTCAAGGGCTGTTTTTCGGGAGGCACAGGGTCCTGCGCGACAGTTGTAAAGAGCCCGGGTTCTAGAGACAGAGAGGGCTGAGGCTGGGCCCTTCATTTCCACCCACGGGCTTCCTGCCTTGGGAATAATACCGGTACATAGCTGGCTGCGCTGGAAGGAGTCGATGCGGCCATAAATCACGGTGATAATGATGGTAGTAATAATAGCACTAGCGTCAGCTGACACCTTCTGAGGGCTTACTCACGTCTAGTGCTGCACGCTGACCCTCTGCGGGGATTTTCACCTCTCATGGCTGGAGGAAACCAAGGCACAAAACGGTCAGGCAACTTGCCGGAGGTCACGCGTCTAGGAAGTGGTGTTGCTGCGGCATAAACCCCAGTGGTCTTGGTTTAGCGCCTGGGACGTTGCCCCTCCCGTTAATTGCCCGGCAGGGTGACCTGTTCCGTCTCTGTGCTACCCTCCCCTTCTCTCCTCTCTCCCCTCTCCCTCCCCCGCCTCCCTCCTGCGCTCACTCTCTTTCCTCCAGTCCTCACAGGACCCCGGCCCCTAGGAGCCAGGCTTGCGGACTCCAGGTAACCGAGCTATAGCTGCTGGCTGTTCCTGTCCCTCGGCGCGTGCGCACCCCTCCCGGCAGCCACGTCCGCCCCGGGCACGCAGCCCGCGGTGCAGCGCCACTTGCTACCTTGCCACCGATGATGATGCCCGTGTATCACAACTGTACTTTTTCTGTTTCGTTGAAAGCCACGTGATGGAGCTAATAGGGTTCATGCTGAGAACAGATGTTCTTATTTCTCCCCAGATGCTGTCCATGGCAAGGCTTCTCGGGCTCTTTTGTACTTTCATTTGGAGTGTTTCTTGTTGAAGGGTTCTTGGGATGGGCTGAAAAATCACGCGGTCCTTCCAGGAAGGAACTGGGCACGGGTCTTGAGGGGGTGTGAAGTAGCCATCCTTGGCGTTTTATAATCCATATGCTTCCTGAGGACATAATCCTGTTCCTATTTGAAAACTGCCTTGGCTCACACTTTATACTTAAGCATTCAGATTTTTGCGTTTCTGGTTGCTTCAGTCTTGAGCTAATGTAGCAGCTAACAATTCTTCCATTTTCTGCTTTATTTCCTCTTCTCTCTCAACTTAGAATTCATAGAAGGGTTTTTTTTTTCTCCCCATTAAGATAATGACATTATCTTAAAAGGCTGTGATAATATCATTCATTCATTTAATATTTATGGAATATGGGCAAGGCACCAGGATATAAAACAGACAGGGTTTCCACTTTCATGGGGCTGACGTTCTGGTCGGGGAAGACAGACAATAAACCAATAAATAAATACACAAGCTAACTTCAGATTGAAGGAATGCTATGAAGGGATGAAATAAAAGGATAGGATAGAGAGAGTCTGGGAAGTGAGGGTTACTTGTATAAGGTGGCCAAGGAAAGTCTTTCTGAGAAGGTGACAGTTAAGCTGAGATGAGGGAAGAATACTCTAGACAGAGGAAATGACAAGTGCAGAAGCCCTGAGGCAGACGAGAGTTGGGGAGTTAGAGGTACAGGACAAAGGCCAGTGTGGTTGGGTGTCCTGAGCAAGGGGAGGGGAGGAAAGATGGAGTCAGAGAGAAGGGCAGGGAACACATCTCGTAAGACCCACAGGGTCCCTCCCTCTCCCCTCCAATAATTTTTTTAAGTCAGTCAGCAAAAGATGATGGAAAATCCTTCCCTAGGATTTGTGGGTAAGTTCTTCTCTCCTCTCTGGACCAGTGGGCAGATGGTTTGTACCAGTTTTCCCTTCACCTGCAGGCCTTGGTAAACCTCTCTTAAGTTGTGCTCTGTCCTGAGGACCACGGCGGGGAAGGAGGGCAATCTAGACTCACCCATATAAGTGCCTTAGTTGGATTTCCTTGAGCCAGGCCTCCACACTGGGTGAAATCTGACCACAACCAGAGCTGGCATTTCAGAGTCATGCAGAGGCACCCGGACTGTTCCAGTTAACAGTACATTCTGTCGAGATGGAGACCAAATCTTGCAGCTTTGAAACACACATACACACGAAGAGATGTCTGCGTTGCAAGATGCTATTGAAGTCTGGGGGGTGCGTGACAATGTGTGGTGACTCCAGACAGCTCCTCCCGTTCTTGCAAAGTTAGTCCTCTTCTGTCCTGCACAGAATGGGCACATCCCAGGCTTTCAGCATGGAGTGGCCCGAGGCCATCTGTGGCCACGTGGTCAGCACTGTGCTTGAGGCCCCTGGGCCCGCTGCGTGGTCCCAGGTCAGAAGTCGAGGCTGGGGTCTTCTCACGGAGCCGTGGGCCTCTTCTAGAGCACACCCAACTTTCCCAGACGCTGCTCGCTGACTTGGCCTGCCTACGAAGACTGGGCTCAGCGCATCTCCAAAGATGAGAGAGAAGGTCAGCTCGGGCATCTATCTGGTTTTGGTCAGGAGGAAACTATGCAAACTAGACCTACGTGCCATCGAGAGACATACCCTGGAGGGACGTTTAGATGGGATTCTGTGACGATGATCCCAGCTTCCCCAATCACAGGCATTTACAGTTTCCACCAGCCACTCACTGAAGTCCGTGGGTTTGTTGCTGGGTCCCAGATGTGGGCTGGCAGAGCTGGAGCCCCACGGAGCCCCACAGAGTCCCTGCGTCCTGTCGCCTCTGTCCAGGTCCGCAGCACCTAGTGCTCTGTTGCCTCCACTCCCACAGCGAGTGTTGACGGAAGGCCTGGCCGGCTGAGAGATGCCACAGGGCAGACGGATGTGTCCAGCCATCAGGACCGGAGAGCATTGCTCCGGAGTCGGAGTGACGGTGAACCATGAAACCCAGAGGCAGGAAAAAGGAGCAGCAGACTTGGGAACCCTGGCAGCTCCCACAGACCAGTTGACGGGCCCAAAATGGAAAAAACTGTCACACACTGTGGGCCTGGCCTGGACCCACATCAGGTGGTGAGTATTGTCCATTCTGACCACGAAGGTCAGTGACTGAGGCATCAGCACGGCAGGGGGCTGCCTGCTCTGGTTTCTCAGTGTGCCCACCTGGGCGCACAGAGTGTGAACTTGGAGAGACAGGGCCAGGGTAAGACGTTCCCTCTGCCCTCGCTCGTGAGGGCTTATTTCAGGCACAGGCGCCATGATCGTTCGGGACAGAACAAGACATGCAAGGCCCACGTGCCAGACCCAGATGGCGTGGGGTGGGACTGGATTT
Organism: Phocoena phocoena; assembly: GCF_963924675.1. Lineage (NCBI taxonomy): Eukaryota > Metazoa > Chordata > Mammalia > Artiodactyla > Phocoenidae > Phocoena > Phocoena phocoena. The sequence goes on along the minus strand of NC_089236.1, from coordinate 14,836,925 downwards.
CAGGCGTCCGTGGGAAGCAGAGCTGTGCGGGCCCGCAGCAGAACTGACGTGTGCATGGGCTTCTGAAGAGCGAGGAAGCGTTTGCCAGATAAAAAGTGGGAGACGGTATTCCAAGGAACAGAAAACGGCAAATGCGAAGGTGTGAGAGTAAGACCGGGTGTGTCCCTGTGAGGTCTAGAGAATTCTTTCTTGTGGGACAGGAACCCATTGTAGCACGTGCTCTTGGGAGATAGCATTTCCTAATCCCCGATGCCGTGCTGGATGTCGTTCTGATGACGAACGTCTGCTCCCCTCTTTTGGTCTCTGTTTTTCAACTCCTCCCTATGCGGGGCTAACCTCTCACCCTAACCTGTGCCCACAGGCGTGGCCCAGCCTCATCGTGAACACCAAGCACTGACCTTGGTATCTTAGAGAGGAGTGGCCAGAACAAGGGCTTTCCGGTTTAATTCTGGATTCTACTTGGTCTTTTCCCCCCCAGACAGACTCACAGATAGGCCCATATCCCAGGGTCCTGCCTAGTTTTAAATCTTTCCCCAAACATTTGCATCCTTTTCTGGAACTGTAGCGCAACGGCTGGGGACCTGCCACACACTGTAAGACTTCCCCGGTGCAGGCTGCCTCTAAATCGATCCATTATTGGCTAAGTGAGGTGACTTCTTTTATTATCCTCTGAAAAAATTCTTGCTTCTAATTATTTATGGTTTCCGAAATTGCTTCTCTGTCTATTGGCACTGAGGTTTTCTCTCATTTACAACTGTGTATGCTCTACGCGCTAAATTATTAATTCTCAGCCCAATCCTTTGTGTTCACCAGATTATGTCAACGTTGGGGGTAGTTTTCATTTGCTCATTTGTTCGTTCATTCAGTATATATTTCTTGAACATCTACTATGTGCTAGGCACTAGGAATATAGTGGCAAGCAAGATAAAGTTTCTGCCATCATGAAGCTTAAGTTTTAGTGAAGGAGGATGGAAAATACTCAAATCACCAGGCGGGACTTCCCTGGTGGCGCAGTGGTTAAGAATCCACCTGTCAATGCAGGGGACACGGGTTCGAGCCCTGGTCCGGGAGGATCCCACATGCCACAGAGCAACTAAGCCCATGTGCCACAACTACTGAGCCCGCGCACCTAGAGCCCATGCTCCACAACAGGAGAAGCCACTGGAATGAGAAGCCCGCGCACCGCAACGAAGAGTAGACCCCACTCACCGCAACTAGAGAAAGGCCGCACGCAGCAACAAAGACCAAACACAGCCAAAAAAATAAATAAGTAAAATTAATTTTAAAAAAAAGGAAATCACCAGGCAAGATTTTTCTTTTATTGGAGTATAATTGCTTTACTATAGTGTGTTAGTTTCTGCTGTATAAAAAAATGAATCAGCTGTACATATACATATATCCCCATATCCCCTCCCTCTTGCGTCTCCCTCCCACCCTCCCTATCCCACCCCTCTAGGTGGTCACAAAGCACCGAGTTGATCTCCCTGTGCTATGTGGCTGCTTCCCACTAGCTATCTGTTTTACATTTGGTGGTGTATATATGTCCTTGCCACTCTCTCACTTCGTCCCAGCTTACCCTTCCCCCTCCCCGTGTCCTCAAGTCCATTCTCTACGTCTGCGTCTTTATTCCTGTCCTGCCCCTAGGTTCTTCAGAACCTTTTTTTTTTTTTTTAGATTCCATATATATGTGTTAGTGTACGGTATTTGTTTTTCTCTTTCTGACCTACTTCACTCTGTATGACAGAATGTTCACATCAAGTCAAACCTGTGAAAACATCCTGAGGATAGACACTGCTACCAACCCTTTAGCCTGGCAGTGTCATACTCTCTTCTGAGAAGGTGTGGGTGTGGGGACAGGTATGCTCACGTGTTTTCATTTTTTTTTTTTTTTTTTTGCGATACGCGGGCCTCTCACTGCTGCGGCCTCCCGCGCCGCGGAGCACAGGCTCCGGACGCACAGGCCCAGCAGCCACGGCCCACGGGCCCAGCCGCTCCGCAGCATGCGGGATCCTCCCAGACCGGGGCACGAACCCGCGTCCCCCTCATCGGCAGGCAGACTCCCAACCACTGCGCCACCAGGGAAGCCCATGTGTTTTCATTTTAAGCTTCACATAATACACTGGGTTGGGCACCTTTGGGATGTCAGCTCTGCCAGAGAAGTAGTGAAATTGCCAACAGGGAAAGGTGTCAACAGGTCACCAATCAAAGCCCCTTCACAACAAAGCTTGTCAACATTTTCTGCAGGTCTCTGCCGTGGCTTGGATAAACTGCAACCATTTCATTCAATTTTTATTTAAGAAATAAGTTTTTCATATTAAAAAGTTATAATTAACAACACTGGTATAAATTTATTTTGTATCAAAAGTTTAGCAATGGGAGACAGCACTCACTCATCAGTTTGTACTCCTAATTTTTTTTTTTGCGGTACGCAGGCCTCTCACTGTTGTGGCCTCTCCCGTTGCGGAGCACAGGCTCCAGACGCGCAGGCTCAGCGGCCATGACTCACGGGCCCAGCCGCTCCGCGGCATGTGGGATCTTCCCGGACAGGGGCACGAACCCGCGTCCCCTGCATCGGCAGGCGGACTCCCAAGCACTGCGCCACCAGGGAAGCCCCTGTGCTCCTATTGATGCACCCACTTGAGTTACAAGAACTTGGGTAAATCTTCTCTTGCTATCTCAGTTGAACTGGACCATCTTCTGAGCCCACAAGATGACCTGTTTACTTAAGAAGTTATTATTTGTAAATACTTACCTATACAGATAGAAATGTTCTTAATCTGGTGCCACCAGAAACAATGGATTTTGAGGCTAACGTAAGACAGAAACTGCCCACTATCACCTCTAGTTTAAAATATTTCATAGCCTTATTCCTTTCATTCATTGACTTTCTGCAACAATTAATGTAGAAGAAAAGTGAAGGAAAAGTAATCCCAAATGAAAGGTGAGAGGTCGGAGGTAAAGAGGTCACAGGAAGAATGCTCCATACAAGACAGCCTCCTCTGGTCTTAGAGCATCAGTATCTTTGTGTCTGCCTTTGACAGTTGTCACAATTTCAACAGTTATTACATATACACCTCTACAAGTATATACATATATACACATACACATATACAAACACATAAGTGTACGTATGTATTTAATCGTTCATCACAAAAGTATTGCACGGACACTCACTCATTCAGTCAAATGACAGATATGTGAGTCCCTACAAGGTGCCAGACACTATTTTAGGCAGGACGGATATAACAGCGAACAAAACAGACATAACTTTCATGTGCCCTGGAAACCAAAAAATGTGTGTGACTTGCTTTATTGCGATATTCACTTTATTGCGGTGGTCTGGAACTGAACCCACAATACCTCCCAGATGCGCCTATACTCAATATATTGTCTAATGGATTGCTGTTTTGTTCAATTTATATATTTCACATCCTTCAATATCAATATGAACACAGTCCATTAATTTTCATAGTTCTGTGGATTTCTGGTAGATGCGTGTACCGTATTTGCTTAGCCTTTCTCCTGTTTTTGGACCTTTCAGTTGTTTCTCAGAACTATTGAAAAAGGTTGCACTAGACGTTCCTGCACATCTTTGTGTGCATAGGAGCGTGTGTCTGTGGGATAGATTCTTCATCCAGAACTGTCACAAAAAGTCAGACCTTTGAAATGAATTTCATTGTGAATTATGTGTTTTGATTAGTGCCATTTTGCCAAATGCAGAAAATCATTTTAATAAAAGGTTAGGGAAAAACTCCTCTAGGGTTCTTTTCCTTCTTCCCTGCTTTTCACCATATGCCCCCCCCAAAAAAACAATTTTTTTAAATGATTTTCTTGCCAGGAGCTGCTTTTGGCTTAGCCAGGAGCTGAACATCACAGTGGGGACAGAAAGGAGCGTTTTCCTCCAAATTGCATAATTTGTCACAATTTTCCTGCTACGGTAGTCATGTTTTCGCAAGATTCAATGAACTTTGTAAAGGCTGTCTCTCCATCAGTAATAGGCTGCAGCAAACCCATGACAGCATGGCTGCCTCTCCTCTCTTCCCTGAAGTTCTGGGCTCCTGGAGATCATTTGTTCTGGGATCCCAAGGTCAGGTTCTTGGGAAGTTCTCTTGCCCAGTGCTGTAGGTCTTGCTTCTTCTTTATTCCCTCTTGTATTTAAACCCTTCCCCCTTATAACAAGGTACTTCAGGTATGATCATAGAAGGCCAGTGGGGAGTTCACCTCCCAAACTACGCTGGTGTGTGTGTGTGTGTGTGTGCGTGTGTGTGTGTGTGTGTGCGGAGGCCATGAGTGTGGGCTTCCTGGATGACTGACAAAATGCCATCCTATCTTTGTCTAAGGCGGTGATCATAATCAGTAGTGGGGAATATTCTCCTGCATTACTTTGTACCAGGCACCATGCTAAGCCCTCACCTTTTTATTTCATCCCCGTAACAATTCCACAAAGTAGGAAACATTCTCCCCATTTTACAGGTGGGAAAATCCAGACTCAGAAAGTAACTGCTTAAAGGACACACGACTAAAAGCTGGAAGAGCTGGGTTTTGAAGCTGGGTCTGTTTTGGACTCTGGAGTCCCACAGTCTTGACCAGGGTGCATCCCGCCTCATTTCCCACCTAGGCTATGTCTCTGGGTGTTTCATTTGAAGGAACTTCTTGTCTATTCCTCTGGTGCAAGTCCAAGCCACAGCCATGGGCCGGCACTGGGCTTCAAGAGTCAGAAACATATGTTGAAGGTGTTTATGATGCTGCTGGTAATAACTAGGACTCATCTTCCAAGACGGACTTACTGTGTGAGGCAGAGGAGACAGATTTAGACTCAGAGACCTGAGTTAGAATACCGGCTCTATCACTAATGAGCATGATGACATTTCTTGGTTTCTTATCTTGAGAAATGGTGACCATAGTAACTCCCTTATAGGTTGTTGTGAGGATGAGACAATATGTATATAGGCGCCCACTAAAGGCTACTTTTATTATTATTATTATTCCAAGAGAAGCAAAGACAATACAGAGTTCCATGAGAAGCAACCATGAGTCTGAATTCCTAACTGAAGAGATGCAAAAGTTACTGGGAACACTGACACCGGTGGACCCTGACAACATTTTGCCAAAGTGAAAGAAGCCAGTCACAGAAGGCCACGTATTGGATGATCCGATTTATGTGAAGTGTCTGGAATAGGCAGATCTATACAGGCAGAAAGTATTTCACTGGTTGCCTTGGGCTGAGAAGTTCAGGGGGATAAGGAGAGTGGCCGCCAATGGGTATGGAGTTTCGCTTTGGGGTGATGATGGTTGCACAACTCTGTGAACACGCTAGAAACCAACGAACTGTGTGATTTAGGTGAGTGAATGGGAAGGTATTGGAATTATATCTCAATCAGAAGTTTCTGTTAAAAATAAGTTTCTGGTGTATGTTTAGTTAAAAGAAATGGAGAACGACCACAGTCTACCGTGGGTTTATTTATACAACATGTAATATAGTATAAATATTATATACCGTATAAATAAACTTAATATATATTTTTATATTATATATAGTATAAATATACTATATAAAATATAGTAATACTATACTATATTTACACTGAATGCATTTCTCCAAAAAAACTCACGCTGCCTCTTTCTTAGCCAAGGCACTTAGCAGAAAGTATCAAAAACTAGGTATAAAGTTGAGAAAGAAAGAAAAGAAAACCTAAAGGCAAAACAAACCCAGGAAGAGAAGCGAGACGGAAAAATGTAGAAAGCTGGGAAGGAGACTGCCTCTAAGTCTGCACTTAACCTGACTCGTGCTTGGCAGGACATGTGTTTGGAGCTGTTTGTTACAGGGTGACGGAGCTCCGGTGATTCGTTCTCACTCTCTTGCGGGGAATCCATGTGACAAAATGGCCTCCATGAAAAAGCACGCACAGAAGCACGTGTGGCAAAGAGGCGAGGCAGGATGAGGACAGTTGGGTGCTGGTGGAGTCCAACCACGGTGTCCGAAACCAGTTAACTGACCTATCCAGGTCCAGCTCCCCGGCTTTAGTCCACAGCAGGTGTAACACCCGCCCAAATATGAGAAGATGCAGAAGTAACTTGGTCATAAATGTCTTGTCTCTGAAAAGAGAAAAGATCTATAAAAGTGCCTGGCTCATGTTAAGACCTTAATGGATGTTTGTGGAAAGTACTGTTGTTGGAACGAACCCAGCCGTAAAAGATCTTGTCTCCCTCCCTTCCTGACTCTTAGGTAGTCAGTACATTCAGCAAGAAAAAAAAGAGTTGAACTGCTCTTTGGACGTAATAATCATCTACTTTGGGTAGTGTTTTCCAGTTTATAGAGGGCTCCTAAATCAACATCTCTTTTGGTTTCAGAACAGCACTATGGAGGCATAGAATGGTAGAGAGCAGACTGAGAGATGGCCGGTGGTTTTCAAGGTCACATAGTCAAGGCAGTGAATGGGATCCAAGTTCAGACTTCTTCCCAGGACACGTGAGCTGAAACAAATGGACCTAGCTGGTCAATTTCATTTTTCAACACTTCAAGGGATTATATGGATGCTCTAATTTAATCAAAAGAAGATTATAGGTAAAAACATCACATATGTGATGATGGGGGTTGGCCAGCCAAGCCACCGCTTCTTGAGACCAAAACGAAGGAGTGAACTAAGCCTCAGAACAGAGAACCCGGTGCCTGTGAGGAAAGGAACCTCACATGGTAGTGAGGGGCACAGGTTCGGAACCACTTTCTGGCTTCACCAGTTTTGTCATCCAAACAGTGGCGGTGATGTTACTATTATAGGAGATTAAGGCAAGGATCTCAGGGGTTACTGCATGCTCAGTGTCTAGCACAGTGCCTGGCACAAAGTAGGTGCTTACTAAAAGCTATTTTCTATTGCTCATTTCCTTTATTTCTTCTTATTTTATCCTCTCGGCATCATCCTCTTCACTGTCGTTTGCTCAGGAAAGTGCGGGGACCTCTCACAAGAACGGAGGACTTAGACCACTTTTGAGGAGGTATAGAAATCCCTGTGGGATCCAGGGTCAGCTGACATGGGGAAGGGATGGTGAATTCCTTTTTGCCTCACGTTTGAAAGCAGAGGCTGTTGCGGGTGTGCTTGTTTTCCACTTTCTCCACATGCAGTTTATTGGTCCATCCATTCTTCATATATTCATTTCTTTCTTTTCATTGGTTCATCCCCAGCCATGCTCTAGATCTGAATCCCAGTCGGCTCGACCAGTGCAGGACTGACCCTCCACTGAGCTGGAGGGACGGTGCCGGGTCACAGGAACCGTGGGTCACAAATGACCAGGGAGACTTTGCCCTGGGAGGCAGGCTGGGCTTGGGGTGGGTCGTCTTGAGAGCGTGTGGTGCCAGAAAGCCAGGTGGTGATACGAGAAATGGGGTTTATGTGAGTCTCAAAGGCAGAGCTGCGATCAGAGTCCGAGTTAGCCAGCTGAACCAGAGGGCCTGGCCCCGGGTCTGGCTTCCTCACAGGCTGGACGAGTTTAGAATGCAGAGGTCCCCACAGGGCAGCACCCACAGGCAGAGAGGTGGTGAGGTGGATGTCCAGAGGTGAAGGCCTTAGTCACGGAGGCTGGGGCAACAGGCGCCTGTCTGGTTCCCACACTGCAATCTGGACATAGGACTTGCATGGAGAGGCCAAGAGAGCAGCTCAGAATCTGGGAATCTGGGTAAGTGGTCCACCCAAACTCCCACCAGACGCTGGAGGTGACCTAGCTCAGGGCGTTGAGCCCCTAACCTCCAGGCAGACCCAGGCTGGCAGATAAGTACCAATACCTTTCCAGGCAGGGCATGGCCTTCAGGGAAGGGAGCTTGCAGCTGAGGGATCGTGTAGGGAACCCCTTAGCTCTCGAATACCCAAATGTGTTCTTTATTTTCGAACTTTTTACTTTACACTGGAGCACAGCCGATTAACAACGTTGTAATAGTTTCAGGTGCACGGCAAAGCGACCCAGCCGTACATATACCTGGATCCTTTCTCCCCCAAACTCCCCTCCCATCCAGGCTGCCACAGAACATTGAGCAGAGTTCCCTGTGCTACACAGGAGGTCCTTGTTGGTTGATCATCCTAAGAAATGAGAGGTAGATGTAAACTAACAAGAGGTTCAAGTTGAAAATCTTTTGATTTCTCGACCATTGCAGGAGTGATTGACCCATTAATCACCTCTGTCAATCACCAGAGCATCCTTTGACCCCAGAAATCAATCACTATGGCTGCAGGTGACCCCTCTGTGTGGCCCAAACATCCCTGCTCTTATCTTCTGCTAAATCTTTGGAGCGCACCTGTGTGACAAGGCAGAATAATACATCCTTTGCTGTTTGTCCAGTTTCAACCAGTACTTGCTGTAGGTGAATGTTGATTACAAATCTGTTACCTAAAATGTGGATGGTGTGCTATTGGGGAGAGTGGAAAATACCACTGGAGAGATGAATGAAGAGTGTGGAAAATGCAGCTCAGTGGGAAGAGCACTGAGTCAGGGTTTGAGAGACCTGAACTGTAGTCTTTGCTCTCCTATTAGCTGGACCATCACCTGGATTGGTCTCAGTGTCCCTGACTCTTAAATAGGGGTAACACCTGAGTTCATTATTTGACTGTCACAGCGACCTGATGAGATAATACAAGCAGAAGGATTTGGGAAACCAAAAGTCCTTAATTATTTCATTCAAAAGAATTTGCTAATAGCAGCCCATTGGTCGCTAACTAAATGTAGCTGGCCAGGGGAGGGTGACAGATAGGAAGGGCAAACAGAGCCGGCGTCACCCAGGGTCTTTGCTGCCCAGAGGATGAGATTGGGCCTCAACCGTTATGAGAGGAGGAAGCAGAGCTGGAAGGAGCCAGGCAGAGGAGCAGGGCCTGGGAGAGAAACTGAGGCAGGAAGGATAAGGCAGCTCCCTCAGGTTCAACAGACAAAGGTTATGTCCAGGCAGGCAGGAGCCTAGAAAACAGAGGTTCAGAAAGGGGACTGCTGAGAACCAGCTGGGAAGCCCCGCAGGCACCAGGGCGCAGGCATCTGAATAGAGAGCCAGCATTTTCCCCATCCCCTCTCTTTTCCAGACAGGATCCGAAAGGCGACTGAGGAGACACCTAAGAAAGCTCTAAGTAACGAAAAAAACTTAAGCGTGTGTTAGAGCCACCTGGAGGGCATCTTAAAACAGAACTTGCGGGCTTCCCTGGTGGCGCAGTGGTTGAGAGTCCCCCTGCCGATTCAGGGGACGCGGGTTCGTGCCCCGGTCTGGGAAGGTCCCACATGCCGCGGAGCGGCTGGGCCCGTGAGCCATGGCCGCTGAGCCTGCGCGTCCGGAGCCTGTGCTCCGCAATGGGAGAGGCCACAACAGTGAGAGGCCCGCGTACCGCAAAAAAAAAAAAAAAAAAAAAACCAGAACTTGCTGAGCGCCCCCTCTAAAATTTCTGATTCAGTGGGTCTGGGCGGGACCCTCCCCGGGAGAATTTGCATGTCTCTCTGGCTCCCAGGTGCACATCCTCTGCTGGGCTGGGCACTTAGGGAACCAGCACACGGTGGCAGTTGTTATGAATTCTTGACCCCTGAAAGAAAAGCTGAGCGAGGAAGCACGTCAGGGGCGCCCACGCTCCCCCCGCCCCTCCCAGTCACCGCAGCAGGCAGCAGGTGTTTGACCTGGTTCCCCTGCGGGCTCAGACTCACCCAGGGGCGGAGCCCTGGAGGGCGTGGGGTCAGGGCTGCCTCTTCCTCCCCCAAAGCCTGTAGATCTTGGGCGTGGTCAGACCCCATGCCGATGGCCCGGTGCCCCATCCACCTTACGGATGCTCAGGACAGGTTAGAACTGCCATTTACCGACGCCAACAGTGTGGGAGTAGTTTTTTCTTTTTTGGAACATCTGCAAGTAGGAGAACGTGTGCTGTATTATGTTAAATCTCTTCCCTGGTGCTTCGTCTGCTTTCTTCCGGGCTTGAGGGTGGTTGTGATTACCGGGTTACATTTTCTCACTTTCTGAGCTAGTCGTGCACCTTCAGCTGGGGGAAGTTGGGGTGGTCAGTTTACCATCCATCCTGGATCACCCTCTTGGCACAGCCTTAGCAACGTGATCGATAATCCAGGGATGTCCTTCCTCGCCACCCCGCTTCCTCGCCTTCCCCCCATTGAGACCCACAGAAGCGCTACACCGTTCATTCACTGTTTTCTAAATGCTCTGGTGGTGGGGAGAGGCTGAGTGGAATATAAGAGGAAGTAAATTGTTACTCAAGCATAGAGGATGGAGCGGGGGTGGGCGTGGCCCGGGCGGGGAAGTTTCTCTCAGCCAGTGCCTCCTAACTCTGGCTGCATCATAGAATCACATCATAGCTTTTATAAACGTTTATGCTCAGGACGTGAGATTCTGATTTAAGTTCATCTGGGATGGGACCCCTGGCACTGGAAAATTTCAGTCTCTTCAGGGGATTCTAGTGCGTAGTCGGGCCTGAGATCTGCTGTTTCTAAACCGATGTTTCTAACCACACCTGGGTGCTGAGCACAGATGCATGCTTGTGTCACTTCCTTTGAACCACCACGACCCACGCTGAGGTGGGCTGGAGGCTGCCACCTATGGGGTGGGTTAGAAGTCAATGCCACAATCTAAGTTTAGACAGGTAAGGCTAGGTGTCTTGAGACCAGGTGGGCAAGATCAAAAATGCAAGTTCAGAGAGCAGCAAAAAATCCCCAGGCTGAGGATGACAGAGGCTGGGACCAATGCAGGAACATGAGCTATGGGTTTAATGCCAAGAGAGCAAACTACCAAGGTCAGGTTGTCCCAGGCCCATGGATGCAGCACAGGGTTAAAGCTTGTTGATTCAGCCCAAGTCAGGAGCTCCAAATGTCCCATGTTCTGGGATGGAATCGAGTGAGTGGGACTGAAATCACCTGGGATGTTCACAGCCAGCATAGGAAATACGGGAAGCCAGGATGTTCTTGAAAGAAGGGAGATGAAAAATAAAAAGTGCAGAGGAAATTGTTTGGTCTCTATCATGCACCCTGTTGTTGTTTTCATCAAACTGACCAAGTGTTTCTGATGTATAGAATCTTGTTAAAATGGTGACTCCAATTTAGTAGGCCTGGGGTGGGGAGGGCCTGAGAGACCCAAGGCTCTGCATTTCTAACAGCCCCCCAAGTGATGCTGATCTGAGGACCGTTCCTGTGCAGCAAGAACTTGGAGGACAGGAATGATGTCTATTTAAATGCACCAAAGAACACCTGGCGGAGACGTGTTTGGTCGCTATGGGTGTGGAGGCCGATACGTGATTTTCCTCAACCCCCAGATCATTTAAGGGAGTCTATGGTTTTTCCAGAAGTTTCCATTTTTTGGAGAGAAGAAACTTTCTGCAGACGTAAGTAGAAGGACAGCATCATGCCATAAACAATGTCTACTTTACATCACCCCCTCCTTCCCCCACGCGTGTCCCTTACAGAAGACGGAGAGCCTACAGAGTGAGTCAGGCTTGAGTTGACCTAGTGAAGCAAGAACCACCAATAAGTAACCTGTTACCTGGGGATAGAGCAGCAATCCTTTCATAAATGAATGTCAATGAGGTATAATTTTCTGCTGTAGCAGAATTTCTACACCTGACAGTATTCTTAATATACTTTAATTAAGAGGTTAATCTGTTGTAGAAATTGCTTTTCTCTGAAGCCACCTGAAATCAATTTAAACTCAATTACAAGTGGTTAGCTATTGTTTATGTGGTTAAAGATTAGAGAATACATTTTTGCTTGTCAGGAACCTTCAGAGCAAATTTTGAATGTCATGATCAGAGGAGAGTCTGAATAGTTGAGTGCTCTTTAATGGGCATGGAGAAACCATTAGAAAATGTAATCAGTCCTATTTGATGACTTGACCTTGGGACTCTGCTTGAAAAGGGTCTAATCATGTCTGTCCCATAAGTGCCACCAGGATGGCTCTGCTGAAATTAATTGATCATTACGTGCTTTCTGAGAGCCTAATATACCCTATTTGATGGAATATAAATTGCAGAAATAATCTGTAAATTATATAACAAGCTTCAGAATACATTTGCCCTCTGTCGCTTTAGCACAGATTAAATCTGACAGCTGGTTTCAAAATGATCAAAAATCGCTTAGCTCCTCCAATAGTTTGGAATGCTTGAGTTGTACAAAGAAAAAAAAAAATCTATTGCACGGCATGTGTCCAGTCTGTAAATGTGAATTTACAATCCATTTTTCCATCAGTAAAACAGAGAGATAAAAAGAGGTCTGAAAAGGTTTTCTGGGGCTTGAATGCATTGTTTTATTCAATTGCTTAGGAAGGTACTTAGCTGCTATTAAAAATTTGGATGTGTGTCAGAGACAAGGAAACTGTTTTGAATCCTCTCCACTTCCGCACTAAGTATATGAAAGAATTGCGTGCCTCTAATAGGCCAGCCAGCTTGCTAATGTGATGCCCCATAGTCTGGTTGAGCGATCCACAATGACAGCACCCTCCACTGATTATCGGTGGGTTAAAGGTTTCTTGACATCCTTTCAGGTGTCAAAATGATGAATCTAATTTACCGCCTCTGTTTTTGTGTATTCTTCTGGGATCAAGACATTCTGCCATTATAGTGTACACAATCCATGACATTTTGGTTAAAGTTGCAGGAAGTCTTCCTCTAGAACACTTCCCCCCTCCAGAGAATTATTAAAAGAATTTTCCTTTGAGCTGACACTTTTCGTATTTGAACCAAACCTTCCAGGATTTTCTTCCATACATGGTGAATGGTTAACTGTTGAGTAGAAGTCCGTTATTCCTGCTTAATTGGCATCATGAGAGAGATCACATTTTTGGAGCCTGAAAAAAAAAAGTGTGATGAAGTGGGCACAGAGCAGTGTTTTGTATAAGAGACCGGGGCAGCTCCCTAGATGGCAGGATGGTAGTAGGTTTTCTGGGAACTGGACCGTTGAAAGCTAACATCTCTTGGACGTTGAGTCAGGGGTGAAGCTCAGCTATAAGGGCCATATTTATTACGTTAGGGCTCTGGGTCAGGTGCCAGCTCTGTCCTTTAATAACTGTGAGCCTTTGGTCAGACTTCTTAGCTTCTGAAAGCCTCAGTTCCCCCAGCTGTAAAATGGAGATAATAATGAAGATTAACGGCAGTGGGGTGTATAAAATGCCCAGTAGAGTGTCACACACATACACTTACTAAGCTCTTCATCATCATTAAGCAAAGCATCAAATGATTTGGTGTCTCTGTTTTCTGAGCCCTAAATAGGGGCACATGAATCGAGAAAGGTGGTTTTTCCTAGCTGGTGAAATTTTTGACATGAAGAGTCTTACACTGTTACCGAAAGGAAGCTGTCTTCGATTTTTCATTTCACAGATACCCTTTAGGACAGCTCCCTGTGGAGTGAGGATGGGGGTGAGGGAGAAGGAAGATATTTAAGACCAACTCTGTTCTGGGAGCAAGGCCCTGAGCTGTAGTCTTGGCTCAGCCGTAAACCAGCTGTGTGAGGTTGAGAGCAAGGGGTCCCTCCTTCTCTGGGCTCAGTTTATTTGTGTAAAACGACAGGGCTGCACAGATGTCTGTTAAGGTGGCTTAGAGCACTGAGATTCCACAGTCCTTCCTTGCTGGCCATCTCTGTAAGACCATTTCCTGCTCCACACCCAGGAAATGGTTGGAGAGTGGGCACACACAGGGCAGCCTGGACGGCGCGGTGACCCCATATCTGCGTGTTTCAGCCTCGTGCCGCCTGACCCCTCCGCTCAGGGCACACGTGGTCCTATGTGGGTGGCCACACGTGGGTGGCCATTCACTAAGGAAGGGTCACACGGCCTTTAAAAATCATGTCTGCTTTTGAGAAACATGAAATGAGAATCCTACAGTCCTCAATTCCAATCAGCCTCCTCTACTTTATGATCTGGGGGGCCTGCTCTGCTCCACCCCATCCCACCGCCTTCTCCAAGGGGGACAGTTCACAGGAGAGCATCCTGAGGGCCAGATTCAGCCCGCGGAGGATATGATTCTACCCCTCCCCCCCAAGAACTTCCACCGCCGGAGGAAGTTGGCAGCACTTAAGAATCGGAGGATTTCATCTAGAGCTCAGAGTTCCAGCTTCTCTTGAGAAATAACAAAGAAGAAACTATCAGCAGAATTGCCCCAGAACGATGGCCTGATTCTCACATCAGAGGGTGAAGAGTCTGTGGCCAAGACAAGAAAAGGGCGGCATCCTGACTCCGTACCCTTGAACTTTTTTTTTTTTCGCGGTACGCGGGCCTCTCACCGCTGTGGCCTCTCCCGTTGCGGAGCGCAGGCTCCGGACGCGCAGGCTCAGCGGCCATGGCTCACCGGCCCAGCCGCTCCGCGGCACGTGGGATCTTCCCGGACCGGGGCACGAACCCGTGTCCCCTGCATCGGCAGGCGGACTCTCAACCACTGCGCCACCAGGAAAGCCCCCTTTGAACCTCTTTGAACTGGCACAGACCGTGGTGTCGACCAGTCACCCTGAAACCCTTATTGCAAAGGAGGCTGTTAGAGAACCTCACCCCGCCCCCTGGCTTGCTTCACTCCTTCAAGTTACCTCCACACCTTCCCAAGGGCGTGTCTGTGCCCCTTCCATGGGTTCCTCTCTCAGAGTTCCAGTTCCTTAAGGGTCAATCCTCATGACCACGCAAATCCCTCAAAGAAGGTCCACGCTTTGGGATCTAAGTAAGTTACAGGGACTCGCCTGGCGGTCCAGTGGTTAAGACTTTGCCTTCCAATTCAGGGGGTGCAGGTTCTATCCCTGGTTGGGGAGCTAAGATCCCACGTGCCTCGTGGCCAAAGAAAAAGAAAACATAAAACAGAAACAACATTGTAACAAATTCAGTAAAGACCTTAAAAATAATCTTTAAAAAAATAAATAAATAAGTTATACATCACTTGCAAGAGTCTCTGAGCACACGTTTTGTTATGAACGGAGAGGAGAGGGTTTGGGGACACAGAGGTTCTAGCCTGGGCTAGAGGATTAAACCAAGAATCTGGGAAGTGTGGGCCAGAGGCTGCGACAGGACGAAGGACCGGCAGCTTTCACACGTCTCCCTGGACTCAAAGTTCTGGAGGTCAGCAGGAAGCAGGTGAAATGGGGAGAGACATGGTCTTCTCTGTAGAGTGATTCTCCTCCTGCTGGTTTCAGGTGCTGGTACTCCTAGCCCTCTGCTGTCTGCAGGAGAACAGAGAATCCTCATGGGCAACAGGACAGCGGAGAGGAGGTTTGGAGAAACCTCACTGCAACTCATTTTAGGTCAGGAGCACATGCAAATAGCACGCTGCCCCTGGACCTGATTTTCCTCAGATGCTAAGCTGCCTTGCAGCTGTGAATTTCTATGATTCTGTTTTCCTTTGCTGTCCCATAAGAACGGTGCCTTTTGGCCCCATGTGAGGGTTCATCCGTAGTGTAAACCCGCCTGCAACTTCCCATGACACACCATGGTTTGCCAGTCAGGCCACAGGTGAGTCCTGTTGCAAGCAGTCCTGAAGAAATTGTACCCGAGAGCAGGTTTGTATAATATTAGAACCTCAGCATCACAAAATCCAAGCTAGTGATGGACCACACCTCCGGTGGCTCACGTCAGCCCATGGCATTGGGTGTGATGTGCCGGTCAGTGACTGACCTCAGAGAGAGTCAAAGGCCATGACGTCAATATCTACAGAGTAACCTCAGTCCAATATTCAGCATTACCTTGAATCGAGTCATTCACTTGAGAATTCAGCAACTGAACCGAATGCAGGAACAGATGCCCAACGAGGACACGTGCAGACAAAAGGAAATTCCGACCGAGGAGATAATCTCCATTGATTTAGTCACACAACGAAAGGTTTCACTCCTGCACGAAACACTTTAACAGGCAAAGGTTTTCTGCTTTGTACTCTAAACGCTGTACCTCCTTTTCCCTAGAAATAGCAAGCATACTATGTCCCACTAAATTCCTTCTGCCCGTTGAATCGTCTGGCGTGGAATTTTGTCTAAAAAGAAAAAAAAAATAGGTCATTCGCTTTTTCTCTCCATAACTCTTTTGTTCATTCACTGGGTACTTCAGCCAAATCATACTGAAGGAAGGAAATGTGGCTTACACTGCGTGCAGATGTGATGTGAGGTTTGCATTCTCCAGTAAAGCTGTCAGAATATTTTATAAAAAAGAGCTGCATCCTTATGCAACCATCATATCTGTATATCCTCCTCTAACCTTTTGTGTGTATACTTATATGGTTGTAATGAAAGTTGACACATACTTTTTCATTTATCCTTTTAACTCCATGCATTGGTTACATAGGCTTCATTTTAATGAGTGGAGAAGAATCCATCAAATGAATATAAATACCTGCCATTGTGGCAGATTGCAGAACTGACCCTCATTCTTCACCCCTCTCTGTTTCTGCATTCTTTGCGATGTGATTTTGTTGCCCCTCCCATCAGGGGATGGAGTTGATTTTCCAGCCCCTGGGATATGGGCTGGCCTTGTGACTTAACTCTGACCACCCAAATGTAGCAGAAGCAAGTGATGGTGTGCTGATTTCAAGCCAATGCCTCGAGAGTACTTGAGGACAAGAGGCCTGGAGTACTTCTGCTTGCCTTCTTGGAGCCCTACTGTAGACTGCTATCATGAGAAAAATCCCGAGCTAGCCTACTAGGGACTAAGAAACCATGTGGAGTGAGGGCCGGTCACCCCAGCCATTGCAGCTGCCCCTTCTTGGGCCAATCAGCTCCTGGTTATATGTCACCTAAAATCATGGACAGGTAATTTAATTATATAATAATAAAAAGGATGATGATTATTGTTTGCTAACATTTATTGAAACCTTGTTATAGGTGGTCAGTTAATCTGCTTCCTTCCTTCTTTTTAGACTTAATTATCCCTTTATTTACTAATTCCCATAACAAACATTTACTGAATGCCCTTAGATAGGTGTTTGATTAGATTCATTCACTCACTGATACCTCTGTGAGCTGGGCAGTAATCCATATGTTGGGGATAAGACAGTGAACATAAAAAGTCCGTCCCTGGGCTTCCCTGGTGGCTCAGTGGTTGAGAGTCCGCCTGCCGATGCAGGGGACACGGATTTGTGCCCCGGTCCAGGAAGATCCCACATGCCGCGGAGTGGCTGGGCCCGTGAGCCATGGCCGCTGAGCCTGCGTGTCCGGAGCCTGTGCTCCGCAATGGGAGAGGCCACAACAGTGAGAGGCCTGCGTACCGAAAAAAAAAAAAAAAAAAAAAAAGTCTGTCCCTGTTCTTGGGGACTTTCCTGGCGGTCCAGTGGTTAGGCCTCCGCTCTTCCGCTGCAGAGGGCACAGGTTCAACCCCTGGCTGGGGAACTAAGATACTGCATGCCACACAGCCAAAAAATAAAAAGTCCCTATTCTTAAAAAGTTTACATTCTAGTGGGGTGGGGGACAGACATAGACAAGTCTATGGCATGTCAGGTGGTAATAAGTGTCATAAGAAAAAAAAGGGAAGAGTGATAGGGACAGAAGCAGAGTAGAAATAGTAAAAAATGTTTTTGTGAAGGTGATCAGATAGAGTATAAATATAAATTTTTGTTTTGAAGTCTTGAAATTGTTAGGGGTTTTTTTTTCTTTAGAATAAATTCAGATAATCTAAATCTCTTCAGGGCAGCATTTCTGAAATTTGGTCCCTAACCTGCTAAAATCCCCTCTGCTATGTGTTTGCACACCTTTAGAGATGGTACCTGGAAAAGGAAAATAGTCTAAAGAAGCAGGAGCGTCTGACCCTGGAGGTCACCTTGTCCTTAACTTGTCAGACACTGCTTGCAGCCAGTCTGACGTCAATCAGCAAGGCCTGACATATGATTCATCTGTGTTCGTACCATTGTTGGTTCCTGTTATTGTTTTTCTCCTCACATTGTAGTTAATCATTTGTTTGAGTTTGGTTAAACACTCACGTGCCTTATTAGGCCTTTTCCTACAGTTTCATGTGGGCCAAACCCTTGGTGAAAATGTAGGTATGGGTCAGGTCTCTATCAGGGATCTAAGGCCCCTCTCCCGTTCCCAAGGGGGCCAGCGCGCTGGAGTGAGAGGTCAGAAGGAATAAACCCAGTTTGTAAAGCAAAATCACAGATATCCATAGGTTGGAAGACAGAACGTGTCTTTCTTCCTACAAGCAAATTTTAGAGAATCTTGAAGCTTCTCTTTTTCCTCTGAAATTACTCTCAAATTTTAAAAGAATTCGATCCTGAGCCGTTGACCTGAATCCACTACAAATAAAAAGAGAAGGGAGGCCAACGAAGATTTAAGGATAAACACAGGAAGGACAGAGACCAGACTCCACCAGGATTTCAAAAACCCAGATCTGCTTACAAAGCACATTCTAACCCAAAGTTTCTGAGTTGACAAGTTACCCCCTAAGATATGCAGACACAAAGGGAAGAGCTTAATGAAACTCTCCTCCTTCCTAGCCAGGGTAAGGCACAAACAGCAGGAGACCTTTAGCAAGTTTTTCTTCCTTTCCTTTCCTTTCCTTTCCTTTCCTTTCCTTTCTTTCTTTTTTTCCTTCCTTCCTTCCTTCCTTTCTCTTTCTTTCTTTCTAATATCCTCCCTCTTAGCTTGACGGCAAACAGGACAGATACTCTGGCTCTGACTTCTCCTTCTGGATTTGGAAGCCTTCTTCCTACCCAGTTGTCAGAAGTCTCTTTGTCCTCAAACACAGAAAGAGGTAGATCTCACTACCATCCACAGTATATTTCTGATCGGGCTCCAAATGAAATTTCAGACCAGCCTGGAGCCTCTCAAAGCCAGGCCGAGCCTAAGGCTGAGCCCTGCTTGCAGAAACGACTAATGACTTGCGGTAATCACCCAAGTTCAAGGAGCCTGCAAACTCCTGAAACCAGGCTTTGGAAATGAAGAAGTTTCTTCTGTTAGTTCATCTTGTCACCATCTGGTTAAATTTTATCATCCTTACTGCTCTATGATTAATTTTTTATGCCATAGATATCTGCCACTCAGTTGTAATTACTGAGAACAGGAAATTTCAGCGGGACCAGATCTGATTATTCGGAATGGCAAAGTTGGAAAAGAGTTCTTTAAGAGACGTTTCTTGGGATTGTCAAATTTCAAAAGCTGAATGGAGCCACTGAAATCAACTGGTTCAAAGAGTTCACTGATAGATGAGGAAACCTATGAGAGTTAGCCCAGCTGGTTGATAGCAGAGCAAGGACAAAAATCCCAATAGCCACGTCCCTGGTCCAGTGATGTTTATACCAGGCTCCGCTGCCTCGAGAACTAGTTCAAACCAGAAGCAGCCACTCCTCTCCGTTTGGGTGGGATCATCAACTCCAGGATGGAATTTGGTCAAATGTCTCATTGCATCATCACATCGCTTTGAAACTCCAAGTTCTTTGGACACAGAGTTCTTATCTACATGATGTGAACCAATAAATTCTCTGGAAAAAAAATCAGTCCAACACTTGGCTGGTGTCTTGGAGGGGAAGAAAAAAAAATTCGGTGATTAAATTTTTAAAACTGAATTAAGCAGCTGTGCTTGCATCCTGTGGACACTCCTATCATGCCTGGACCAAGCTGTCCGAAGTCGGGGTTGAGTCACAGAATTGTATGGAAATTGTACGGTGGTTCTGTCATAGCGGCAAGTGACATATCAGCCCTTTGTTGTTGTCCAGGGTGATGGGGGAGCTCCAGGTTTTAGTCTACTGATTACTAAACTGTCAGGCTACATTTCACTTTTGAACAGTAGAATGTTTTTTTCAAATAAAATAGTTATGTGTCATCTCTACACGTAAAATAGATCAGGGTGACATTTTATGCTTAAAGTGATACATTTCCCCTCTCTAAACACAATAAATGAGAAAAATAAAATGGTCTGATTGAACTAACATTTGCACTTGTGAGTTAGAAGAGTCATTTTTAGTCTTAGGGCCGCGTCAACACGTGATTCGCCTCCCTATGCGGATTTATTGGCACCATAACTGATTCACCCGGTGTATCACGTGCTCAGCCCACGGTCCAGCTCATGGGAAATATGAATACATCAATGACTCTTAGCGTGTGAGCTTCAGAAAGGCAGGAGCTACATCTTAACTCGCCATGTATCCGCCCTTCCCTGAAATCACCTACTGCCATGACTTTCACAAAGAAGGCATCCGATGAATGTTGGTTGGATTAGGAGGTAATGAGTTGGTACTTGATGACGTTGAGTAAGAGTGGTCCAAGGGAGAGCTCAGAGCAGCGGAGGGCTGTAGCCAAGTCGGTGAGTTCAATGGGATGCTCTAACTGCAGTGTGATGCATGAGTTGGAGACGAATGTGTCAGCCTGCTTCATACAGATTCTTCCTCCTTGCGATGTGTGCGATTAATGGCATTCTCTGGTCCATGTGGTCGTCAGGGCAGGGACATTTTTCAGCTCCTTCTCTAGCTTTATAGATTTTTATCTCCTCTGTGGGCCTTTGGGCCTCTTCAGATCAGCGCCTTGATTTGCACCCTCAGCATCTTTCACCTGGACTATGGCAGTGACGCTCCAAGGAGAAGTATACCTGTCTCGAGAGTCTACCTTTGCCAGTTCATGCTGTGCTTTGTTAGAAAGTTTATTTTCTAAAACTCAGATCTTGTCAATGAACTCACCTGCCTCAAAGCCTTCAATGGCTCCCTAGTGTCTGTAGGTTAAATTTCAAACTCCTTTACAGGGCATTCAAGGTCATGCTTTTCCTTCACTGCCACTGCCCCCCACCTCATGTGACCATTAATTTACCTCCATGGAGGAGACAGTTCTCTTTGGGGCCTCTGCTCCTTTCCTTGTGTTATTTTCACCTGAAATGCCCTGGCACACTCTTTGCCTTTTGTGTCTGTCTCCCAGTGGAGAGCACTGCCCATCACGACAGGTAACATCTCTCACCATTCTCTTCCCCGTGTTTAGTCCAGGGTCTAGCACGAAATATGTATCCAATAAATATTTGTTGTATGAATAAAAAAATAAAACGCTGATAACTATGATTTACGTTGAATTAAAAATCAAATATCTTTTCATTACTAGAAGAGTGAGATGGCTCAGTTCAGTTCAGTGCCATACATAGTGGGAAACGCAAAGAGTGATAAGGCAGAATCTCTACACTTTAGAGGGTCAGTCGGAAATAATCAGTGATGGCAAGAAATATGAAAACGATCAAAAGAAAGGGGCCAACTAGAAGAGGTAAACCCTAGCAGTGATCTTACTGAATTCCCTGCCTGGGATTTCTGTCCCCTCCAATCTGTACATGTTTCTCAGATTCATCTTCTCAAGTACCCTTTTGCCTATATCAGCTCTCACCTTAAAAACCAAATGTCCTGAGATCCTTGTCACCGACAGACAGAAGTCCAAACCACTTATTCAGGCCATTTATTCCTCCCACAGGATCCAGTCTTTGGCTGCTATGACCTGCCCTTGT
Organism: Phocoena phocoena; assembly: GCF_963924675.1. Lineage (NCBI taxonomy): Eukaryota > Metazoa > Chordata > Mammalia > Artiodactyla > Phocoenidae > Phocoena > Phocoena phocoena. The sequence continues at coordinate 14,815,555 of NC_089236.1, read as the reverse complement.
GGGATTCTGTCTTGCTCTGGGGAGCTTCTCCCATACCACCAGGCTGTGTTGGTCCATTCTTGGAAGGATGCTAAGAGCTATGGAAACCCTGAGGCAGCAACACTGTCCTGGGAGCAATCGTTATCTGCACAGTTATGTGACACCTCAATTGTCTGATTCTCAGGAGGTAGGTCTCAGTGTCATATACTGAATACTGTTTTCTATTTCTCTCTTTTTTTAAGTTCTTTTCTTAAATTTATTCTTAATTTTTTAAGCTGAAATACATTTGTGCAAATCACCCCCTCATAGTGTACATTCAGAGTACTGCCTGCAGGAGCCTCAGGAGAATAACTGGGGTTTTCTCTCCTGGCCTCTCCCCCTACAGTCAGGATCTACTCAGATACTATTTAGCTCAGCTTCCATGTCTCCCAAAGTCTGCTCCCTCCCTACTCTACAGCAAAGATTCTAGCATTCAGAGCTGTGAGAGTCACCCAGGAATTCGTTAAAATGCGTATTTCTGAGCCTTACCTTGGAGAACTCTGCGTTTTAGATCAACATTCTGGCTGATTTTGATACAGGAGATTCACTGCCTACACTTTGAGAAACATCTTAAATGTGGTCATCAACAATTCTGCATGTATTCATTCATTCATTCCTTCATTCATTCTTGTATCTAGTCACAAACACAGGTATTTCTTCTACAGCATAGCTTTTTAAAAAAATTTTTATTTTATTGATGTATAGTTGATTTACAGTGTTGTATTAATTTCTACTGTACAGCAAAGTGATTCAGTTATACATATATATACAGTCTTTTTCATATTCTTTTCCATTATGGTTTATCACAGGATATTGAATATAGTTCCCTGTGCTATACAGTAGGACCTTGTTGTTTATTTATTCTATATATAGTAGTTTGCATCTGCTAATCCCAAACTTCCAATCCATCCTATCTCCACCCTCCTCCCCCTTGGCAACCACCAGTCTGTTCTCTATGTTACAGTAGAGCTCTTATAACAAGACTTGCATATGATGGGATCAATTAAGAAGAATGAGTTACATCTAATGTTATTAGTTATAAACAATTGTCTTCTAAAACCAACCAGTAATCATATATCCTTAAGGAAAAAACAATGCTCAAGTCTTCCCCACACAGCTGCTTGGAAAAGCTGTGTGATTTATTTGCCCCTCAGTGAATGATAAGAAAATATGAGAAATCTGCCCTTACACGGTAAGGGGAAAAGAAATACCCCACTTAAGCTAGGTGGATGGATTTGCTCAATGATGTTTAATTTTTTAAGCTATGCTCTTATACATATATTTAAAATTCCAAAAGGAAAAAAATACTTTTGGAATTGCACATCTGAAAACTTAGCCTAAGGCCCTAATAAGATTTTTGATAACTAAATATTCGTCAGGAACACAACCCTCAAAGTACAGAGAACAAATTGTATTGGTTCATCGAGCCTACCGAGTTCCAACTACTATGGTAGAGACACAATGCTAGCATTATCTACAAACTTACACGACTTACTTTCCTGGCTTCAAGGGTTTTGTCAGGGTTTAGTGGGTGGTGACATATGATAACCATATTTTCCCATATAAAGTCATACATGGTCTTACACATTTGAAAGTGAGATTATTCTTAAAATCCCTGGATGCATGTTCCTCTTTCCACATGAATTCACCAATTTGGACAGACTGATCTCTTCACGGTCCCTAACCTTGCCCCACACCTTCCTCCCACCTCTCTTTAGCTCATGCAGTTTCCCATTCTTGGAATACCCTCCTTTCTATTGTTCTAACCACCTAAGCCTAACTTCTATCCAAGATCCAGTTAATGTTCTACTTCTTTGTGAAGTCAACCTAAGCCATCTCAGACCACATTGAACTTCAGCATAACTCTATCCCTTATTGTTTACACTCTTACTTGGCATTTAACAGATGCCAAGGCAGCATCACAAACCTTCTTACATACAGATCCCATTTCCCCAGTTACACTACTGCACAGCCCTTTGGAGGGCAGTGATCATGGCATATGTATCCTTGCATTCACTAGACTGATTATAGGATCAGACCTATGGTAGGTACTCCTTAAATTTAAGGTATGAATGAGAACGTGGACATCGTCTTTATTCTTCGTGTGTGTGTGCGTCAGATTTTCTCTGTGGTTGACCCATTCTGTTGTGCAGGCTGTGAATTCCACTCATGTTCTATGACATCTAAACTTTCAGTGATGGGTGTTGTCAAGTTCAAAGCTATCTCCTGGGGTAACGTCCATTTCAAATCAAGAGCCACAAACTCATATGCTTTCTGGGGCCAGTCAAGGAACCTCACAGGACAGTGCCCACCCAGCTCCATATTCTTGCTATGAGGGAACACAAGCTAAGCCCAACCTACCCGTCAGAGCGGAGCGTGTTCATGCCCAAGGCGTACGCCACTAGGGCTCTAGCTCTATCAGCAATCCATGGTCTTTGATCTCACTGCTAGAGCTAGAGCCCAAGGCGTACGCCACTAGGGCTCTAGCTCTATCAGCAATCCATGGTCTTTGATCTCACCGCTAGGACAGTTTGTTCCCTGGTTAAGCCCCTCTTGCCACCCTGACCGGAATGCAAATGCCTGTCTGGACCCAGATGCAAAGACCCATCTCCAGGTCTACCCTAACCTTGGTTGACCTCTTTGCACAGAGTCAGACTGATTCTCCGTTATCAATAAAGTCTCTCCGGGCAAGGCTTTTTGGTGGCTTCCACCTCTGCCCGGAGTTCCATGGCCGGTGGTGCTCATCAAGCTCTGACTCTCTGCTGCCCCCCACAGGCCTTGGGCCTCACTGCCTTTGCCATTTAGCCTGGTTAACTCTTGGCCTTCCGGATGAGAGAAAGGTCTTAGAGCCTGAGATAGATTAAGTATTTTGTGTCAAGTGCTTTTGTGTGTTTGGTCATTGATTTTTGTTCTGGTTATGTGCGGGGAGGTGCTCTCTTCTTGACTTACTTGCAGTTATCGTAGGTACTTTCTGGTTTTTTCCGCTTCTATACCTACCCTCTTTTTTTCCTTCTATTTAAAATAGCAATGCTATGAAGTAGAAGTCAATTATCTTGGTAAAGACAGTACGATTTAACTGAAAGCATGTGACATTTGGAGTAAGACAGATCTGAGTTTTAATCCGGACTCTACCAGTTACTGGCTCTATGAACTTGGGCAATATTTTTCTGTTTTGTTCCTCTCTGAAAAGGGCATTATGTAATCATATGCCAGCAAAACTGACTCACAGATGGCGCTTAATACTGGGTTTTTCCCCCTTCTTCACGAGGTGTTTTCACTTTGAGTAAGGTAGCCAGTCGTCAGCTTTCTTGCTATAGAAATTAGCAGTCACTGCGTGGGAGACATTTGTAATCGACTTCTCCCGTCTGCTCACCCCCCTTTGTGTCTTCAGTCTGTGGTCTCTCAGATTCAGGAGAGAGAATACACATCGGGCAGACGTTTAGTCAGCAAGCCCCGCACTTTCTCCCACTGACTAAAGGACCTTACTTCACCTGCAAGCTCAGGAGCCATCCTTTGACTGTGAGCCACAACCCACATGAAATGTTAGTTATATGAAAGCTAGGCAGACTGCTATGTCCTGTTAAACAAAACTGGGTCTGGAAGGGCTCGTTGGAAGGCTAGGTGCTAGTTTCTAAGCGTAACAGCCATATGTGATTCTGCTACCAACACTGGTCCGAGGCAAGACCTGATCTCCATGACCATCTGTTGAATTTTCACTGTCAGAGATTTTACATATCATATCGTTGAATCATCAGAAGACCCTTGTGTGTTAGGCTCTCATTCCCATTTTACAGATGAGGCAGCTGAGGCTCCGAGAGGTGGAAGTAACTTTCTCAAGGTCATATAACTAGTAAAGGTCAGAGCTGGGATTTGAAGCAAGGTCTGACTGAACACAAGGTGTTGTGTTCCACTACCTCTCAAATTAAGGGGTCTGAGAGCCAGCCAATGGGGAGGGCAACCTGAAGGGATATAGGTCTTCACTTGGCTCCACAGGGAGACACAGGTATCGGCACCTCGTTGCTCCATGGGGGCTCTTAAAGGCTAGGCTGAAGGCCGGTTTTAACTATAATACTGTACAATAATAATGTCAGATCATAGCCTTTTGTCTGTTGCTGATCCAGTGTTGATTGATAGGTTACATTTTTAAAGATTGCGTCAGTAATTCTTGCTAATTCATTACTCCCGAATTAGCGTAATGCTTCAGATCATCTTGTTGTAATTCAGCATAATTATCTATAATTAAAAATAAGTTCCTGTAAGGTGAGAATATTAATTCCTATCCAAATCTCTTTATTTCAGTTGTGCCTGTCAACCATTACCCAGCTCTCACTCAACAACTCTGAACACTTACTGTGGAACTGACTTTGCTCTGTCCAGGAGTTTACACTTCCTATACCATGGCATACTCTTCTCTCTTTGGGTCAGCATTTCTCTGTGTATTTTACATTAGTAAATGTTCTTAAAGTTCACGGCTTTTGTTTGTTGTGGTTTGATTCACTCAGAGATTCTGATGAAAGCTATGAAGCACATTCAAGGACAAAAACACACAGGTTCATACGCATAGATTGTGCATGGAATTTCAGGATAAGCAAGGATGCCCTAGGACCTTCTTAAGTGGGGTCCCCAGACCATCGGCATTAGCATTGCTGGGAGCTTGTTGGAGAGGTAAATCCTTTGGCCCTAAATAAGAAACTCTGGGTCTGAGGACCAGTAATCTGCGTTTTAACAAGCTTTCCAGATGACTTTGATGACCAAAAGTTTGAGAGCCCTGACACGAGGAGGAGTTAAGAACCTTGCCCTGGCAGGATGCCATTCACATCCTGCAATAAACATCAGCTCTGTGAGTGCAGAAAGGGTAATGTATCCTTGCAAGCTCTGATCCCGTTACCTTCCCTGGGTGCTAACGACTGCTTCGTGTTTCAGCCCAAGGATCCATTTGCTCACGGGCAGCAAGGAGGGGGCTGGTGGCACCATCACTGACCCTGCTGGGACACCCCAGGGAAATGCTCCCAGGTGCCTGGGAACATTCCAGAAGACTCAGGTGGTGATAGAAATGGGCAGGTCCTCTCCCTGGGTCCCTACCCATCCTTAGATTGCTCTTCAGCCCCACCTGTCCTGATCTAGGAATCATCCTTGCCCTTGAGGCCAGAGTGGTCTCTATAGCAGAGCCCGAGTGTGATTAGTGAGAACAGTTTGGTGGTTAGAGTTTCAAGAATTCAACTTTTGGAGTCAATCTCTAAGTTTTTCCATGCAGGAAATTTGACCTCTCATCCAGGTAACTTGGTCATTAGACCTGCGTTTTTAACTTTGTTTCCATGTTTAAGTTTTATTGTGTGAGGAGAAATTACTTAGATTCACAAAAAAGTTCTCACCTGAGGCCCGAATCTTTCTCGAGTAAATGTTTTGACACGCGGTTTGTTGCCCCAATCAGCCACAGTTATTTGTCCTCTCCCAGCTCTCGTCCCTTCTCTGCCTAAACCCACCCACCATCCTCGCAAATTTAGTTCAAGGAATTGAAAAACATATAAGAAGGTTTTGTAAAGTGAGCTTCTATTTAGAGATTTTCTGTGCCTATGTTTGTGTGTCCTCTTTAAAATGTGAGAAGCTTGAGGGAGTCATGTGTTTAAAATTTTTCATTTTACTATTTCAGTGCATTAGAATTTACCCTGAGCATTGCAAGGAAGGTGCTTATAGGAGTATGGAAATGGGATTATTAATTATGTTGACCAGTTAGTTGGCTTCTCTGTGTTCAGTGGCCACATCGCTTAAAAATTCATGTTCTTCATTTCAAGGAAGGACCAGATTGGAGAATGTAAAAAAAAAAAAAAAAAAAAAAAAATTAGGGGCAGAGTTGAGATAACTTCAAAAAGGGAATCAACATCCTCTTTGTATAAGCCCCTCTGTCCTGAATGTTTCCTCACCCTTCTGGAGACAGTCAACCTTCTGTTCCTTCTTTAAGACCCAGATTAAATACTATGTCCCTTTGTACTAACACTGTCTTTGGTTATACTTTAATTGTACACTTACAACATTGTTTTGTAAATATCTGTTTTTAGGTCTGTTTTCCTGGCATTCTGGGAGCTCCTTAAATTCAAGCACTGGGTTTTATTCATTGCTTTACCTTCAGCACCTAGCACATCAGAAAGCTCAACAAGCACTCCTTGAGTTCAGAGATGTTAGCACACGGACGATTGTCCTGTAGTGCAACGGGGGGCATTCAGGGATAGGCACGAAACCCACTTTTGCCTAATGAGCAGCTTAGTAGATGCAGTCAGAGGCTAGCAACTTCTCTTAGTCCTACTGGCGACCAGGAAACCAAGATCCCTTTTCACAGAGAATCCATTCCCTTCCTACACTGCAGGAGAACTTCCTCTCTGAAAAAGAAAAAAAACAATAAAATAAATAAGAAAAGAGGTTATTTAACTGAATATTTGAATGGGTCTCAAACGGCTAAGCGCTTTATAGGAATCTGAAAATACAAGTCCTCTGACTTGGCATTTCCCTCCGGCTGATATCCCACCTCTCTTCTCTGCTGAACAGCTGCTTCCGTTTCTTCAGCCCCATCAGTCCACTGAAATGGGTTTTGCCACGATGACCAGTGGTGACCCTGGCTCTCTATCTAGGAGTCTACGATTCTCTCCTTAGCTGACTTCTCAGTGGTACTTAGTGCTGTGGATCACTCCCCGCCTTTTGAAGCTCTTCCCTTCTTTTATCAAAGCACCTATTTTTGTAACTATTAAAAAAAAAAAAAAACTAGTTGTTTCTTAGAAGCTAGCCTGCCTATTTTAAAGTCTTTGTTAGTTGCCATGTTTCCTTCATGTGAATTTCTTTAACGGGTTTGGAGGAGAAAGGGGGCATTTCAGTGACTGCATAACCAACGCATTCCCATCGCTCACGACTCCACCCAAACCGCTTCCTTGTAGTTCTTCGAGGTGACATTCTCCTTTCCAGCCCCGGGGTCTTTACACACTCCACCTGGCAGCCTCCCTTCCCATCTTTGCCTTCAGATCTCAGCACAAACATCCCTCCTCCTGGGAGCCTTTTCTGGCCATCTGATCACCTCCATGCTAGGTTAGTTAGCTTTATTACTGTTTCAGGAACTGTTGGCTAAATAAGTAATGTTATTATTTCATTGAATTTGTAAAGCAGTGCACAGAACTCTGACCTGACCATTCTTAGGGGGCTCCATCCCCCCTACTTCGGCATTCTTACCTTAACAATGAAGTAGAAACATCTGTCCTTTTGTTTCAGTCTTCACCAAAGGGAGGAGAACCTGAATTTATCTGGCAGGTTGGAGAAAAGCAACTCCGTTACATACATCTACCTCGTCATGGGCCATGCCCTGCTCACAGCCTGCTTGTCCAAAAGTTTGTTGGGGCGAGTGAGTGGTCGTGGGTGACTCCAGTTGGCTTGTAATGAGGTGGGTAGATCTGCCTATTTCCAGGGCGAAGCCCATTGGTCGACTGGTCCGAGCCATTTCTGCAGTCGAGCTTTATCAATCAGTCTGACATTTTGACTTCTATCTCTCTGACCTTTTAATTTTCTCAGTGAGTCAGTACTTGGGATGCTAAAACTTCGGTGTTAATTTAGTCCTCTAACAAAAATGGCAGGCTTCTTAGATTTTTTTTTTCCTTTCCCTGTTATAACTGATGCCCTTGTTTCCTGAGCTGACTAGGTCAGAACAGTTTTTCTCTTTTCTACAAATCAAGGTATAAATCTTACTGAGTTTCTTTTTTCCTTGGAAACTCCTTCCCTAGTCAAGTAGTGGAAGTTTCAATAACTCCTAATGCCATCCCAGAGTCACTGATGAGACGAGTCTTTCACATCTCAGCTGCCTGCCTCACCCCGACTTCTGGTAAGAGAGCTGTGGCTGGCAGATCACGCTCTGAACTTACCAACAATCTCCCCCACCCATGGAAACTGAATGACCTGCGGGTTAGGGGCAATTGGCCTGAAGGCAGAGACTCAAAGGAATCAAATTTCTACCTGGCTTGCAGCCTGTGAGGTAGACTGGCACAAAAATCAGCGCTCAAAGAAGGTCAGAAAATGATTAACCAGGCCAAACAGAATTCTTCTCAGAGAGAACTGAATCCGAAGTGTAGGCAAGCATCCACTAGCTGGGAAGGAGGACCCAAGAAGGGAAGTGCACAACGAAGCTGGAATCTGATCATAACTGGGGCTTGGTAAAGGGGGAACACCAGAGAGAGATGGCTGATATCCTGCTGCTGGTTGCTAGATGGATAACCAGGCCGCTAGAACCGCCTCGGATTCCAAGTGCGCCTATGCTCCGCGTCCAGTACTATTGGGAGCCCAGGTACACCTTTGTCCTTTACAGCCAACAAAGCTCAACGAAGACTCTCACAATTCCGGATGGTTCTGTTTGCCTCTCCTGAATTCCCTTTCTGTTTATCCAGCACCCTCGAGGAAACTTCTACAAGGGATTCCTTAGCACAAAACAAGAGCATGTCTCTATTTCCTACCGAGCAACTCTATCCATGGTCTTGGTTTACTCCCAACTTCACACATGACCTCGTTGGCCACAGGAGCCCATGTACTCGATGTGGTGAGCAAATGGCGTGGGGCAGAGGTGGCAGACACGCAGCTTGCAGGCTGCTCCCGGCCCTTCCAATGTGCCTGGTTTGGTTCACACATATTTGTAAGACAATTTTTTGAATTCATTTCTCACATTTAAAAAGATGGAGACTCCCCATAAAAATCCAGATTCCTAGATTCCCTGAAAAATTTGAACAACCCTCCACAGCACTGGGCCTCCTTTCCCTGAGTGCAGCCATTGGTCAGAGCTGAGTAATGGCCACCCCTTCCGTTGAATACACCCTTAGCTCTAGTTCATCCCTGGCCTGCCTCCATCACTTATGTGCCTCTCTGGTCCCTGTTGTCACTGGACTTTGAACTCACCGACAGAGAAAGAATGAAGGAGCAGATAGATGAGGAAAAGAAGCAGTTATCTCTTAAGCCAAGGCAAGAAAGAGAATTACGGAAGCGATGCAGCCAAGACAGGATATAACAAGTGATGCTAAAGGTGGGGACCCAGCAGTGCCATTGAATTTGATTAGGAGGGGGTCACTGATGGTTTCCATGAGTCCACAAGCCAGATAGATGGCAAGAGAATAAAGAAGCTGATGGTGGTCAAGTTGGATATTGGAAACTCAAAGAACTGAGTCATGAAATGCAGAAGAGAGATATGACAGTTTCAGAAATACTAAATAATGACCATTGCTAACGTCTTCAGAATTTCAGAGACTTACAAAAACTTCAAACAAAGAAGGGTAAGCCTATTATATAAGGGAAAAGTAGATATTGTCCCAAAAGGAGGTGATATTTATTTATGGAAAATACGTAAGTTGGGATGGAGAGTACTGATTACTTCATGGGGATGGTTAGTCTTCTAGAGCTAGAGAGAGGTCGTCTGTCTCCTCTGAGATTTGTAAGTTCCTGTGGCATTTTGTCCACGTTTTAGTTTTCCTATCAAGATGGAGGGACTCTGAAAAAGTTTTGATTCCCAACTGGTAGCAGCACTTCCTTTTAAAAAATGTCCCCGTGATAATTTTTTGGGTCGAATATTATCCTGTGGCCGGTTTCGTTTTCTCAGCGCTCTTCAGAATGTCTCACGTGACATAAGCGCCTTGGATTTACATGAAGAAATTTGCTTTACAGAAAATACTGTGTAATAGCCGTATGAATTATGACTTCTATTTACAAATCCATGTACCTCAGCCCACAACTGCTGAGACTGTATTCATTCAAGACCTTGAAGTGGACTTGGTTTGTGTTCTGCTTCCTTACCATCCTGAGAGTCTTCCTCATGCACCCACTTCTGTCTTCCTCAAGCTCTCAGACTAGAAATATCTGCTTTTGAGTAAATACTTAAGTATTCACTAGGGCTAGACCTTCTCAGGCAGCTATGACCAGCTCCTGACGGAGGCTAAGAAAATTCTTTCAGATTCACTCACGTGAAATATCACCTCTTCTTTCTTTTGTGGCCTCAGGCTTCTTGCTTCCTGCTTTGTTGAAATCCATAAGTTATCAGGTAATTTTTGCTCCTCTGGCTTGATCTTTACCTGAAGCACCCGAATGCCTGAATTCCCTTCTGGGTTCAGCAGGGGGAGAGGGCTGGCTCTTTTCACTGGTGGCCGCCATCTTGTTTCTACTCCCAACTCTCATGTTTTCCCAACCCTTTCTTGCTGGTCAGCTCCTTCTCCCAGCATTGACTCCCTTCCCTGTGGCAACTCCCACAATGCACAACTGGGAGTTTCTCTGTTTACAGTTTGCTGACGGGGAAGGTTTCAATTACACCTCAGCTGGTTCATCCTCTTTAATTTATAGTCCCACTGCCTGCTCTCTTCACCTATACTTCTGTTAGTCACCTACGTGGAAGGAAGATATTGAAAATATCCTTCTGGGTTGACTCAATTATATGGTTCTTTTCAATAACAACTACTTATCTGAAAGGAAAATTAAAGTCTGAGGGCAGTGAGAGATTTATAGTATCCACAGCATCAATGGTCTTTGGAGCTGGAAAGATCTTGGAGAGAATTTAATCCAAACTATTTATTTTCCAGATGAGGCTTGGGGAAGAGATGTGATTTACTCAGGATCATTTTATTAGCTAACGTCAGATACTTTGTCTTCCTACACAAGACCATTTCCACCCCAGAGTATTTATTGACACCATGGTTATACCTACATAGTCATACCTACATATAACCTAGTCATGCGTGTGTGTGTGTGTGTGTGTGTGTGTGTGGCACTGCATTCTCGAAGACTGGCTGTTACCTGTGTGAAAGGGACGCCAGGTAGACTCACCACACTACGTTGCCATGGCAGAAACCAGAAACCCGGGGGAGAGAGGTGTGCACGTAGCAGCAGCCTGCTTGTGGCTCTGAGCACAAGGCCCTGTATCTTTAAGCAGAGCTCGGCAAGCTTAGAGACTGGCTTTGTTTGCTTGTCTATGTGGAGGCGGCCACCAGCCTGCGAACAGTACCTGGAGCCGTGGGCGCTCTCAGGGGAAGCTGCCACATGAGTCAGGCCTGCAGAGGAGTGCGGGGCAGAGTTCTCGACCTGCTCAGCGATGACTCAGGGGCCCAGCTGAGACCTCGGTGCGCCAGGCTGACCAAGTAGCCCACCCTCCCTGCCTGGAGTTAGCCCTGTCTGGATGGTGGGGAGTCGTCCTGACTCGCACAGCCACATCACCACCAGTGATGGACAGGAAACCATTCTCCCGGCGGCAGCCATGACATGTGGGCACAAGGAGAGCCGGGGACTTATGGGGTCAAATGGTCTGCGATGACCAGCTCCCCGTGAATGAGCATATTCGGGAAGGCATTAGCGCTAGAAAGACCACGAATTCACCGGGTGTATCCACAGGGGTTACTCATCAGGGTGATACACGGGCGAGGGATGTAAATCCCTTCATGCGTTTAGGGATTGTGGTCAAGGACTTGGAACAGCCCTATGTGAAAGCAGTGAGAATGACCCAGTGACCTCGGGGCCGCCTCCCAGCCCTGCTGTGAGCTTCAGACACATCTGCAGTAGTTCAAGTGCTCTTTCTTCTTGGTGCTCAGGAGGTGAACTCTTGGCCCCCTTTTCCCTGCAGATACCAGGGTGGGGCAGAACTCGTAAATATCCATCCTCTTCTCATCTCGCGGCTCTGATGGCCCCCAAAGCCTTGCTGCCTTGCAGGCCAACCAGAGGCTGAGGAATAATAGAAGGAACCGTGTGTCACTCAGATTGCTCTTGGCATCACTTTCCCTCGAAGTCAGGAGAGGACCTGGGGTGTCTCCCACCCCTGAATCCCTTTGGAACCAGAAGTCACAGAGCAGAGGGTGGATTTCACATGGAGGTGTCAATGAGCAGATGCAGCCAGAACCATCACGTCTTTCCAGGGAGATAAGGGGATGCAGGGCACGTGATCTGTAAGGGTTTTTGTTTGTTCTTACCTTGAATCCTTCAGGCATTCTTGTTGGAGAGCGAGTCCTGGGAGAACAGCTTCCCTGAGTGGCTGGTCCATGTTGAAGGGGCATAGGGAGCACCGTGGGGGAGCTACAGTGGCCAGTAAGGAACATGACCCCTTGGCGATGCTCCATGTCAGTACCCAGGCACAGGTGGGAGCAGCGAATGTGTAACCTTGAGTTACAAGGAACCGCGACCCATGATGGCTGGGTCCTGTAGACAGGGGCTGGGGTTATTGCAAGAAACAAGGGGCAGTGCAGGAGAAGTTCTCTTCTCAGAAACCACAGTATGGTTAGTCCACCTGGAGATCAGAGCTGGAGGCAAGATAGCTCTCGGGACCTTGGTACTTGGAGGTGGTAGAATTTGTGCTCTGCCACTGAAGCGACTTGGCCAACTCTGGTTTGTGCTGCTCTCTATATGCATGCTTTAGCTTTTCCTCCCACCACCCTCGACCTAATATAACACCTCTATGGTATGTCTTCTGTTTGATCATGTTTCTATTTCCTCACACTTTGGGCTTGCTCTTAACTTCAGCTGGCTCAAGGCTATTCATGGTCTTACCCACTGCATCTCAGCCCCTGTGGCAAACAGCCTGAGACTCTGTGTATTTCCCCATTCAAAGTCCTGTCAGTGAGGATCTGATTGGCCCAGCGGATCCCTGTTTGAGCTCAGCTGTTTACAATAGGTCATGAAATACACCTGGATAGGCAGCCCTGACACAGGTATCTACTTGCATCCAATCAGATCAGGACAGAGGTAATAGGGCCACATCTGGGGCTTCCATTTCAGCACAGGCTATGGTAGGACACTGTCCCTTAGAAAAGGCCATGGATGTGATCTAACCATGTTTTTTGACAGGCAGCCAAGACTTAAAAAGCTCCCAGTTAAGGGAAAAAGCAACAGCTCCAATCTCAGGCAAATGCCATATATTTGGATATTGTTACTAGGCCCTTAAAATACAGAAAGAAATTTGAAGTCACCTTGATAAACTATACACAGGATAAAATATAATGTTGCTGGAACCAATGCCAAACACCAAATTTTGGGGTAAAGCAAATTATACACATATGCAAAAATGGTGGAGAAGGGGAGAGATGGGGAGAAGGGAGGCTTGGAGATCCAAGCAGGCATGAAATACAGAGATCTGGGGGTCATGGTGAAACACAAGCACTGTTGAATATGTACAGTAATGTGAAGTTAGAATATAACATGTAGGATTCAATAGAATTTCTTGTAGTGTTCTCAGCATTGGCTAAATCCTTATTACATTCAGTTTGTTTCCATATTTTTTAATAAAAGAAGAAGAAAGGAAAAGCAAAAGGTGCTGGAGAAGATTGGGGGATGCAAGGTGAAAAGAAAGAAAGGAAGGGATGTAAAACAATGGTTGGATTCTTTAGTTCGGGAATAAAAAAAAAAACAGGCGAAGGATTGACTTTTCAAATTCAGCCTCAAAGTCTAAGGCAGCAGATGTGTGGAATATCCTTTTATTCCAATGCCACAATTAAAATCAGAGGGAAAAATGGGGAGGCGAAAACTATTGGCAGGTTGATTGCCAAGCAACTGATCGAATTGCAAAGGGCCGAGCCAATTCACTTTTCTTAACAACAAAATAATTGGACTGTGTCTGAACTATGTGAAATGATCTCATTTTACAGACACCAAATGAGTTTGATTATTCAGTAATCAATGCACTGCTCAGCACTAGCATGTTATGTCAGCCAAAATAGATGATTTGACTCGAGAAATGTCAATTCAGTGGCACCCTGTTTAACATACTCTTAGGCTTTGTAGGAGAATGAGCTCCAGAACCAGAACTTTAGTTACTGCTTTACCCAGAGAGACAGCGGACGTGAACGCCACTCAGCTTCCTCTTGGAGAGTGCAGTGGCTAGAAGACAGGACATAGCTTGTCCTTTTCCCCCCTCACTGGACCGTAGTAGATTCATCCAGTCATTCAAAGGTAGGCTGCAATGCAGTTCTGACACCAACCACCCAGGGTTAGCACAGACTTTACAGGGAAAGGGCACTGTCCTCCTAAGACTTCTTTCCCTTCTGACACCAGCCACGTGTTCCAGGCTCCCCAGGCCACCCACATTTCTGAACAACGGGCTACAACTTTGGGGATTCCCATGACGCTTTCAGATTTGATAATTCGGGAGAACAACTCACAGAACTCAGGAAAGTGCTCTACTTACAGTTTCACTACCAAGGATACAAATCTGGACCGGTGAAAAGAAGACACCCATAGGCTGAGGCCTAGGAGGATCCCAAATGCAGAGCTTCTGTGTCCTCTCCATGTAGAATCAGGATGTATCCAGGATGTATTCTGGTACATTGATATGTTGACCAATGGGGAAGCCCATCTGAGCTTGGTGTCCAGAGTTTTTATGGGGGTTTCATTGTGTAGGCACAATTGATTGGATCATTGGCCACTTGTCTGAATTCACTCTTCAGCCTCCATCCTCTCCTTGGAGGTCGAGAGGTTGGGCTGATGTCCGGTGGTTCAAAGCTCCAACCTCAAGTTACGTGGTTGGTCTTTCTGGCATGGCCAGCCTCCATCCTGACATGACCTAGTGGCCCACCATGGGTCACCTCACCAGCATAAACACGGGTGTGGTCTCAAGGGCCACTGTCTTCTGGTGAGACTGGAGACTCCCAAACTGCTGTGGCTGCTGCCACTTCCCATGGGGAGAAAAATAAAGTTTAGGTGGTATTTCTGCTTCCTAACCTGCATCCCAGTGGCTTGCCCTTTCACCTCCATCCTTCCCCTTCTCCTACCAGGCTTCCCCCCAGCTCTCACTTCAGGCACCCAGAGCTTCAAGATGGGGAGGTAGCTCTTTCCTCCTGTCCTGATTACTTTTTTTTTTTTGATTCAGATAATCTATGTCCCAGGAAAAATGACAGTGGGGTAGTTATCCTATCAGTAGTCCCCCAAAGAAATTGTTGCTCTTTGCTGTACTTCTCAAGGTCTGGGTTGGGCTGTTTGGTCTGCACTTACCTTCATTGTTAGCACAGTCATCACCATCACCATCGTCATCGTCATAATCATCCTCTACCTCCTACTCCTCCACAACCATCCAAGACCAGTGCCCTACCAGGACCCGTAGGAAGCAGCCTTCTGTGTTTTTACCCAGAGAGCAAACCAAACTCTGGGGAGGGAGGTAGAAAACAGACCAGCAGGCACAGCAGGCAATAAGCCTGAACTGGGAGATTGGAGGAGGAGAGAGAAGGCAGGAAGGACGTGAAACATCAGTCTTCCTGCAGACAGCTGGTGAGGCCAGGCCGGCTGTCGGCCAGAACACACCAGAACATGGCCACCTGGGGGATAGGTCTGCTGGGGCAGTCAAAGCCCATTGCTTGAAAACAGAATTATAGAGGAAGTATGGCAGTAAGAGTAATGGTGCTGGCCCTGCCCTCTTGCCTCCCCAGACACAGGAAGAGCACGGAGCCAGGACAACGCCGAGCTCACAGGGCAGGTGGCCGCACAGGACACTTGCACCAGTTACTGTGTTCTCTGGGGTCAAGTTGGTCATCATGGAGACAGAGGGAGGCTCCCCATTCTCCTCTTAGCTTCCAGCCCTGCAGTCTAGCCTGGTGCTTTGGGGCCAGGGAGACTTAGGTTTGATTCCTGGCTCTGCTGATTGCTAGCTGTGTGATGTTGGGTGTGTGTCCTGGCTTACACTGAGCCTTGTTTACTGTGGGTCATGCTATCTTCCTCCTGTTGTGTAGTGAAGGTTAGATGAGATGATATCCACAAAAGCTCTATGATACCCAGCACATTTAGCCTGTCGCCCTTCCTTTCTCTCTTGTCCTCATGTCCCTGGTGCCACCGTCCTCTGCACAGTGTCCTGCACCTGCAGACCTGGCAGAAGCTCCTTCTTCCTTTCTTGCTGGGCTGGGATGATTCAGGATCCCCCACCGTCCAACAGAGTTGGCTCCTGAGGGGGAACAGCGCTGAAGGAGAGCTTCTCATTTCCCCCTTGACTCAGCCTGAGGACTTTGCTGGAATAAAAGGAGGTTGGCGTTTATGTGCTGTGATTTCAGGGACACCAGAAAGGCCTTTCCTTTGCTCCCTCACTGCCCCACTCCCACCCAAAAAAATCCCTAGAAAACTCTCTCCTCTACGTTGCCGGCTGAAATTCAACTAATGGGATTTTGTTCTTTTAGTTAAGTTTAAATGCAAATTTTCTTAGAAAGCCTGAAATGTGTCTGTCTGTATGAATGAATAAGTCTCATTCTCTCCTCTGAGGTCCTGTGTGAGGGATGGCCTGAGGCCATCGCTGAGGAGGGAAAGCAGCCCAGACTCTACTTAACCTACTTCACAATTTTGCTTTGAGCCCATTTCAACAGAGGGCGCAAGACCAGTTTCTCATCAAATCCACAAAACTCATTTTCTCAGCCTTGGAGTTTTTTCCTGCCTCACCCTCAGCCCCACCCCACCTCCTCCCCACCTCTGTACTCCACTGTGGCAGGAAGGAAAGATGGGATGTTTGTTGAGGGTCTATTGTGTGTCTGGATGGGGATGACATATGTCATCTCATTTAAACCTCATGCAATCCTGGCAGCAGGGATTAATCATCTGACTAGATGAAGAGAAGAAACAAACAGCAGTTGAGTTAGTAAATTATCCAAAGACCCCAAACCCGTGAGTGGACCAGCTGGGATTTGGACCCAGCTTGGTCTTACTCTGAAGAGTATTCATAAAGTGGTAGTAACTGCTTCCACTTTCTTCTTGATCCTATTGCCCACCTTCTAGTTCTAATTTATTAAATTTAATATATGAATTATGAAATATAAGTTTCTAAAAAGAGGATGATGCATTTCCATCACAAAATCCTAGACTGTTAAAGATATCTTATTGTGAAAACACTCAAACATCCACAAAAGGTAAAGAGTAGGATTGTAAAGCCCCCACCATCATAACCTGTTCTTACTACAACGGATAAAAGCAGGGTAACAACCAGGTGATATGAAAAGCATCGGGAGAGGCAGAGCCTTTCAGCTATTCCTTTCCTACAGACACCTGCCCTAGCACCAGCTCTGTTATGTTGTTCATAGGTGACAAGGATCACTAATCCTTACTGAGAGTTTACTAAACAGCAGACGTGCTTTGTGCTTTACGAATGGTAACCAGTGTAATGCTCCCAACCTCTCAATTACCACTGACTCATTTTGCAGAGTTCGGTGCCAAGTCCAGAGATGTTCCTTTCTTGCCCAAGGCTATGTGGCTGGTGGCCAGGGGCAGAGCTGGGGCAGGAACCCAGGCCACCAAGCTCCAGAGGCCATGCTTTACACCCTCAGTTCCTCCCTGACTCGATTTATATTGCAAGACAAAATCCGCAAGCACCATATTCCCCACCTTTGGTCTGTTCCCAGTGCCACGCTCATTTACTCCTTTTTCTTACATCAAATGCAAACCTTTTAGAATTATCATTTGGAAATTCCACAACGTTTGCCCCAAGAGCAGGGGGCCGGGACTTTGAGCTTGCAGGCCAAACACTGTTCACTCTTCTCCCAACTACCTCTTTCAGCTAAGCTTCCCTAGACGATCTGCAGGAACGGGGCATCTATAGCCAGCCACCCTCCCATCTCACCACACCCTCGTTTTTAAGCAGAA
This sequence comes from Phocoena phocoena, assembly GCF_963924675.1. Classification (NCBI taxonomy): domain Eukaryota; kingdom Metazoa; phylum Chordata; class Mammalia; order Artiodactyla; family Phocoenidae; genus Phocoena; species Phocoena phocoena. The sequence goes on along the minus strand of NC_089236.1, from coordinate 14,797,951 downwards.
TTGAGATTCTCTTTCTTTGTGAAGGTACCAAATCAATTCCAGTTTATTAACTGAGAATAAGCAGAGTCTCAGGTGCCAAAAGCTAAACTGGGGTTTAGCAAACCTAATGAGAGAAGCGTGAGGAGAGGCACCAGAACGGGAGAGGCTGGCCTAGCCCTTGCACACGAAGGGATTAGGACACAAGAGGGCTTGCGCCCTGCTGAGTCTCTTTCTAACAAAACTATGTCTCATAGCCACGTGGTAATAGTCCAGCTGACGTTTGGAGTCGAAAACAAAACCTAGTCCCTGGAAAACCGAGCACTGCCATCTGCTCTGTCCCAGGACTACAGCCAGAGGAGAGAGCATCTGGGGACCCTGTACCAGAAAAGAGGGGGGGAGAGAGAACCAAGGTGATGGGGGAGTCTTCAGAGAGGCATGGCGGCATGTGTGTGCGTGGGACACCCCTGTGCCCACCTCATACCCATCACCTGGCAGCCCCAAGAGGTGGCCCTTCCCCACTCGCACCTGGTGAGTGGGGACCACGGGCTCAGGAGTGTGGTATCAGGACCAAAGGGCATGCCTTTCCATCTGAGCCCTGCCCCTCTCCAGCCGTGTGACGTCAGACAAGTCACATAATCTGTCTGGGCCTCAGTTCCCTCATCTACATATTGGGGACAAAAATAGTTCTTATTTCATAGGGTCGTTGCAAGGTTTTAAGGGTTGGTACATGTAAAACGCTTAGAACAGTACCCAGGACCTAGAAAGCACCACACACGTAGTCGATAGCAGAGAGGAAAGCCTTGGGGTTGGCATCAAGCCGCCAGCATCCACATCCTGGTGTTGCTCTTATGGCTGGGACCTTCGTCTAGAAAGTCAGACCCTCTCGGTCTCAGTTTCGTCTTTTGTAAAAGGTGGATAACAGTAATCATAGCGGGGGTTGTCAAGAGGTTGAAAGGAATTAATATCACAAAGCTCTTCAAAGGAACACACCTGGCACCAGTGAGCACTCGGTATAATTACTATACTGAGCACGTTGACATTGTACAAGGCGGTCACCTGTCAAGGAGGCGATGGGGTGACTTGTGATACCTGTGATTTTGTTCCATGATGAGAGAATATGAAATTGGAGCCAGAAAATGCTTCTACTTCTCACTTCACATATCGGCCAGAATTCCCAAATGCTGGTTATTTTCAAAAGCTACAGTTTCGCTCACGAGCTCCTGATCCAAGACCTTCCCCCAAGGACCCCTCCCACCCGAGTCCCACACACCCGAGTTCTCCGCGTCAGAGACCCACCCACGCAAAGCCCTTTGTACCCGGCTCACGGGTTTCTGTCTCCTGACCAAGTCTGTGCGTTATAGCCATAATTGCTTCCCAAGTTATATGGCTCATAAAACAGAACAGCATATTGAAGGGGAAATTAAACGACAAATAAGCTGGTTTTCATCACATCTTGCAAGGGTGCTGGAGTTGTTCCATGTGATTTGATTCCAGCTCAAAAATTGCGGTAGGGCTTAGGTAAAGGCCACTATTTACCTATTTACCTAATCGTACCTAAGGTACGATTTACCTCTTCTATTGTTCTGGGGGTTTTCCGCTGATCTCAGAGCCATGGGCTTTCTGTAAATGTGTTGTCTATGAGCTCCTCCTCTGTAGTGCTACGGAAAGTACACAAGGATCATGAGATTTGGGGATTTGCTTACCCAGGGGCCACAGAGCATAGCACAGGGGAGTTTGGAGAACTGGACCACATAGAGGGAGAGGGCTCCGGGTGCTCCTGCTTGATCCTCTCTGTGTAGCACTGGATGGTGTAGACGGGCTGGTGAGAACTGCAGAGCTGCAGAGAAAGAGACAGGTCAGTGAGGTGTCATCAGGAAAGGGTCAGGTGGATTTAGTGACAGCCTGGATCTAGGGTAAGAGGTGAAATTCAAAGAAATCCCCTCTTTGAGCCTGGAGTAAGAGGAAGATTGTTGTGATGGAAAGGTCAGGAAGAATCAAGGGTTTCAAAAGAAGTCTCCTATTTATCGGACACTGAGAGAGAAAAGTGTAAAATACGTTTTTGCTTTCAAAGAACCTACATTTTCCCTGGAGAAAAATATACAAATGTACAAAAACCTGAATTGTTATAGAGATCTGTCCGGGCCGTGAAGAAGGGTGTTTCATGACAGTGTAGCATTAATTTTGGTGTATAATGGTTGATGTAGAGAATAACTATTGGAAGATCACTTACGGTCTGGAGGACAGAGAAGGCTGTAGACAGAAAGGGCCAACTGAGCTGCTTTGGAAGCATTGGCAGGAATTACAAAGGTGCAGAGGACAGGCAAGATGGCGTCTGCAAGAATATGGAGGCTTAGAGGCCAGAGGCAGGGCGAGTGTTGGAAAGTGGAGTCCTAAAGTGTGAGTAGCGTGGGGTAAAGCTAGAAAGGCAGATCAATGTGAAGGGCCTGGAAAGCAGGCTGAAGAGTTCATTGCAATAAAGAATCATGAACTTTATGCTGAAATATGCAAGCGCATTGAGCCTCTCACTGGTCGTGTGACTTTTCCCCACCGCCTTTGACTCCGTTTTTCCGGTTACTGCCGGGGGTGTGCTGTTTAGGCGGGTCAGGCACGGTGCACTCATGGCGCAGGACCATGAATGGTTCAGCACACTAGTGCTTTTAGCTGCGGAGAAGAATCCTTCAAGTCACAGCTCTCTGAGATGGATTAATCACCGTTATCCTTCCGCACGAATATATGACTCTATTTTGCAGAGTAAGGAAGAGCGATGGTGGCCAGGCTTTCACCGTTTATACCTTTAATAGGTACTGAGTAACTTGTACATGTGAGGCACCAGACTGGGCATTGGGGATGCTAGGATGAATAAGACAGAGTCTGATGGGGGAGACACACAATTAAGAGAGAATTATAGCCAGATGTGTAAGTAACGGGATCGCTGACTGCATGAGGGATGTGTGTGGGGAGGGGCAAACTCAGGCACCTGATCCAGCCCCAGGGATTGGGGAAGGTTACCTAGAGCTGCTGTTGTCTAAGCCAAGTCTTTAAGCAGAAGCAGAAGATGCCAGGCAAGGGAGCGAGCGGACCGGAGGGAGAGAACATTCTAGGCTGGAGGCAGAACATAAGCAAAGCCACAGAATGTGTAATAGAATTAAGAGAGTGGGTTCTGAAGTCCAGTTACCTGGGTTGAAAGGTCATCTCTGCCACTTACTAGCTATACAAGTTTGGGCAAGTTACTCACCCTTCTTCTGACTCAATGTCCTTGTGTATAAATGAGAGTAACGATTAGTACCTACCAGATAGGGTTATTGTGTGGACTACATGACATAAGGCACGTGAAGAGGCCAGCACAGAGCCCGGGACACGGTAAACACTGGATGCTCGCAATCATGGTTAGGAGGGTGATATCCACCAGCGGTTCAGTGTTACTGGAAAAGCAGTGGAAGACAAGGCTTGGTGAGCAATGAGGCCAGAGACAGCGGCGATAATAAACAGCCTCCCTACTGATTTTTTATTCTACAGGCCCATGGGAGTTTTTAAAGGCTTTTAAGTGTGGGGATAAGATGACCTGATCTGTGATTTAGGTAGATTCTTTAGGCCGCTGTGTAGTGAGATGATTGGAGGAGGACAAGCCTGGAGGCAGGACGTTCTGTTAGTGGCTTTGCAGCGGTCCAGGTGGAGACAATCGGGGCCTACGTAAGCCAGGGAAATGGAAAGGAAGGGGCGCATTTGAGAACATGGTACATGTGACAGGAGTTGATGAAGGAGAAGAAAGAACCGAGGACATTCCCAGGGCTTCTAACCTGGGAGACGAGATGAATAGTGGTCCATCTACTGAGACGGAGAACATGTAAATGCAGCTTGTGTCGGAAAGACAAAGGTGAGATCCTTCAGAAGAGCCGAATGTGAGGGATCTGTGGGCCGCCAGGTGGAGAGGTCCAGCAGACCATTGTTTGCATAACATGAAACTTATCAGAAGGTCCCAGCTAGAAACACAGATTTGCATGCTGCCAGCATAGTGGTGATTGTGGAACTATCTGAGTCAATGAGATTGCCCAGGGAAAGAACGTAGGGTGAGAAAAGAAGAGGGTCTAGGACAGAATCCTGGGAAACACCACTATTTAAGGGGCATGAGAGGAAAAGCAGCCTTTAAAGCCAAGAAGGACAGATGGGAGAGGTTGAAGGAGAAACAAGAGGCAGCGATGTGATGGAAACTGAGAGAGTGGAGAGTGTGAGGGGGAAGAAAGAGATCAACCAGCTTAAGTGCCACGTGGAGACCAACCAGTTAGGACTGAGAAAGGGGCCAACTGGCTTGGCAAGTAGCTGGGCAAGGAGGGGGGGAAGGAATGTGAGCTGAGGAAGTAGAGACAGAGGGTGTTGACTGTTTGAGATATTTTGGTGAGAACAAAAGAAAGAGAAGTAGCTAAAGGAAGGGGGAAAAAAAAGAGTTGGAGGCTGCTTCAGTGTTTTTTCTTCTAGTGGGAAACAATGAAGAAAGTTTATGTCTGGCAGGAAGGAACTTATGTAGGGGAAGAAGTTGTAAAGGCAAGAGAAAAAGAAGGTATTGCTGGATCCAAGCCCAAAAGGAGATGGGTGGACAGGATCCCGAGAGCTCAAGAGGAAAGAGGTTGGCCTAGGTGAAGCGGGAGGAAAACAAAGAAAAACATCATCTTTTCCATCTTTTGTGAGACTCTAGGGAAGGAGGTAAGTGGATGAAAGTTTTTGTAGGTGGGGACAAGCTTAAAGTTTGCCCATAACAGTCTCAGGCTTTTAAAAGATGTAGAAGTGAAGGCCGTATGCTGCAAGCAAGGGGTTCAGGAGATTGTGGAATCTTTCCGGAGAGTGTGAAGAAGTGGAAAGTCTACTAAAAGGGCGCAGAACAAGGACAAGAGAAAGACTGGCCATGGATTTGTGTCAGCAGACATCTGAATGGTGGGGCAATACTTTTCCTCCCTCATATAACGAGTTGAGAATAGGGAAAGAAGGGCAGGTTGCAGTATTCACTCAGGGTTGGGGCTTTGCCACGAAGGCCCAGTTAAAGTCCAGAAAGGCAAGGCAACTGGGGATGCTGGAGATGGATGGTAGTTTCAAAGAACGAGCCTGACAACAGGCTCAGGAAGCGAGCAATACTCCTTCTGTCTCCTTGTTTATCCCAAGGAAGCTCAAGGGAAAGAAAGAACCTCAGAAGAAATTATGCATGTCTTATAATCATTATTATTTAACAGATGAGATCCCATTTTCATTTCTGCTCCAATTCACAATTATGAAAAACAATGTATTTAACTTCAAATGCCACCTTGTCCTTGTCTTGGGGTTATGCATCAGCTTAAAGTTTGGGGAACTCCAGAACCCTTAGATGAACCCTCCCCTCCCCCATCCATAGCAATCAGGCATTTCCCCAGCAACCTGGGTGGGGGAGGGGCAGCGTGGTCTTCTATCAAAGGGAGGAGGGAACATTGACCCAGACCTGCTGAGGGGAGGCCACCCAGCTCTCCATAGCAATAACAGAAGAAGAGCCAGCAAATCACTTAACAAACAAGCATTTGGAACTTGTGGTAGAGAATGAACCCAGTTACCATCACCACCTAGCCATCCCCCCCCCCCCGAAAAAAAAATTAAGAGTAGGGCAAGAGAGTTAAAGAGATTATTTTTAAAAAGAAATAGGTTGGGCTGTGGTCTAAGAGAAGTCAATTGATTGGGTGGAAAGTTAAGAATATAGCGAATGAGGGCTTCCCTGGTGGCGCAGTGGTTGAGAATCTGCCTGCCAATAGGGGATACGGGTTCGAGCCCTGGTCTAGGAAGATCCCACATGCCGCGGAGCGGCTGGGCCCGTTAGCTACAACTACTGAGCATGCGCGTCTGGAGCCTGTGCTCCACAACAAGAGAGGCCGTGACAGTGAGAGGCCTGCGCACCGCGATGAAGAGTGGCCCCCGCTTGCCACAACTAGAGAAAGCCCTCGCACAGAAACGAAGACCCAACACAGCCAAAAATAAATAAATAAATACATAAATTAAAAAAAGAATATAGCGAATGAGGTTGTGGTGCTACCTCATTGACTTGGAAGAATCATCTGTTTTGGTTGTTGGTGGTGGCAGCCAAAGAGCAGTAATTATTTTCTCTCCCTGGTTCGGGGCACCGCCTCAGTATAATCGATAGAGGAAGAACTTACTCCACTCTGGAGGTACCACTGCCATTTTCTCGGGAGGCCAAGATGCCCCGAGAACGTGCCGTCTGATTCCTCTGGCGAATGTTCTGGAAAGACCTCTCATACTCGTCCACTACAATATAAAAAGCTCCTTGAGATGGTCTGTCCCTTTATTAGCCACGGAGACATGCACATAGCTCGGGTATCATCCTAACTCTGAAGAGAAGTGAATTAAAGTTCGTATAAGTAAATTGTGAAAAATAAAAATGGTGTTTGTACAGTATATTATGGCTCACGAAGAATTCCTCTCGTTACCGTATCTGATCTTCTCAAAAACTCTTTGCAGTCGATTGTTATTTTGAGTAAAAAACAACCCCTAAGCTTGAAATGTTACTTAGCTTGAAAATATACTTTTTTATCATATTAATTCGATTGAATTTCTCTACTGCTTTCCTCCGTATTTCCAAGTCATTTTCATTTCCCTCCCCTCCTCCGAAAACCTTCAATCGATTTCTAGAATTAAATAAAATCTCTCATTCGATGCCCGCCGTGCTTAGATTCAAATCATTCTTCCAACTGTATCTCCTCATCTCCTCTCCTTGGAAGCATATTTCTTTGTTCTCTCTCTTCTCCCTCCGCCAATCCCATCCTTGCCTTCCTCTTCTCCTGGGTTCTCTGCTTTGAACAAGGCTTGATCCTAAACTTTGACCAGTTCCTGAAGGCTTTGCTTAGTCATGACCTCCTTAATAAAATCATTCCTGCCAACACACTCACATTCAGGTGTGTTCCCTTCCTTTTCAAGGTTCCCAACATATGTGAAATTTTTGTTTCAAAAACTATGTCAGAATGGTGTCGAAGATATTTAGTGAAGTGTCTTATTAGATTATAACTTCTTCAAAGCTGTGGTTTTCTTCTTTTTAGTGCAAAACCTACATCAAACATTTTTTCCACTGTGAATTCTTTTCCACGGGCACTTCATAATTCCCTTCTCTCTCTACCACATACTTTGAATATACTTTAAGCAGATGTGCTTATCACATTGTATTGAAATGTTTGGGTTTGATGTTTATCTTCCATATTAAGCGGTAAGCAACTTGAAAGAGCACAGCATAGTGGTTAAGCGGCCAGACTGCCTGGGGTCTAAATCCCAGCTCTGTTATTAACCAGCAGCGTGACACTGGGCAACTTACTTAACCTGTCTGTGCTTCAGTTTCCTTCTCTCTCAAATGGAGGTAACAGTAGTACTTAACCTCACAGAGTTGCAAGGTTTGAGTGAATTAACACAGTGAAATGCTGATCAGAGAGTAAGCAATTGTAATTATTGTACTTTACTGTCCTTTGTATTTTTATTGACGAGAGCAATGCTTAAACTAAACAGGCACACGGCAGGTGTCTGTTGAATAAATAAATGGATAAATGAGGGAAAATGTAGATGATGGTTCTTTCTTACAGATTCTAAAGTCATAGGTAGACTGCCCCACAGCGATTCACATGAGGTTTAGAATAGGTGATCAATACATATATGTGGGGCATGTTTTATAAATATTAATCCACAGACTGGCAGATTGAGAAACATAAATATACTAAACTACACAATGCATTAGACTCATCAAATAAACGGGTCACACAGGATTTTACATTAAGGTTGTGATATACATTCCCCTTTTGTTTAGTTATTTAGGCTGCATTGGGCCTTCTTTGCTGTGCGCGGGCTTTCTCTAGTTGCTGCGAGCAAGGTCTACTCTTGCGGTGCAAGGGCTTCTCATTGCGGTGGCTTCTCTTGTTGCAGAGCACGGGCTCTAGGTGCTCAGGCTTCAGTAGTTGTAGCACGCGGGCTCAGTAGTTGTGGCTCACAGGCTTAGTTGCTCTGCAGCATGTAGGATCATCCTGGGCCAGGGCTCGAACCCGCGTCCCCTGTATTGGCAGGGGGATTCTTAACCACTGGGCCACTAGGGAAGTCCTTCCCTTTTGTTTTAAACCTCCCAGTTGAGAAGATTGTTGAACTTGCAGTAGCTGGTTTTAGCCTACCTATAGCTCTCTAACAAAGTGGGGGAAATCTACAAGGTAAATATCAGCCCAGATCACAGTGGCAGCCAGGAAGGGGAACTGAAGATGGACACTGAGATTCTGTGGCCCCCACGGGGCGGGTATGGACCCCAGACCCGCCTGGGGAAGGTGTAGGGGGCCTTGTAGCTGATCTGGCCCTTCTGCCCTCTGTACCTTGGAGGAAGGCTCCCACCACACTGAGGCTTTCCATAGAAAGAATGAATTAACTGAGGATTTTGAAAAAGCAGATTTTTGTTTTTTAAAAAAAAGCCCTTTTGGCAGATTAATCAGGCAGGTACGGGGCTATTTCACAGTCCAGCAAACATGCACGCGCATGTCAGCGACCATACTGCAAAAAACCAGGAGACCTGTTTGTTCAGCTGGAAATGCTTACACTGGCTGCTTCCCCTCTCTCCCGGCTTTGTCACTCAAGTTTCCTAATTCTGTGCTGGAGAGTTTTTTTTTTTTCCTCCTCTCTGCTTTTTAAAGTAACATCGGTGGAGCAGCTAATGAGGCGGTGGAAACCAAGCTGGTCCGTTCTGGGTTGCTAATGACTCCATTCCCGGGAGCCTAATCAAAGATTTGTACATTTAATTGCTGTCAAGTCAGCTCCAACCACCTGCCATTTCTGCAACACCTGAGCTCGCAGCTCCGTAGCCCCCGATTCTAAATGAATCCATCACCATTTTTAAAGGCCAGAAAGCCAGGCTGCTGGGCAACCCTGAATGAGATTTATCCGGGAGGGCAGAGACCACAGACCTTTCGAAGAGGTGTCACTGACCTAACTGGGTCAGCATTGGAGAGAACAGTGCTTTACTAGAAACAATTTCTCCTGCTTCTAGAGGGGGGAAAAGGGTGGGTGCGGTGAGGATGGGGGTGTGGAGAGGGTTTTATCCTTAAGGATGACTTAATTTCCATCCCCAGCACATGGTTGTGACATGGATCAATATTTGCTGGGGATCCTTTTCAATTAAAACAGTAATTGTTTTATTCTGTTTCCCTAATTCAGGCTGTAGTTGTGCTCTGGGCTTTTTTGGAGATTTGGGAGAAAAGAAAGCAGTTAATCTGGACCCGAGTTTCATCTAATGGTAAAACAGTCTACCTCGTAAGGATAGAGATTAGAAAAGAAAATTATGTTTATAGCCTTTGTTCTAATTGCAATAAGAATTCTTTAAGCTCATGTCCTACACTCTGACTTTATTCTTTTCTCCTCTGACATGGGGGCCTGGCGATTTGCATGTCTAACAAGTTCCCAGGTGATGCTTACCCCACTGAACTGAGGTAACGTTCTTAAAGCCTTTTGAAAGTGCCAATCTCACTGTCTGCACGTTGAGATTGCTGTTTACCAAGTACTTGATCCGCTGTGTCTACCTACTAGTAACTGAATAGGCCATGAGAAGGAGGTGCTGACCCTGAGAACTTTTATAGGAAAAGAAGGGTCTGTTTCTTCTTTTTCACCTTCCCGTCACAGGCCCACATATCATGGGTAAAGGAAGGAGACATAACAGGCCAACCAAGGTTGGGCAGGTACAGTGCTTTGACCTATAGACAAATAGCCCCTGCCGTCTGAGAATTCCTTCACTTGGAATATGGCTAATTGTATTTGGGAGTCTCTCTCCCTTAGGGTGACCAACCATCCCAGGCTGTCCAGGGCTGAGGGGTTTCCCAGTGCTAAAACTTAGAATTCTGGACAAACCAGGACACTGTTCCTCCTATCTCCCTTTGGTTTAGCAGAATCTACATCAAGAAAGGCATATTGTTCATTCAGATTTACAAATAAAATGAAGGTAAATGCTGTCAGGCTATGAGCATTTTTTCCATACTCCCTGCCAAAAAAAAGAGGGAACCAAGGTATTTAGGTTGATAAGTGTTCACTTATGAGCCCCAGCTTGCCTTTGGCAAATACTTGCTCTAGGCAACTTTGGAACTGGACCCATTTCTCATTATTGACTAACAGTGAGGAGGTTTTCTTTTTTCTTTTGTTTTTTTTAACATCGTTATTGGAGTATAATTGCTTTACATCGGTGCGTTAGTTTCTGCATTATAACAGAGTGAGTCAGCTATATGTATGCATGTATCCCCATATCTCCTCCCTCTTGCATCTCCCTCCCACCCTCCCTATCCCACCCCTCTAGGTGGTCACAAATTTGCTAAACTTGACCTGATCTAAAAAAAAAATAAATTAGGAGAGCCAAATACCTCCATCATTTCACTGCCACCTATAGCTTCTCCTCACCTTGACTTGAATTTCTAGCTAGGCTTTTACGGCCAGCTGGTTGATGTGATGAGATAGTGTAGTGACTAGCTGGGTCCTAAAGCTTTCTGTTCATTGTTGTTTTCTTGCATTTATTTGTCTTCCTCCACTTTGCACAATTGTTACCACTTTCCAGACAAATGCACACTTGTTTTCATGTCCTCCTTACTGCTTAGTCTATTTATATCAGGGGACCCTGAAAAGTGTGCAAGATAGCCCGACCAGAAAGCTAAATTAATTCTAAGAGCAAACACTATATGACATGGCACTCAGATGGGAAAATGTTGTTCACTGTTATTCACTTACTACCCCAAATCTTTCCCCAGAGTGCTTGAAATCACAGGCATGAAGTACACTTGCTCTTGATTCCTTTGGAATTTAGATCTCAATGCACCCATGACCTGGGAAGATAAAACACACAAAAAATAATTGCTATCAATCTGACAAGACCAAGGAGGGCAAATGTGTGTATATGCTCGCGTATATATTTTCAAGGAAAAATTAAATCGGCAGCCCTCTTGACGGAAAATTCAATGCTCTTGGGTTGAGAATCCCACAGGAGCAAACATGCCCTGGATAGGGGACTCCTGGTTCCGTCACCTTCTACTCACCTTGCAAGGCTGTGCTGAAGCTCTGTTCTCCGGGAATATCCTTCCCCAGCCAGTGCCCCACCCAACCCCTACGCTGCTTTGATCACTCCTTCTTCCATGTGGCAGTTATTTTGCATCCCTGTTTTAGCCCTTATTACATAGCCTTGGGGTCATTTGTGTATGTAATTGTCTCCCAATTTGGCTGCAAACTGTTGAGGCCAGAGTACAGGAGATAGTCATAGTGGGTGCCTTGCGGCCTCACCCAGATCTTGGCATGCAGGAGGTGCTCAATAAATGTTTGTTGATTGAATGACTGGAGGTTACACTTGAAACAGCTTCAGTTATGCTAAGCACGACTCATGGCCGATCATTTCTGCAGAATTTATTGTACTTATTTTAGCACTGTAAATAGGATTTGGGCCAAGTCAAGAGATTCTTAATGTTCTGCCCTTGCTACATACAGTCTGGGCACAGACATCCTTAAAGGTTAAATTGGCCGCCACTTGAGAGATGGGATTAAGGTTGAAAAGGCAGCTGGTTTGCTTTATTTCACTCACAGTTTGTGCACTTGCTTCATCTCCACTGGTCCCATAAAACCCAGAGCTTTGGAAGATAAAATGACCAGGAAGTTCATCCCTATAGCCATCTTCTCTCTCCCTACCCATTTTCCATAAAAGTGGGAAAGCTGCCTTCTGCTTTGCAATGAGAGAGACAGACTGATTCTGTCCCAGAGAAGCATTTATTATCACCCTGCAAACCTTGCCAGGAATAGCAGTCAAGATGGTACCCTGTGCCCTGGGACAGAGAGGTCTTTGCTCAGCTCAGCCTGTCACGTTCGTTGCTTCTGCATTCATCTCGCCCAAGTATTATGGTAAATGGTGGAAGCAATGGAGAATGTCTTCCTCTGGGAACCTTGACTGTATTGCAGGTATATCTCACTTTACCCAATAGATGCGGTCTCAAAGAGCTATGCTGAAAATCACCTTTTTAGAAATCCAGTCATGTTTAAAATGACACAGAAGAAGCTGGCGTTTAGTGGAGGTGTTTATGAATACTTCCAAAGGTACATCTCTGCTAAGGGGATATCAATCCATAATTTCTCTTCTGTGAAAATCCACGTTGTTCACAAAACGAATTTGCTCCAAGTGAGATGCGTAAGGACTGTTAAGGGTTGGTTGCAGGTAACCTGGAGATGTACAATTATTAACAATGATTAGTAGGTCAGGCATCCTCTAAGGCTCTTGGGCTTTTGGGCTTTAGTTTCTCCTCTATTCTGCTCCTCTCCAGGGTCCTCTCCCCATCCTGCCTCTCTCTGCCCCCTCCCCTGGCTCACCTGGATGATCAAAGGAAAAGCAAAAGGAGGAAAGGAGAGCCCTTTCTCCATTTCCTTCTGCAGGCATGGGCCTGTTGGCAGGGGGTCAGGGGGAAAGTTGAGAGTAAAAAAAAGAGAAATGGGAAAAAATACAATCTCCAGAGCGTAGGGAAGCACCAGGGTGGAATTCAGCCCCCTGCACTCTTTCCTCTTCCTGGCTCGACTGGGGAGGGAGCTCAGTGTGACCTGGAGCAGTGAACACACAGCCCTTGCCGCATCCCATTCCTAGGTTCCCACCGCATCACTAACCCCGCAGTCAACATTTCTGGACCTCCGTTTCCCACATAGGCACCGCACGGAACCCCGGAAGGGCTTCAAGCAGGGGCGCCATCTGTTTGCTGTGACTGTTACAGAACCACACGGGATTGGGTTGTTCAGTTAGGCGATGTGCCAGAAAAAGAGGAGAGAGTCTAGTCAGACGATTTAGCTTCTCAGCTGCCACTGCAAGAAGTTTCCCTGCTACAAACTTCCTAACATTCTGACCCTTCTGGTTTGAAAGTTTCCAAATCTGTTCCTGTGTCTACCAAAACCATTACATGATCTATATTTCTCATGCAGTATGGCAGAGGGATCTGTTAGCAGGAAGATGTGTGGAAGGTGTTACGTATCTCCCATTCTTTCATGTGGGTGAGTCTAGTGGTTTCAGATATAATAACAGAACTCCTGAGACACTGAAATTCCGCTGTAGGTACCCAGCCGCTACATGCCTCTACTGGGTCACCTCTGGGCGGTTTGTAAATCAGAAACTCCTGGACACCTGGCTGACAAGGAAAAGGTCAGACAGTTCATCTCAAAACTCCAAATATCCAAGTGTTTTCAATCATGTAGTCAAAATACCTGAATGCTGCCCTGAACTACAAAATTGTAAATTAGATGCTTGGTTTCACCGAGCTGTAAGTGACTATTCCGGACAAAATCCTTTATGTCTCTCTTTCAGAAATTCACCCTCATCTTTATCTTTGAGTGAAAGAAAAGCTTTTCTCTGTCATCTCCACCAGTTTTTATTCTGATGATGGACTAACCTCAAAGATGAAGACCTTGAGTAGCATTTAAACCACCACCATCACCACTGCCACCACCACCCAACCAACCAAGCAACGAACAAATAAGCGTGAAGTCAGAAGCCCTGTGGCCCAGCCCTACCATCCAGTATCTTGCTGGGATCTGGTTCAGTCATATTCCCCCAACCCAGGCTTATTCATCTACACAACTGGGAGGATAACCCCTGTCTCAGAAACCTCTGAGGAGGATTCAGTGAGATGCTGCATTGGAAGCACTTGAAAATTACATGTCTATCGCCTCATATTCTTGCCCATAGGTTGTTCAGACATCTGCCCTTTGCCCTAGAGGAGGACCACTGAAGGATGTGCACCCACAAGCGCCAAGCTTGGCTCTTACCCTGGCCACCCCTTTGCCATCCCAACCTATACTATCAACAATTCTAGAATCAACAAGTTTGAAATGCTGTTCCCACAAGGGCACTCTGTGGTCCCTCAGAACAGCAATCAGTTTGCCCTGCTGGGTGGATGTTGCCCAATCCTGACCCCATTTAGGTATCAATTTTATCCTTACCGATTAAACACATCTGCTTGAACGCTGGGGTTAGGAGGAGAATAATGTTACTTAGCCACTATTTCTTCTTCTTTTTACAAAAAAGAAACCAAACCAAAACTTCATTTAAAACTATCTTTGGTCAAGTTCATTGAGTGTAATTTACATATACTAAAATTCAGTCTTTTTAGTGTATAGGTCTGTGAGGTCTGGCAGACACACTTCTTGTGTGACCGCCACCATGATCAACACAGAACAGTTCCATCAGTTCCTGAAATGCCTGTTCACCCTTTTGTAGGCAACCATTGATTGGTTTTCTGTTCCTATAGTTTTGCCGTTTCCAGAGTGTCACGTAAATGCAGTCATGAAGTGTGTAGTATTGGGGGTTCTGGCTCCTTTCACTGAGCATAATGTATTTGAGATTCGTGGTATTATATGTGTCAGTAGTTCGTGTATTTGAGATCCGTGGTATTATATGTGTCAGTAGTTCGTGTATTTGAGATCCGTGGTATTATATGTGTCAGTAGTTCGTGTATTTGAGATCCGTGGTATTATATGTGTCAGTAGTTCGTGTATTTGAGACCCGTGGTATTATATGTGTCAGTAGTTCGTGTATTTGAGACCCGTGGTATTATATGTGTCAGTAGTTCGTGTATTTGAGACCCGTGGTATTATATGTGTCAGTAGTTCGTGTATTTGAGACCCGTGGTATTATATGTGTCAGTAGTTCGTGTATTTGAGACCCGTGGTATTATATGTGTCAGTAGTTCGTGTATTTGAGACCCGTGGTATTATATGTGTCAGTAGTTCGTGTATTTGAGACCCGTGGTATTATATGTGTCAGTAGTTCGTGTATTTGAGACCCGTGGTATTATATGTGTCAGTAGTTCGTGTATTTGAGACCCGTGGTATTATATGTGTCAGTAGTTCGTGTATTTGAGACCCGTGGTATTATATGTGTCAGTAGTTCGTGTATTTGAGACCCGTGGTATTATATGTGTCAGTAGTTCGTGTATTTGAGACCCGTGGTATTATATGTGTCAGTAGTTCGTGTATTTGAGACCCGTGGTATTATATGTGTCAGTAGTTCGTGTATTTGAGACCCGTGGTATTATATGTGTCAGTAGTTCGTGTATTTGAGACCCGTGGTATTATATGTGTCAGTAGTTCGTGTATTTGAGACCCGTGGTATTATATGTGTCAGTAGTTCGTGTATTTGAGACCCGTGGTATTATATGTGTCAGTAGTTCGTGTATTTGAGACCCGTGGTATTATATGTGTCAGTAGTTCGTGTATTTGAGACCCGTGGTATTATATGTGTCAGTAGTTCGTGTATTTGAGACCCGTGGTATTATATGTGTCAGTAGTTCGTGTATTTGAGACCCGTGGTATTATATGTGTCAGTAGTTCGTGTATTTGAGACCCGTGGTATTATATGTGTCAGTAGCTCGTGTATTTGAGACCCGTGGTATTATATGTGTCAGTAGTTCGTGTATTTGAGACCCGTGGTATTATATGTGTCAGTAGTTCGTGTATTTGAGACCCGTGGTATTATATGTGTCAGTAGTTCGTGTATTTGAGACCCGTGGTATTATATGTGTCAGTAGTTCGTGTATTTGAGACCCGTGGTATTATATGTGTCAGTAGTTCGTGTATTTGAGACCCGTGGTATTATATGTGTCAGTAGTTCGTGTATTTGAGACCCGTGGTATTATATGTGTCAGTAGTTCGTGTATTTGAGACGCGTGGTATTATATGTGTCAGTAGTTCGTGTATTTGAGACGCGTGGTATTATATGTGTCAGTAGTTCGTGTATTTGAGACGCGTGGTATTATATGTGTCAGTAGTTCGTGTATTTGAGACTCGTGGTATTATATGTGTCAGTAGTTCGTGTATTTGAGACTCGTGGTATTATATGTGTCAGTAGTTCGTGTATTTGAGATTCGTGGTATTATATGTGTCAGTAGTTCGTTCCTTTTTATTGCTTCGCAGTAAGCCGGCCAGGACCATTTCTGTATCCATTCACCAGTCGAAGGACATCGAATGTTTCCATTTCTTGGTGATTGTAAAGCTATAAACACTTGTGAGGTTATTTTGTATGTACATACGTGTTCATTAGACGTTTGGTTTTCAGAGATGTATCTAAGTTGAGTTCCAGATGAACACTCAGGGACTGAAAGGCTTGGGAGGGCCCCTGGGGAGAGGAGAGAGTATATTCCCTTCAACAGGCAGTCAGGCTCAGGCCAGTCTGCTAAACATGGGCTAGTTGGAGCTAGAGGCCGTTATTGTTTTCATTGAGGACATTCGTGGAATAGAAATAAAATTAACTCTGTGTTTCAGAGCCCCTGGGGGAGAATATAATATATGGTGGCAGCTACGAATTTAGCTTTCCTAAGTTTGTCTAGGAAGTAAGGGAATATGTCCAGGGATCTGACAATTCCCAGGATAGACCATCTGTGTGTACTGGATGAATTCTTTTTCAAATCATGGGTAACTGCTCTTTAATAGATAAGGAAGAATATAGAGCCCGAGGGTAGACTGTTTATTAACAAATGCCTTAGGGTCATTCAGGTTGAATAAGCTTTCTTTCGGCCAACTCAGGGAACTTGTATATTTCCTAATGATAGCCTGAGAAGTCGATAGAGATAATCCTAGCTTCCTCTAGTTTGAGAAAGAAACAGATCTAGCACATGAGGAAGTGGGTAACCTCACACCTGGGCTGATTAGGGAGAATGTTGCCCCAAACAAAATAAATTTTCCTATTTCTATGTGAATTCCATTTTTTCCATCATGACAAAAAGGGATTTGTTCCTGAGGTCAGGAGGGGTCAGTGGAACTTCACTGGGTAGATCAAGGGGGAACAGTGCTTCAGGCAATGGAACAAAATCCAGGAAGGCATAGTGGTATGAATTATGATGGCGTGTTCAGGGGAGCTCCCCAGAAGTGGTCCCTTAGGGCTGGGACTTGCAGTGGGAAGGGTGTCAGGCAGAGCATTGAGACACACAGCTGGAGCACTGAGCTGGAGCCTCACCATGGTGGGGAGGGGGTGGGCCGCGGCATCCTCTAGTGTCCTAGGGCTTCAGTGTAGGGTTTACAGAGTGAAGTCTTGATTCCAGTGAGTGGTGAGCCATATAGGTGAGATTATAGACGGTGAGCAGTTGTTGGTTATTGCAATAATTCAAGAAAGAGGTGATAAAATTTGGGGCACTGAGAGAAGGCACCAGATCCAAGAGGCAAGACAAACTCATCTGGGTTTGGTAACCAATTGAATGGGAAAAAGAGATGTGTGGGGTCTGGTTTCTAAGTGGCTGATCAGTGGTTCTATTAGTTAGAATGGGAGACATAAAAGAAGGAGCTAGTTTGAAGGAGAAGAAAGACAAGTTTGGTTTCGGATCTGTCGTGGGAATGACTAGGAACCTATTTTGGCTTGACACAAGGACGATCTTCCTGTCATTTAGATCTGTGCGGAAGTGAGTTCCCCATCTCTAGAAGTATTCAAGCAGAGGCCTGCACAACCATCTGTCAGGGTTGTAAAAGAGATGATTCCTGTATTGGGTTGGAAGCCAGGGTAAACAGCCTTTCAAACCTCTTCCAGCTTTAAAATTCTATGGTACTATAGGAGTAGAAAAAAAAAGGCTATTTATTTCATACACTGTTGATGTCTCCTGAAAGATTTTAAATCCCACGGTGACATATACCATGAAATAAAAACAAGCAGAAAAAGAGAGTGATAAGTTAAGTGCACACTTTTTATGTGTGTATAGATAGCTGTACATTTACTTTATGTGCATTTTTATAGGAGGCTGTTTATATCCAGAACTTTAGCAGCTGTTTAACAAATCAACATTCAGTATTTGACATACTTGTCAATGTCGGGGACTGTGACACAGCCAGCTCTATGTGCGTATGTGTAAATATATGGTTATGTATGTGTAAATAAAAAGAAAGGGACCATGATTTGTAATTAAATGATTACTATTTTCCATTTGGTTCAATATCTATTCTATTATTGCATAGCAGTCATTTGTAAATCTTTTGCAAGGCACTGATTCTGAAGAGAGTTAAATATCAATCTAAGTATAACATCAGTATGTAAACAGATTGATGAATTGCTAGATTGCTAGGATATAAACCATACGGAACTGCAGTGACGCTCTGGGGAGCTGAGGATAATCTTAGCATTTCATAAAAACCCAGGATGAGACGAGTTGATTAAACTTCCCCACACTATTCTGGTTTCACTCTCAAGGCTACATGGAACAATTAGCATTTTGAACAGTAAAATAGAACTTGCTAGATTGTTTCCCCCCACATGCAGGATTAATGGACCCTGTGGGTGTCGGTACTGGAGAACACTGTAGGGGTAGACTAGGGAGGGGTTATCACCCTGAGGGCAGACTCTGTTATCCATTCCCTCAAAGGCTGTACATATATGATTAAGGTTCCAAAGCATTTAGCAGGTCTTCAAAGGGCTCCACGTCGCAAAAAAGAAAGGTTAAGAATCCATTGCTTTTCACATGGTAGGAACAAGGCTAGAACCCAGGATACTCCTCTCTCCTTTCTGAGCTCTTTTTGTGAAACTACACGAGTTCACATACTGAATCCAGCAATGGCATCGTATATTTTACACCTTGCTGTGATCAGGAGAGATTCTCTCTCTTTCCTGGGTTCTGTAAGTAGATTTTTTTCCTTTCTGGTTGTGTATGTAGCCCAGCCACACACACTGGGGGTGGATGGAATTAAGTTGAGGGGTCCTGGGGATTCTCTGATGACTTAAAGAATTTCAGACTAAATCCATGCAGTCTGAATAGAGCCAAGAATCAAGCAATTTGGGGCTGAATTTAAGCACAAGAGGCAGCCAATGTGGAAAATGACTTGAGCCTTCACTGAATTTGCATTCTGCAAATCTGACCTGAGTTACCAGAGGAAGAGAAAGTTTTCTGTGGAGTGCTCCGAGGTGAGCCACAGAGAGGATGAGGGGAGAAGGCTCTCAGGGAGCCAGGGAGGCTGCGGTGAAGATGAATAACGACTGCCAGGCTCACCCAGCACTCTCACCCAGGGAACTGGGGCAAGTGGTCTCCGAGCACACAGGTGATGCAGCTAAGCTGCAGCTCCAGCCCTGCACCTTTGCTTCTGGGGAGCTGCTGGCAGAATGGGGGTGTGAACAGCATCTGAATAATGAGGGGGCCCCTCCTCTTCAGGGGAGCACAGCACCGGGGAAGGCTGGCCCTGCCACTTCCCGGGGGCAGGAGACGGGTCCCTGGGTGCCTGGCTGGGCTCAGGAGAAGCTGGGCTTGGAGAATCCCCTGCACATCTGACTCCAAACTGGCCTCCTTTCTCCCAGGAGAGCCTCTAGGAGGAAGTCTGGAAAGTGACCGGAGCAAAAACCATCATTTTGCTGCCTTTCCTTGTCCATTCTGCAGGAGCCTGCATTCTTTCCCCAATGTTTGTTTGTTTTTTGTTTTTTTTTGCAGTACGCGGGCCTCTCACTGTTGTGGACTCTCCCGTTGCGGAGCACAGGCTCCGGACGCGCAGACTCAGCGGCCATGGCTCACGGGCCCAGCCGCTCCGCGGCATGTGGGATCTTCCCAGACCGGGGCACGAACCCGCGTCCCCTGCATCGGCAGACGGACTCTCAACCACTGCGCCACCAGGGAAGCCCTGTTTGTTTGTTTTTGATTGTTATTGGAGTACAGTTGATTTACAATGTTGTGATAGTTTCTGCTGTAGAGCCAAGTGAATCAGTTATACACATACATATATCCACTCTGTTTTAGATCCTTTTCCCACATAGGTCATTACAGAGCACTAAGTAGCGTTCCCTGTGCTGTACAGGAGGTTCTTCTTCGTTATCTAGTTTATATATAGTAGCGTGCACAACATTTTCAAAAAGTAAATGAGAGTGCTCTAATTTAAAGTGTGTTTTAGTTTTCCTTTAGGGGCAATAATAAATGCCTCTTGCATTGGATATTAGATATGATCGTTTATTCTAACTTCATTAGGTAGTGACTCCAGATACGTCTCTGGAAACTTCCCTTGCCGCTCTTCCAACACGCTTAACTACCTGCAGGTCAGGGAGGGGGCTTCCTCATTAGCATCTCGAACGGGACCCAAAGGAACTGTCATTGCCAAGCGTGAGTATATCAAACAGGGGTAATTTATGCACATCCCCTTGAGTGGTACCTGGTAGGGCTTGTTGTGAGAGCTATCTTACGAAGTTTTACTGAAAGTTATGAACATGTAGGACAGAATAGGCTTTGAGTTCAATGAATCGAGTTAAATGGACTGATTCCTCTTCTCTGAAAGGATGGGTAAGCGGGGAGGAGAGGAGAGCAGGTGGGGGAGGGGAGGGGAGGGGGAGGGAGAGGAGAGAGAGAAGAAATTGCAGCAACATAAGACACTCTCCTGAACTTTGAGGCATTTAAACCCACTGCACTTCCCAAAGGAAGTTTCTCAGTTTCACTAGCTGCTCGGACATTGGTAAAGCGCACGTGCCGTAGTTAGAAGCCACCCTGGTTTTGTCAGCTGCCCCGCTGGGTGTGTGACCTTTGGCAGAAATAGCATGTATTTGCTCCCCCCGGACTCCCGGCGGCAAGTCCACTTAGATACACTGCTCCTCTCAAGGCCATCTTTCTGCCGATGACCTCTGGGGCACTCATGCTCCACTCTCCTGCTTTGAGGTCTTTCTGGTCAGGTCCCCCTTATCACCGGGAAAACTTGACCTCCAGCACACAGAGTGTGCCACGCACACAGAGTGGGGAGAACGGAACTTTCTGATTTTAAAGTCAATCTGGCTTTGTTTAGCTTTGAAACAGGGCATTTGTATTTTGAAACTGTTTGTGAGAAGTTCTCTGAGCGCTGACCTGCAAACAGAGATACCAAGAAATTATAGGGCCAGAGTGTCCACATGGCTGGGATAAGGACAACTGAGTGGAAGAATAATAAAACCTGGCACTGACTGTTTAGGCTTTTGAATTTTCCAAAGGCAATCCTTTCTGGTCTTGGGCCTTTGGTCCAGGGCAAAGAGCACAGGCTTTTGAGATAAAGAGTGTATTTGAGTCTTCATCGGGCTGTTTGCCAACGGTGAGAACTTAGGTATGCAGCTCTGCTCAGGAAGCTAAGCGCCAGTTTTATCAGATAAAATAGGGAACAGCGTCAATTCCACAGGCTTGCTGAGAGGATTAAATGAAGTAATAAATGCTTTCTAAGAGTTTCCCAAGTATTTTATTTCTTTTCCCATTTTATAGATAAAGATACTGAGGTCCAGTAAGGTTAAATAACTTGTGCAAGGTGGGAAGATTTATATTCTAGAACTTACATTAGAGTAGGTGGTCAAGAAATGCCCATTAAAATCGGATTAACATTCGTGTTACTATGATTCTATCTCCCTCAGAAATTTGCCATTTGGGCTAAAAGAACCATGGTGCTTTTCAATATTTTCACAAATTGTATTAGGTTCAATTTTCTTCTATGAGACATTCTTGGAGATAAAAGGGACAGTGAACCCCTGTGGCATTTGTTCTGTGATCCTTGTAATATAAAGATTATAACAGAGTTAACCCACAGTGATAGATATAAAGTGAGGAAAGCATGAACGAATACGGCCCTTAGCCTAGTGTTTTGCAAACGGTACATGTCCAAGAAGTATAGGTTGATTGGGTGTTTAGAAAGATCAGTTCTCCGATATTCTGGTAGAAGGCCAACCAGTCCTGGAAAAGAAAACAGACCTTTCATGTTGCTGTTCAGTGTCCCACCCCGGAGGAAAATAAACAAGCACAGAGTTATGACAACAGGGCTGGGGTCAACGTGACACTCTAAGAACTACAAAATCAAACCGGTGATTTTGGCAAACGGAGCCTTAGACACTTGTCACAGCACCAGACGCTGTTTATTCCAGCCAGAAGATTATTACAATGTATCTCTTGGATTCAGTTTTTCCTCTTACAGGGACATTGTGTCAGATTCAGCTAACATAAACTAATGCTAACTCTGGCTTCCCCACGTACTTGCTTGCTTTTTCACTTTCAAGAGCTCCGTGCTCCGGGATGACCTAGATGGGTGGGATGGCACGGTGGTGGGAGGGAGGTCCAGGAGGGAGGGAAATATGTGTCCGTACAGCTGATTCACCTCCTTGTACCGCAGACGCTAACACGCCATTCGAAAGTACTCCAGTTTAAAACAATACATATCCCACCGACATCTTTACACATTGCCTTTCTGACTTGATACCCAGAACAACCGTGTGGAATAAATACAGCAAGTAAGGTTATTTGCGATCTTTCTGGGGTGGGCCTGGGGAGCTTGTGTATCACGGGCTCATCTAGCAGAGTGGCTGGTATTTAATGGGTCCTTAATGAACAATAAATAACAGCGATCACTGAGTGTTTACCTAGTGGCGGACACTACTCTGAGCTCTCCATCTACATCTTTAGGAGGCGTTAGGCGTCATCATGATCAGTGTGTGAGACTGCCACTCATTCGCTGAGTGACCTTGGGCAGGTTACTGAAGCACGTCGGCCTCAGTTCCATTGTCTGGAATACGGGAATAATAACTGGGCTAACCTCATAAGGTTATTGTGAAGATCACCTGAGTTGATGCAGATGAAGCCTTCGGAGCTGGGCTGGCGTATCTGAATGCTCTGTAAATACTGACCAGTATTTGTACTTACCCCAAAGTCACCTCTCAAGTCACTGGTGGAACCTGGATTTGAACCCAGGTTGCCTGGCTCAAGAGCCTAGGTCTCTAATCCCTATTTATTTTGAATGAGTAACCAAAGAAGTGAAGAAATAACCTAGAGTCATACGGCAAGATAGTGGCCCGAAGCCACGTCTCCTGTCACTCAGGCCACAGTTCCAGCGCTAGATGGAGGCGGGGCTGCGGAAAGCGCGCAGGTGCACTTCCCAGGAGGGGGCGGGGAGGTCCAGGCACCTCCTTTGTCCTCAGATCACGCCTCCCTCCAGGCTGCTGAGCCAGGGCGCCTGCGCACACAGGGGACGGGCGCTGCGGCCCGCGGGCGTCAGTCCTCTGCACTTTGGTGGTAAATGGCTGGGTGCTGTAGCTCACTGAGGAGGAAAAGAACTGAGTGAACTCAACGGTGCTCGTAAGTGGTAGTTGAATAGCGCTCTCCAGTTTACAAAGCAATTTCACATCCATTGTCTCACTGGGTCATTGGGACAACCCTGTGACGTAGATTATTATCTCCATTTTTGAAGCAACCCAAGCGCAGACACATTATGTGAACCTGTCCGAGTGGCAGGGTTGGCAAACCCCGGAGCCCAGCCTTCCCCCAAGGTCTCCCGACTCCAGAGCTTATGTTCCTTTCTGGACAAAAATATTTGACCCGTTACACCAAAGGATCTTTGTCCTTGGCTTAAAAAAAAAAAAAAAATTCACGATCTTTCCAGTGTCGATTTTGATCTTCTTGGGAGAGTTTTGGTCTGAACCTTCCGGAAGACACAGGAATGGGATAAGATGAGTTCCCAGATCACACCTACAGCCATGGACTCTGTGATTCTTTTCCAGGATTTTATGAAAGAAATAAAATTATTTATTTGGAATGCTTGGTTCAAGAACTATCACAGTGTCTGTAGAGAACCATTTATTTGGGACCGTCTAACCATGTGCTGTGATGAAAAATATGGGAGAAGGAAGGGGGCATGAGGAAAATGATTTCATTCACTTCATATGAATGAAGAGTTCCTTTTAAAGAGTTCCTTTTAAAACGGCCATCCTTAGTAATAGCAGGACAGAGGTAGAAAATTACTGGCATGATAAATTGCTCTTTCGATAAAGGCTTTGTCCCTATCTTTTAAAAAGCTGTGCCACACTGAGAAAATTTCTCCACATTTTTAATTGTGGATCATTTTGTGTAAGAAAAACCTCCCTGTGAAAATGGTCTAATGACATGTGCTGAGTTTGGCTTCAAAGCTCCACGTCATCCTGAAGGAGTGCATGAAAGCACACACAAACGATATTTGCTTTTACCTAAAAGTGTAAGCGATCATTTGCATCAAAAGCAACGTAGGAGATGGAGAAGTGGAGATTGGCCCCTAAGGAAAGCACCTCCTTTTTACACACTTACAGAAAAGAGTAAGGGTAGAGGAAGTGTGGTGTGCTGCCACCAAGCGGTGAGCCAGGTAAGACAGGTGGCTACCAGGACCCCTCACTTACCTGGAACACAGCCTCATCTATCCGGAAGACATGCAAGAATTAGGGAAAAAGCGAAGATGCCTCCAGTGGCACCAAGGTAACTGCTAAGAGAAGACACGTTCTAAAGCTCACGTGCTTTACTCAAATAATGAAGACTCAGAACCTTGTCTATGCTTATCTTAGGCATGATTCTAAGAAACTTTCTTTCAAACCCCATAACACGTTAGGATCAAAGGATTAGAACAGGAAGAAGAAAGGAAAGTGAATAGAGTAGGTATTTCATACATATTTGTTTTATTCTAATAGCAACCACTGTCAACCAATGTTACACTGGTGTGATGGACTCATTTTAAAGATGATAGAACAGATTCAGAGAAGGTCAGACAGCCAGTAAATGGTAGGCTTGTGCTCTGCGTTTAGCATTCCATGACGCCAAAGCTCATGTTCCTTCCTCTTCTGCCCCTGGTCTTTCCAAAGACAGGCACACTGAGAAGTCCAGATAGTCAGGGAGTCAAAGTGGAATTTGTACTTAAAATTTACCATATGCCGGGGCCATCAAGTGCAGAGAGAAAGGGCCTCACCAGTTCCCAAATGCATCTGTTTTAGAGGTTAGTCATCACGACTTTGCGTCTTCAAGAAGATGTTCAACTACCTACAGCCATCTCTGCGTAATCAGTAGGGAGTCCCCTGAGCGGGAACTTAGAGCAGGATGTTCTCGTTGCGTTAGAGCTTGGGGTCTGAGTGTAGCCCTGCCTTTCACTAGCGGTGGGAACTTGGTCATATCACATCACTTCCTTTTGCCTCAGTTTCCTCATCTGAAAAAGTTAACCTGATGATTATACTACCTACTTCATGGAGCTGGTTTGGAGGATTCAGTGAGGCAATTTGCATAAACAGTTAAATCAGGACCTGATGCTTGGTGGGCATTACATATCCAGCATGGACATTTTAGCAATTTGAAAGCTCAAATCCTTTAAGGACTAAATCTGAGTTCTTATTTAAGTTGCTTACCTGTTCATTCATTCATTCAATCCATATTTATTAAGTACATGTTATAAGCCAGTAGTGGGTAGCCACTAAGTAAATAAATATAAATAAGCTACAGGTCTTCCCAACTAGGAGCTCAGGCATGTCAGCAAAAACTACAGCAATGAGGGAAGTGGTGGGGAAGTGTTTCTGTGCGAACACAGATAGGGGAACAGACATCCTATCTCGACCTGGAGAATTCAGGGTGACTTCCCAAAGGTGATGGTCACAGTAGCATGGACATATATACACTACCGAATGTAAAACAGATAGCTAGTGGGAAGCAGCCACATAGCACAGGGAGATCAGCTCGGTGCTTTGTGACCACCTAGAGGGGTGGGATAGGGAGGGGTGGGATAGGGAGGGTGGGAGGGAGACGCAAGAGGGAGGAGATATGGGGATATATGTATATGTATAGCTGATTCACTTTGTTATAAAGCAGAAACTAACACACCACTGTAAAGCAATTATACTCCAATAAAGATGTTTAAAACAATAAAAATAGAAAAAAAAATTAGGGAATGTTTAGTTTGTAAGTTCAAATTTATAACAGTTACAAAATCAACCAGTGAGAACAATAAAGAAGTATTAACTAATACAAAAGCTTGGGGTTATGTGTGACAAGCTCATCTTACTTTTTTTTTTTTTTTTTTTGCGGTACGCAGGCCTCTCACTGTTGTGGCCTCTCCCGTTGCGGAGCACAGGCTCCTGATGCGCAGGCTCAGCAGCCATGGCTCACGGGCCCAGCCGCTCCGCGGCATGTGGGAGGTACCCGGACCAGGGCACGAACCCGTGTCCCCTGCATCGGCAGGTGGACTCTCAACCACTGCGCCACCAGGGAAGCCCATCATCTTACCTTTTATATTTTAAAAAACATATTTATTTGTTCTAATTATATAATAATGAGAAAACTGATTCAGGGATAGTTGCAAAGTTTTTTTCAAAAAAACTCACTTTGCAATCTCGAAATACTCAACTGATCTGGAAGCTTAAAAGAGAAGTTGTAAGACGTTTTTACTTCAAATTTTAATTATCTGCCGACAATAGAAACTTCAAATAGGAAGCACCATGATTCTTGCATCCGTGCTAAAATGATCCAAAACACGTGATCAAGATGTGACCCGGTCGGAAAACAAGGTCCTACTGTATAGCACAAGGAACTGTATTCAATGTCCTGGGATAAACCAGAATGGAAAAGAATATAAAAAGGAACGTATATATGTGTATAACTGAGTCACTTTGCTGTACAGCAGAAATTAACACAACATTGTAAAACAACTATGCTTCAATTTAAAAATAATAAAAGAAAATAAAACTGCTCTAAAGAAAAAGTTTATTAAAAAAAAAAAAGATGTGACCTGGTCCATGTCCACTTGTCACTGGATGGCTGCTAGGCTGGAATGAAGACGTTTCGTGGCAGAGCTAAGGCACTGAGGCTTGCCTGACCCGTGTGTGAGCAAAGCTATGCTCACGTGCTTCGGGGGCCAGAAAGCACCATGTTTTGAGTAGCTGGCTCCAAACAAGTTCTCAATAACTGGTAGCAGATTTTTAACGAATTACTGCTATTATTATTACTATACGTGGAAAATTCCGATAGTATCTGGATATAAAGTTATATGTGAGCCTTGACAGGTGACACCGTGTTTGATGCATTTCCCTGTACCCAGTGCCCGGCCCAGTGCCTCCCATGGAGTAGGTTTTCCACTGATGTTTGCTGAACGAACTGAAGTTGAGGAGAGAGTGTTAACCTAAACATCTGGATTTGGGTCTTTCCCAAGGTGCATACGGTCACTGAAGCCCTCCACAGCTGTTAATGAACCCCTGCAGGGAGCGTGCGTGAGAAAGAAAAGAAAAGGCCACCAACAGCACCTGGGGAACATCGTCATGAATGAGGGACGTGCAGGGGACCCGGAAAGTTCCCAGATGGCACTAAATTTCACCATGGGCTCTGGAGACTTGATTCTGCTGTGCTCGTTTGCATGGTGAGAATTCCCTGACCGTTATGCACTCAACTTAGCACGACATTTAATCTGTGGTTCATTTACTAAAACAGCCTATAAAGAGGAATAAATTAGCAATTTGTTTGTATAATTAGGGACGATCCCTTTTAAGTGTCGGAGGATTCGAGTATGAAGTCTCCATTGGTGTTAGAAAGCCACATGGGGAAGACCCTTAGGCCAGGGTGCCTTTGGTACGCGCCCTTCTAGTGCTCCTGCTTAGTTAGGTTTGATCTTAGACTTTAGGCTGGCTGCACACGGTACAGCCCTTTGCTGTATCAATACTGTGACGGTGACTCGTCGTATCTCTGGGGAGGACCTCTCCCTGGGAAGGCGGTGGTCGGCTGTAGAGGATTAATGGGTTGGAAACCAAGCTGACACCTACTGAAGGCTCTGGGCTCTCTCACTGGGCTGAATCATATGTCTCAATGGAAACTTTCCCCATCCTGGGAGTCATTAATGTTTCATAACCCATCATTTAAAAATGATGGGGTGTTTGGGACTTCCTTTCTCGCTTATCCTTACACACAGACTGAACCTTCTGAATATAAATGAAGGGGGAGATCCTTCCATCACCCCCTCCCGGATCAATAATCTGAGAATAGATAGAATCAGAAGCCAGGTACTCTGAGTTCCTTGGGAGGACCGTATTTGTTACCCCTCTAAGTCCTTGGGACTGACTTCTGTTCAGTAGTCACAAAACCCCAGCACTTCTTTCCTCCGGGCAGGTCCCGGGTGATCAGTCAAAATGAAGGACTCCTCCCAGCCTGGCAACTCAATTCTTGGGTTCACCAAGGACCAGCCAGCAAGGGTAATGGCCACGGTGAAGTGACAGAGGTCGTGCCTTTGAGGATGGAAGTCAACCTTGCCAGTGTTTTCCAAGCAGGGCAATTCCAGGCGCCCTCAATGTGCGAGCATCTTTTGGTTTCCATTGTTTACCTTAAGGAATTATGAAACGGAGGTTGAGAGAGATGGGGTCAAGCGTTTGCAGATGTCTCTCAGTTTCACGTCTGAACAGTGATACCAGGACCGAGGGGACCGAGGGTGACAGGAAAAGAGGTTTTTAAAGACCTATAACCCCCCGAGCCTTCCTCCTATCTCCCCCTGCTGGCGTCCCTTCGTGCATCCTGCTGATACATTTAGATGGTGATGCCTGTATTTAATTTTATCTGCAGAAAGAAGGGGAAATAGAGCTAGTGAGACATTTAAAGGCAGTCATCTGTGTTTCTTATTTACTTTTAGATAAGCGACATACCCACATAATTTACTCTTGATAAGGACTCCTGGGGCTGCTTGTTTACCAAAGACATGTGACTTTTAAACCACAGACAGTCTGAGATGTTACCAGAGCAAAACTTTTAATTCCTGCTTGTGGATCTCCCACTGACACACACACACACACACACACACACACACACACACACACACACACACATAGAGTACTTTTTGCGCTCATAGTTTTATAGAGCCACCCGTCGCCTGTGCTTCCACCCGTCCCTGTTGGAACATTTGCACGTCCGTATGTTGTGACATCAGTCAAACTAGGCTCCCGCCAGCTCTGCTGTGTTCCTCACACACCTGGGGATTCTCCTGGTTCACCCCCAGGCCCACTGAACCTCCAGAGGCTTCCACCTGGAGGAGGAAGGTCACCAGGGTGGGCACAGAAATATGAACACGACCACCAGGCCCGAGGGATGAGGACATCTGTCTGGCCGCTCTGTTCACTCCTGCCCGCGACCTCACAGAGGCCTCAGTTGGATCAGACGATTAACATGGTCAGGATCAAATGCCGTCCAATTTAATTCAGTTACTCTTCACCGCAAGAGAAAACATGGTTATTATAGTGACAGGACCTGGGTGAGGAACACAGGCTCCCGGCCAGCCATGTGCCCACACGCCGCCAGGCTGTGAAGGGAAGCAAGGACACAGGAGGGGCATGTGTGGGGCAGGTCCGCTCTGGATCCAGCGTCTGGCCCCAACTGCCCAGAGGCAGCTTTGCTGACACCATGGGCATAGCTGTTACCAAGGAGAAGCCAGGCTTAGCTGTTACATGATAACTGTGGATCATTCACCAAATCCCAGGGAGGAACAGAGGAAGTCAAATAAATGACGGCAGCCAGGAGAGAAAAAGGAACTGTTTCCCAAAACGACTATATTGAGGGAAATTCCTATTTGTGGGTCATGAGTCTCTATGACAAATTTGATCACTAAGAAGATCATGTCGACCTTAAATCTTTGTTTTTTAAACTTTATCTTGCCCTGATTGCCATCTAGCTTGCTGTATTTAATAGTAACTCACACCACCGTGTATGCCACTTTAACTGTTAGCCAGCCACTGTTTGGTGCTGTTTGGGATGGGGCGGGGGGATCAGCTCTTTTTAACCCTGCAAGAACACTGTGAGATAGAGCCCTCCTTACACCCATTTTATAGATGGGAAAAATGAGGCTTAGAGAGGTTGAGTCACCTGCCCAAGGTCACCTAGCTGGTAAGGGACAGAGTGGACTCCAGCCACACCTGTTGATCCCAAAGCCCCTGTTCTTGACCATTATTCCGGACTTCCCCTTGATTTGAATCTCCCACGTCTTCTTTGCCTCTCTTGCATGTCCACACGGCACTGAAGAGAGAGAGGTCCCCCCCAATGCTCCAGAGTACGTCGGCTGCGCAAGACCCTGTGTCCACATAGAATCATGTCATCATTTCTTACCCAGCAGAGTGGGTTCAAATCCCAGCTCTGCCACTTGCTAGCTGTGTGACTGGGAATTCTCAGTGTATGGGCTTCCTCACGTGTAAATGAGGAATGCGTTTCCTCCTAAGGTTGTAACGGAAGCTAACAGAGTCAACACACTTAAGATGGTGCCTGCGGGAGCTGTGCAGACATCGCCAGATATCATTATCCCTTCCCTTGTGAAAGAAACAAATGTAAAAATTGGAAGCAGAGGATGTTTGCCTTGGCGTGCATGGATTTGCTGTGTACACTATAGTCAGGCTTCAGCTGGGCAGGAGTAGTCATACCGGCCAGTGAGCCCTGCCCTGCTTGGGGTGGGGAGGCCATACTGGTCCCTGGCGACTCCTAAGCACATTCCTTTGGGGGTCAGGTGAGCTATTCTTTTAACTTGATCTCCTGTCTTAAGCTCTACCTCTTTTGACTCAGGAACACAGCAAATGGGAGACACTGGAGGACTCACCCAAGGGAAGGGGCAGTGGTTCCCAGCCCCCCATCTCCAGGGCACACCGTGTACCGGGCGCTGGCTCTGTCTTTTACATTTCCTCTGGGAGGAAGAGGAATGCCCAGGGCTGAGTGCCCATCATGGTAAATGCCCTTCACGCATTATCTCTGAGTTTGCCAACATGCTTCCTTTATTTTTTTTCTTACATCTTTTTTTTTTTTATTGGAGTATAGTTGATTTACAATGTTGTGTTAGTTTCTGCTATACAGCAAAGTGAACCAGTTATACATATACATATATCCACTGTCGTTTAGATTCTTTTCCCATATAGGTCACTACAGAGTATCGAGTAGAGTTCCCTGTGCCAACAGTAGGTCCTTATTACCAACATCCTTCCTTTAGATGAAGCACCATCTAGCAGCTTTGCAGGGAGTTTTGAAAACCTGAGAAACTCACAGGAATTTCCCCAAGGTCTTACCACACTTGCCCGGGTCATCACGGAGACGGTGACATCTCCCTGAAGCCAGGGTGCAGGCGTCTCCAGCCCGAAGAAATGGAGTGTGAGTGCTTTGAGGCATATGTGCGTTGTTAATGATGGTTCTTAATCACATTTGGATTTCTTTCAGGGCCAGGGTCACTTTGGGTAGATACCATAAATCTAAGCTCATATGTATAGCAGTGCATATCAAATAACATGAGGTCTAGAATCAGGCTCTGTAGTGATTCTGGCGGAGGAGGGACGCCAGATCCCCACTGAGCTGGGTGATAAGAGTTAACTTCTCTCCGCCAAAGCCCATCGTGGCTCCACATCACTCTGAGGAATGGGTGATGATCCACTGTGTTCAGTGCCTCCTGTGGTCACTTAGACGATGTCCTAGCCCTGTCCCCTCTGCTTTCAGGTCCCCTGTGGAGGGCACAAAGCGCACTAACGGAAGCCAGATTGTTTTGGTTTGTTTTGCCTGAACATTATGGAGTTTTGATTCTGAGAGTGATGTTTTCAGAAAGGGGAGAACACTTTGCTGTCCTGACTAGAAGCAACGTCTTATCATATGGGATTGTAGCTGCAACAAATGGAGTGACGATGAACAGAAAAGCGGGGACCTGGCTCCTCTTCTTTGCTTTACATGTTTGAGCAAGTCCTTTGGCCTCTCTGCCTCAGTTTCCCCATTGCCTTGGGAACTGAAATCAACGATTCCTACAGCCCACCCTCGTCTCCTGAAAATGAGCTGGATTCGTCTTTGGTGCCCTGAGCTCGCCAATGGCCGGAACTATACATTTAAGTTCTAATTGCTGGCATCACTCGGACAAGGAAAAGAATCGGTTGTAGTTCCGGGTGAGCAGGGCTCACAGCTGTCGCTGGATATGAGAGGAGCAAGGCTGGCAAAACACGTACACGCCCAGCTCTTGGGTTTTCCAAAGGGAACCTGGGGAGGAAATGGAGTCCCCAGTCAGGTAACTGTCTCAGTGGAACAAGAAGAGATGTTACCTTGATTTCCACACCAGCTGAGCTCTCGGATAATTATACTTGAAGCAACACAGCGCATAAAACAGATTCACTTAGCATCTGGGCTGCCAGTTGCACCCAGGCCTGCCCACACTGGCCTTTCTTACTGCAGGGTGTGGGAGAACAGGGCCTCGAGGGTCCCCGGGGGCCTTCTGTCGCTCAGCTGTGAGAGGAACACCAGTTCGCAGGTCTGCTAATGAGTGGTGTGGCGTCTGGCATGGCCCTGGCCTGTGTGTGAGCGTGACTCACCGTGAATCTCTTCAATAACACTGACGGTTCACTCTCTCTTCTCCCTTCGCCTGTTTTCTCTGAGCTGGAGCCGGCTGAAATAGGAGCAAATTAGCCTCATTCTGGAAAAGGCAGGGCATGATAAAGGGCCCCTAAAAGGTTTCCCGTGCTCCGTGCCTGGGTGTTTTGCAGTCATTGTAATTATCTGACTTGGGTAGACTGGAGGACCATGCCCTGTCACGGTTCCATGGGCTATTTGACAAATGGAGGTCTGACATCAGCAAAGGCAGTGTCATTATTATTACTCTGCATGTGCTCCAGCCCAAACTGACGACCCTCCCATTTCCTGTTCAAAAGCTGCATTTCATCGAGTCATGTTTCCATCCCACGTGGAAATGTGCTAGACCTTAAATGCCCTGGACTCCTTAATTGGGGGTGGGAGCCAAAGAGGAGGTGGCCTTTTCTCCAGATTCATCTCTCTCCCTGCCACCCACTTTGTTGCTTGATAAGTTCACTGTGCTTCTAACACCAGAGCCGAACTGTGTGTTCACTCGCGGGGAAGGTGCGTACACGTGTGTGTGTGTGTGTGTGTGTATCTCAGAGACATCGGTGATGCCATCTGTCGGTTAGTGGGTTGGAAGAAGTTCAGGCTGGAAGGCAGGTTTTGCTGATGCTGGACCGAAACTTTTAGAAAGGGGTGGTAATTGTCTAATCGTGCAGTGGGGTGGTAATTGTCTAATCGTGCCGTACCCTCATCACAGACTAAACCTCTGAGAATGACTGAAACACAATTTCTTAATAACAGAGCCAAAGCATTTAAAATTGAGAGACAAGAGCAAGTGAAAGAAAAGGAGACATGCGTCAGGAGCTGGAAAACAAGGAGGGGTTTTTAATGTTCCTTCTTCCCTAAAATAAACATACTGCCTAACTCAACCTTCTTTCTGCCTTTCCTATTTCAGCCAGTTCTTTCTGTCTTTCTCAGCCTTGTGGGATAACTAGTAACTGACCAGGAGAGTTATCAAAGCTTCCAAATTAAAACTCGAGACGTGATTCAACATGGGTCAGAATATTTGCAGGAATCCTAAGTGAGAGTATTTAAAATGAGAGTTTTCTTTGAGCATTCTGACCACTGAACCCCCTTTCAGTCTCTGAATACCTTGTGTGCCCAAGGTGTCATGGGTTATGGTTTCATGTAAGAGTTGCAACTGGTGACAGGAGAGTAGATCTAGCCTTCAGCCGTGTTTTATGTGACACATGCACTCTTTCAAAATCCAGAAGATTTCTCATAAATTTCTCCAGATTTCTAGCTTCTCTTTAAAAATCTTAAAACCTGGCAACATTGACTTCACAGACCTGCATGGGAACACTTTCCTGGAACTGAGTGCCTTCTTATAGACGACTTTGCCACACAGACCTGCATGGGAACACTTTCCTGGAACTGAGTGCCTTCTTATAGATGACTTTGCCACACTCCTCACTGCTCCCTAATGATTCCCACTGAGCCTCCTTTTCCTATTGACATGATCTACTGGCCTGTCTAGGCATTTGAATTTGTGCTCGCTGGTCCAGTCATACAACCCACTGGCAGTCAAGGCTCCTGACTGCCCCCATCAGAGAAGGGTTAGAGCTCCTTGACTCTTGTCAAATCAGGTCCCACCTCAGAGGGCTGGTTCTCAGCACAATGTCAGTTGAAATGTGACATTCAATACCTGAGATGTGGGGAACCCCAATGCCTATGATACATTCCGCCTTTGCTTCTTTGATCAGAGAAGATCCCCAAAGAGGGACTTACCAGTGGTTGATTTGGGTCATTTTCTGATGATATGAAACGTGAGACAAAAACACTTCATGTGTGTTGTTTGTCTCATGGTTGTTCGTCACATTTGGAGCCAATTTTGTGACCGCGATAACCATTTTTAGAAGAATAGATGGTTGGGTCGAGGAGTGGGACTGGGAAATAGGACAATCATTTGGCTTCCATATAATGATTAATTATGAGGGATTGAGTAGATTGGAAGAGTGTTTCAGGCTGGTTCAGTAGGGGAGAAACAGGGACGAGTATGTACAAGTTCAGGGCTCAGAATGGGATGAGTCCCTTCTAAAGTGTGTGTGTGTATGAGATTGTCTTAATTCTTAAATCTTCTGTTTGCCTGAGAACAATATTATGAACGGTCTCTATCATTTTACTGTAAAAATGTAACTCACAGCTATAGCTTAGATTTTTAAGAAAATTCTACTGGAAAATCAAAAGAAGGATTAACATGTACGCAGGAAGATACATCAGTGTTTGTGAAAGTCATGATGTCATTTAAGAGACTTGTCAGCTACTAGTAGGTCAGTGGGAGCAAAAGCTCATTCATTCATTTATTCATCTGCTCATTTATTACTTTATCAGCAGATATTACTAAGTACCCACTCTAGGCTGGACCACATGAAATTGCCAACATTTGAGTTTTTCATCTATAAAAACAGAAGTATGAGGCGCTTCAACACAAAATGTGCCAGGTGCCGTCTTAGGTACGGGGGATACAAGAGGAAGAAACAAGAAGAACAGATGTGCGAACAACAGTGCAGTGAAGGGTTGTAAGTGCAGCGACAGGAACACGTAGGAAGACTTGGGAGGTCCTAGGGAAGAGGGAAGTCAGTTTGCTTTGGGGGTAGGATTGGTGAAAAGTTTCAAAATGAAAGAGGTGCTTAAAACGAGTCCTGAAAGAAATCTCAATGCTATTGAAACATCTGTGCTTGTGATGGAGAGTGTGTGTGGGTGTGCATGGAGGTAGGCTCAGCATTCAACCCCAAGGGAAGAGTGAATGGACAGAGGGTCATGCCGCAAGATTCGTGCATGGTGAGCAGTTTGGGCTCAGGGCCAAGGCGGGCACTGCAGCTGGTAAGGCTTGGTGGCTGGCTGGCGACACACAGACCACTTCGGGAGCTTCTCAGGTTCGTGTTAGAGGAAGAGCCTAACTGGAGCGTTTCCTGCAGGGGTGGGACATGATCTAACTGGTCCCTTAGGAAGGGCCTTCTCTTCCCAGCACGTGGCAGGTGCCATTCACAGAGCAGGAGACCTCCAGGTACCACTGAGTTGATGGACAAGAACCCAGGGAGGTAGGTGAGTGAACGTTACCCGTATTTTATGGCAGAGGAAGCTCGGGTAGAGATTCATAGACTATTCAACAGGGAAGAGACTTAAGAGGTCTTCTGTGATGAACGTAGTAACCTCCTCAGTAGACAATGCAATCTTCTTTTTCTAAATGTCATTAGTGTTAGCTAATGTAAACTGAGGTTTGCTATTACAGCATTGCGCTGAGGATTTTATATTTATCGCATGTTATCCTCTCACAACCCTGTGAAGCAGGTATCGTTACAATTTCCATATCGCAGAAGAGGAAACGGAAGAACAGAGAGGTTAAGTACTCTGCCCAAAGTTTCACAGCTGGTAAGTGTTGGAGCTGGGATCCACACTGTTATTGTACTCATTGTGAAATAACAGTGACAAGAATTAGGTCTCGGACTCTTCACGTCACGTCCTTCTGGAGATCCACAACCAACTCGGTTTCAGTCCCCAAACCCAGTTTTCAGGTGCCAGTCTAGACCACTGGCCTGGAAGCACGGAGGACCACACTCCCAATCCCACTTACGCACCATGTACACGCGCACTCACGTACATACTTGGGAATGGACTTGCCCCGTTCCAATTCCTGAACTGTGCATACTAAGGAACACAACAAAAAGGCAATAAAACTTGGTGCTGTGTCTCAAGCAAGCTTCCTATTCATGACCTGGAACTCGAATATTGCCATGACCTAAATTCCAGGGATATTGCATAAAGGAGCTGGTTACCATTTGGTACTGTGATTGATTCTCCTTGGGAGAAGGGAAATGGGTAATTATTCACTGGCATAGCCTCAGGGAACATCAGGTGAACTTTACAAAGAGGAAATAAAATTGCGCCTTAGACCCCTTGAGGCCCTTTGTCAGTTACAACCTTAAGCTGAGCGCAGTGGGATTTGCTTCCCAGGTGTTCTCAGGGCCCCTCCTACAGCAAGCTCCTGGATCCCTCCTTTGCAGAAAGAGTCCAGAAGCCACTCTTACAGCGTGGCCGCCCTCCCGACCTCAGCAGAGCACTGACATCCAGGCCCTGGAGTGTGATTCAGGTGGTCCTGGGGTGGAAAAGAGGAATTACGGGGGAAGTGCAGACACTGCAGGAGAGAGATGCCCTCAGGGGACCCTGTCCCACCTCTCCCCCCCCCCCCCCCCCACTTCCTGTGCTCCTGAAGCCAGCCCTTGGCAGCAGCAGTCTCTGTAAAAGGAAAGCCAAGACTCAATCTCCAATGGATCCACAAGTGATTCAAAAGAGATGTTATAGGGAGAAGGTCAAAGAGAAAAGTGAAGAATGGGGAAATGGAGAGGAGCCATGGAAAGGGCCTTCCTGCCAATAACTCAGTGAAAGGACAGCATCGCCCTGAGAGGAGGACCAGGGAGGCCTCAGCCTGTGTGTTAATTAAGCCAGAGCTGACTGTGATAACAGGCAAGTCTGCACATGTTTAGCACAAAGTTCATTTTTGCACGAGATCAGTTTAAGGTGAATCCTTTGCAAACAGCGTTCCACACAGTGTTTCAGCGACCCAGGCTCTTTCTAGATATCTTTCCGCCCCTCTCCTGGTGTCTCCATTGTTCACTTCCAGCCAGAGGATGGAGGATGAAAGAGTGCTTGGAAGATCACAGGCAGGTTTCCATGGGCCAGGCCTGAGTGACACACATCTCTCCACCCACACGCCTACGCCCAGAACTGAGCCAGCTCGGACCACACAGATACAAGGGCAGCCACTTCTTGACAACGACTATGCTGTGCAGAGGGAAGCCTGAATCTTTGGTAGGTAGCTGGTGTCTTTGCTACACCTGCTGGCATATTACAATACAACTAATGAGCTTGAAAAGGTCGTTTTGAAGGGTCCCACTCTCCAATCACCTGCCCATTCTCCAATCACCTTGGATACATTCTGAGTGATCACCAGCATGCCATGCAATTTACAGCAGAACTCCAGTTTATTCCATGGGTCAAACAACTGAGAAGGAAAGTTGTGATTTTATCATTATTTGTGAGATTAAATTATATTTATTATAATTACCATTCTTTTTATGGTGTTATGATTCTGAAACATTTTCCGTTAGATTCCAGGAAATATTACTGCATTAACTACTTTCAAGATTAGCATTTTTATGGTAAATTGACGTTTGTCAGTATACTTCATGATATCACGGAGACTTTCTTTGGTTTTTGTGTATTCTAGAAATGATACAAAGATAGTTACGCTCGTGTCTGTGTCTGTGTGGTGTGTGTGTTTTTAAGGCACTTGGAGTTAAGAAAAGATTTGCATGTAATGAATCTGCAAATGATTTCCTTCATGTATTAAGATGTCATCTCAGTAACTTGCCCAGTATTACTTGATAGGAAGGAGATGAATTTCTCAGACACGGACTACAGGGAACTGTCTTCTGTCGGCCTGGCATCCTCATATGTGGATAGTGAGGAACCTCTTTGCAAAGAGAGTGGGAGCAGAGCATCAACAGTTCTTTACAGCTCAAAAGGGTGAGGGTCTTTCCTCCATCTCATCCTTTCTTTTTCTTTTTTTAAATTTTTGGCTGCATTGGGTCTTCATTGCTGTGCATGGGCTTTCTCTAGTTGTGGCGAGGGGGGGCTACTCTTTTTTTTTTTTGGAATTTTGGAATTTTATTTTATTTATTTTTTATACAGCAGGTTCTTATTAGTTATCTGTTTTATACATATCAGTGTATACATGTCAATCCCAATCTCCCAATTCATACCACCACCACCCCCACCACCCCCATCACTTTCCCCGCTTGGTGTCCATACGTTTGTTCTTTACATCTGTGCCACTATTTCTTCCCTGCAAACCAGTTCATCTGTGCAATTTTTCTAGGTTCCACATATATGTGTTAATATACAATATTTGTTTTTCTCTTTCTGACTTGCTTCACTCTGTATGACAGTCTCTAGATCCATCCACATCTCTACAAATGACCCAATTTCGTTCCTTTTTATGGCTGAGTAATATTCCATTGTATATATGTACCACATCTGCTTTATCCATTCGTCTGTCGATGGGCATTTAGGTTGCTTCCATGACCTGGCTATTGTAAATAGTGCTGCAATGAACATTGGGGTGCATGTGTCTTTTTGAATTATGGTTTTCTCTGGCTATGTGCCCAGGAGTGGGATTGCTGGGTTGTATGGTAGTTCTATTTTTAGTTTTTTAAGGAACCTCCATGCTGTTCTCCATAGTGGCTGTATCAATTTACATTCCCACCACCAGTGCAAGAGGGTTCCCTTTTCTCCACACCCTCTCCAGCATTTGTTGTTTGTAGATTTTCTGATGATACACATTCTAACTGGTGTGAGGTGATACCTCATTGTAGCTTTGATTTTGCATTTCTCTAATAATTAGTGATGTTGAGCATCCTTTCATGTGCTTCTTGGCCATCAGTGTGTCTTCTTTGGAGAAATGTCTATTCATCTCATCCTTTCTGAGCATCTCACTTCTAAACACATGAGCAGCTGAATTTCTGAATGTAAAGGGAAGGAAAGTGATCATTTAAAATCCAGTGTAACATACCTATCTTGACACTAGGTTAGGATCTATCTATATGTACATGTTGATATATATCAGTGTACCTGTATGTATACCTTGGATATGTTCTGTTATTATTCTTACCTGTTAAGTAAGTCTTATCCTGATCTTACATTTTTTCATGTCGGGGATTGTCTTTTCTATTATGTTTATACCCCCAAAGCATGCGCACACACACACACACACACACACACACGACATTGCTTAATAAAGCAGTCCATGATTTTAAGTTGCTTTTGCTGCATTCTTATTGAAGAAACAAGACATGGAGGAAAAAAACCCACCATTAAAAGTAATCTGTAAGAATGAAGCAATACAGAAAGCAAGTCATACACGAGCTCCTACATTTTAGGCAGCAAGCTGAAGGGAGGTGGGAGGTGGGCAGTGGTGGGGGGAAAGGGTACATCTCAGGTTGAGTTATCTTACATGAAAGGGCTATTCTGGAAGCCACACATAACACTCCAGTGTACATCCTACTTGTCAGACTCTAGTTACAGGTCCATACCTACTGCAAGGGAATCTGGGAAGCATAAACTGTGGTTGGATGTTTGGTAGCTGGGATAAAACTGGTGTTCTTTTAGTAAGAAAGAATGGGAGAATGGACTTTAGGTGGGCAATTCACAATCCCTAGCCGAGCAAAGTTATGCTTTGGGGACCATTATTGCGAATGGAGTCCTAGAACTAAATAAGATCAATTATAGACAACAATGCTAAACTATGTTTTCCTCAGTCGGAGCTGCAAGATGGAAATTACAACCCTGCTATGAGTTTTGGCTATAACTAAGGCTCCATGCTGCTGTGGTGAAGGTGGTCAGTTGGAAAACATCTCATCAGCAAGCAGAGGGAAGAAGCGTAGTGTCCAGTGAAGACGGAACCCAAAGGACCATTTTCTGTGTAATAAACATGCCACAACATGGTCAAGGGGTGATGACAGGGCAGCAGAAATGTCTGCAGCAGCAACCAGGACTCACGGGCACCACCATAAGTTCCAGTGCTTGGAAGGGCACTGGGAAGTGACACACAAGCATTAGGACCCACTTGAGGTGGCAAAAAAAATCCCCCTTCTCAACCCCCCTCTGCCAGAGGAGGTTTCACTGTATACCCAGGGAAAAGGAAGTGAGGTCAAGTTCAACTCAGTCATGGGGCCGTGGGGTCTAAGGAGGCGCTTTAAACTGCCCATGGGGGCTTCCCTGGTGGCGCAGTGGTTGAGAGTCCGCCTGCCGATGCAGGAGATGCGGGTTCGTGCCCTGGTCCGGGAAGATCCCACATGCCGCGGAGCGGCTGGGCCCGTGAGCCATGGCCGCTGAGCCTGCGCGTCCGGAGCCTGTGCTCCGCAACGGGAGAGGCCACAGCAGTGAGAGGCCCGCGTACCGCAAAACAAAAACAGAAACAAAAAGTACTGTCCATGGAATGTGATCAAAGTACCTAAATGCATTAGGCTGATGCCCTAACGCAGCCCAACACAAGAAAGACTTGGTATCTCTCCTCGTTCCCCTCCCTGATTCCTTTTGACCAGCTATGGGGAGTAAGCGAGTTCATTGCCTCAGAAGAATTAGGTCAGACCAGAGCTGAATATCAAGCTGACAGAGGGGAGTTGGGTGCCAACGTTGATTGAATGAGAAGTGAAAAGAAAGTCTCACTCTGAATCCAAATATGGGAATTTAGAAGGGCAAAGGCTAATATTAGAATGCTTAAGAATTAGGATGGGAAGATATATTTATTATCAGAGAATCAGGGAGTTTCCATCCATGTCAATACTTTACTGTAAAGAAGCCACACTTTTATGTTAATAGATGTTTAAAATACTCAAGCTTTAGGATAATAATGATTCATTTGCTATATGGAAATTCTTGAAAAACTGTATGTATTACTGCTCTTCAAATACATATCATGACACGCATTATTACTGCAGGGCCGTTTCTTAAGAGTTTTCTAATCCCACATCCCACCCCAGAACTGAAAGCAATCTCTGCCATAAAGGCGACAGCTTCTGACCGTCTCCATCCCACATAGAAATGACAACCTCATTAATGATGCTAAGTGTATATTGTAAATATGTTAACACCACTCTCACACCAACTGCCTCTGTTAAAAAATAATTACCAATTAGTTTCAGCAAATGTATTATAAAGAGGTGGCTAATTTTAACTATCTTCCTCCTCCCTGTTTTAGAAAAAAAAAAAATTGAGTGATGCAGAGAAAGCAATCTGTTACCTGGAGGAATTTAGAATTTTTTAATGATCTTTGATCAGAATTTTTAAGAAACTCAAGAAAATGGTGGTTCAGGTAACAACAAGAAGTGAGTTGCAGTCTCCAGCTTTTAGCTTTCTCCTTGAAATTTAATGATACAACATAAATCTACTTAAGCTACTTTACCGTTGTTTCTAATTTATCTCTAGAATGTCTTACAAGACGTTGTCTGGATACCCATTCTGGTCCCTGAGAGCAGGGGTCAATCCTTCTAGATCTCTCCTCTCTTCCTCCTGGGATACCTGCTCTTCAGCCTCATACAGACATCTAGCCCCTGTACCTCTGCCCTTGCCCTCTTTAGATACCCCGCCCCTTGACTATGCAGCCTGCCTCTTCAGCTCAGACCCCAAGGCAGAAGCCTCTCCCCCAGACCCTAGTCTCTATTGTCCATCTCGTATTTTGCCACTTTCCAGCAAAATGCAAACCCAGAATAGATCAACCATCCATTTTCTCTACTTTTAACCAGGATAGGCAGATGCTGTTGGAGAAAATCATACTTTTTGGTATATTGATTGCACTACAGATTGATGGTGTCTGATGCCAGTTGTTTCCTTAACACTGCCCAGAAATCCTATCTAGTCCCAAAGAGCTTTCACTTCTTTATGGTGGGGTTAAACTTTACCATTCACCACGCCTGCTACAATCTGGCTCTGCCCTGGAATTGCACGTACACAATTCTTGCCAAGCTCGACAGTACCTTCTTTTTGCTGAGCAGTACTAAACCAGCACAAGTGAGGATTCTGGGCTGGACAACTAGGGCTCTTATCCTGACTTGACTGTTTATCAGCTATGTCATTTTGTCAAGTTTCTTTACTCCCTGAAGTCTCCATTTTTTTCACCCATAAAACAGATATAAATAGAGAATTACAAGAATTAAGTGAACAGTATGAATATAATTTTAAAATTCCAGTCTAACAATCTTTATTTTTTACTTGGAGTAGTTCGTTTACTAAATACTAAATTTAATCACTGGTAGACTGAGTTTAGATTTTCCATCTTAGTATTTGTTTTCTTTTTTAAAAAATTTAATTGTATTTTTTTTATACAGCAGGTTCTTATTAGTCATCCATTTTATACACATCAGTGTATACATGTCAATCCCAATCTCCCAATTCATCACACCACCATCCCCACCCCACTGCAGCTTTCTCCCCTTGGTGTCCATATGTTTGTTCTCTACAGCTGTGTCTCAACTTCTGCCCTGCAAACCGGTTCATCTGTACCATTTTTCTAGGTTCCACCTACATGTGTTAATATATGATATTTGTTTTTCTCTTTCTGCTAGATCCATCCATGTCTCTACAAATGACCCAATTTTGTTCCTTTTTATGGCTGAGTAATATTCCATTGAATATATGTACCACATCTTCTTTATCCATTCATCTGTCAATGGGCATTTAGGTTGCTTCCATGACCTGGCTATTGTAAATAGAGCTGCAATGAACATGGGGTGCATGCGTCTTTTGAATTATGGTTTTCTCTGGGTATATGCTCAGTAGTGGGATTGCTGGATCATACGGTAATTCTATGTTTAGTTTGTTAAGGAACCTCCATACTGTTCTCCATCCTGGCTGTATCAATTTACATTCCCACCAACAGTGCAAGAGGGTTCCCTTTTCTCCACACCCTCTCCAGCATTTGTTGTTTGTAGATTTTCTGATGATGCCCATTCTAACTGGTGTGAGGTGATACCACATTGTAGTTTTGATTTGCATTTCTCTAATAATTAGTGATGCTGAGCAGCTTTTCATGTGCTTCTTGGCCATGTGTATGTCTTCTTTGAAGAAATGTCTATTTAGGTGTGCTGCCCATTTTTGGATTGGGTTGGTTGTTTCTTCAATATTGAGCTGCATAAGCTATTTATATATTTTGGAGATTAATCCTTTGTCCATTGATTGGTTTGCAAATATTTTCTCCCATTCTGAGGGCTGTGTTTTCGTCTTGTTTATGGTTTCCTTTGCTGTGCAAAAGCTTTGAAGTTTCTTTAGGTCCCATTTGTTTATTTTTGTTTTTACTTCCATTACTCTAGGAGGTGGATCAAAAAATATCTTGCTGTGATTTATATCAAAGAGTGTTCTTCCTATGTTTTCCTCTAAGAGTTTTATAGTGTCTGGTCTTACAT
This sequence comes from Phocoena phocoena, assembly GCF_963924675.1. Lineage (NCBI taxonomy): Eukaryota > Metazoa > Chordata > Mammalia > Artiodactyla > Phocoenidae > Phocoena > Phocoena phocoena. The sequence continues at coordinate 14,754,924 of NC_089236.1, read as the reverse complement.
TTAGGTCTCTAATCCATTTTGAGTTTATTTTTGTGTATGGTGTTAGGGAGTGTTCTAATTTCATTCTTTTACATGTAGCTGTCCAGTTTTCCCAGCACCACTTATTGAAGAGACTGTCTTTTCTCCATTGTATATCCTTGCCTCCTTTGTCATAGATTAGTTGACCATAGGTGCATGGGTTTATCTCTGGGCTTTCTATCTCGTTCCATTGATCTATGTTTCTGTTTTTGTGCCAGTACCATATTGTCTTGATTACTGTAGCTTTGTAGTATAGTCTGAAGTCAGGGAGTCTGATTTTGTTTGTTGGAAGATTTTTAATCACAGTTTTTTTCCCGCAAGACTGCTTTGGCTATTCAGGGTCTTTTGTGTCTCTATACAAATGTTAAGATTTTTTGTTCTAGTTCCATAAGAAATGCCATTGATAAATAGATAGGGATTGCATTGAATCTGTAGATTGCTTTGGGTAGTATAGTCATTTTCACAATATTGATTCTTCCAATCCAAGAACATGGTATATCTCTCCATCTGTTGGTATCATCATTAATTTCTTTCATCAGTGTCTTATAGTTTTCTGCATACAGGTCTTTTGTCTCCCTAGGTAGGTTTATTCCTAGGCATTTTATTCTTTTTGTTGCAGTGGTAAATGGGAGTGTTTCCTTAATTTTGCCTTCAAATTTTTCATCATAACTGTATAGGAATGCAAGAGATTTCTGAGCATTAATTTTGTATCCTGCAACTTTACCAAATTCATTGATTAGCTCTAGTAGTTTTCTGGTGGCATATTTAGGATTCTCTATGTATAGTATCATGTCATTTGCAAACAGTGACAGTTTTAGTTCTTCTTTTCCAATTTGTATTCCTTTTATTTCTTTTTCTTCTCTGATTGCCGTGGCTAGGACTTCCAAAACTATGTTGAATAATAGTGGTGAGAGTGCACATCCTTGTCTTGTTCCTGATCTTAGAGGAAATGCTTTCAGTTTTTCACCATTGAGAATGATGTTTGCTGTGGGCTTGTCATATATGGCCTTTATTATGTTTAGGTAGGTTCCCTCTATGTCCACTTTCTGGAGAGTTTTTATCATAAATGGTGTTGGATTTTTGTCAAAAGCTTTTTCTACATCTATTGAGATGATCATATGGTTTTTATTCTTCAATTTGTTAATATGGTGTATCACATTGATTGATTTGCATATATTGAAGAATCCTTGCATCCCTGGGATAAATCCCACTTGATCATGGTGTATGATCCTTTTAATGTGTTGTTGGATTCTGTTTGCTAGTATTTTGTTGAGGATTTTTGAATCTATATTCATTAGTGAGATTGGTCTGTAATTTTCTTTTTCTGTAGTATCTTTGGGTTTGGTGTCAGGGTGATGGTGGCCTCATAGAATGAGTTTGGGAATGTTCCTTCCTCTGCAATTTTTTGGAAGAGTTTGAGAAGGATGGGTGTTAGCTCTTCTCTAAATGTTTGATAGAATTTACCTGTGAAACCATCTGGTCCTGCACTTCTGTTTCTTGGAAGATTTTTAATCAAGTTGTGATCTATCCTGGACAATGTTCTGTGCACACTTGAGAAGAAAGTGTAATCTGCTGTTTTTGGATGGAATGTCCTATGAATATCAATTAAATCTATCTGGTCTATTGTGTCATTTAAAGCTTCTGTTTCCGTATTTATTTTCATTTTGGATGATCTGTCCATTGGTGTAAGTGAGGTGTTAAAGTCCCCCACTATTATTGTGTCACTGTCGATTTCCTCTTTTAGAACTGTTAGCAGTTGCCTTATGTATTGAGGTGCTCCTATGTTGGGTGTATATATATTTATAATTGTTATACCTTCTTTTTGGATTGATCATTTTCCCTTGATCATTATGTAGTGTCCTTCCTTGTCTCTTGTAACATTCTTTATTTTAAAGTCTATTTTATCTGATATGAGTATTGCTACTCCAGCTTTCTTTTGATTTCCATTTGCATGGAATATCTTTTTCCATCTCCTCACTTTCAGTCTGTATGTGTCCCTAGGTCTGAAGTGTGTCTCTTGTAGACAGCATATGTATGGGTCTTGTTTTTGTATCCATTCAGCAAGACTGTGTCTTTTGGTTGGAGCATTTAATCCATTCATGTTTAAGGTAATTATTGATATGTATGTTCCTATGACCATTTTCTTAATTGTTTTGGGTTTGTTTTTGTAGGTTCTTTTCTTCTCTTGTGTCTCCCATCTTAGTATTTGTTTTCTATTTGTCCTGTTTATTTATTTATTTTTTTGACCTGTGCTTGCCCTTTTTTGGATTAATCAAAAGTTTTTATTAGTATATTTTTGCCTATCATCATGATTAATGTTATTTTTGTTTGGGTCCGGACATCATAAACTGTGGAATTAAGGATTGTTTCCAGGAAATTGACAAGGATGAAATTCTTGATCTGGGTAGCATGCTATCATTCTTTTATTTATTGAGCACCTACTTTTTTTTTTTTTTTTTTTTTTTTTTTTTTGCGGTACGCGGGCCTCTCACTGTTGTGGCCTCTCCCGTTGCGGAGCACAGGCTCCGGACGCGCAGGCTCAGCGGCCATGGCTCACGGGCCCAGCTGCTCCACGGCATGTGGGATCTTCCCGGACCGAGGCACGAACCCACGTCCGCTGCATCGGCAGGCGGACTCTCAACCACTGCGCCACCAGGGAAGCCCCTTATACCACATTCTGTTCAAGGCTCTGGGAATTGAACAGGGAATAAAAACAGATACATGCTCTGCTTTCATGCAGTTTTTCATCTAAAGGAAAAGGAGTATGAACTCTGAGCTTAGACAGTCCTGTGTTCAGAAACTAGTGTCACTAACTAGTTGTGAAACCTTAGACAATTGCCTACACACAGTGTATTCAAATGTAAACACTGGAATGATATTTTCTTTGGAGGGCTATTTTGAAGACCAGAGATAATGTATAGAAAGCTCCAGCACAGCTGGGGCACGTGGATAGTAATACCTGGTGCTATAATTAATTATTATTATTATATTCACTGAACTCTAACCACCTGAATGCTCTGCCACGCACTCGTATTATTAAATGTATGCCAGAAGGAGACCGTTTTACTCTCACTCTCCCTCTGCCTGCACAGTAAAACTGTTATATATGTGTCTCAAATATTTGTATTTTTCTGCACTCTAATATTCAATTTTGTGAGCATAATTTAATTCATGGTCTATGAGTTTGCAATAATAATGGGATTTGGAATAATAATAACCATATTATTGCAGCATGGTGACATTTGCCATTTTCCTTGTGAAGACAGCTTTTTAAAGTTAGTGTCATATTACTTCTGGTGATTATTATTAACTACTAAGTTTAACGTTCATGTAAAAAGGATATGTTGGGAAAAGCAGGATCCCGACTTTAAAATAGTCCTATCTCCAAATATATCTGCCTGGAATCGCATAATTAATTAGCATAAAATCACTTTTCAAATTCTCTGGCTCCCGACTACAATTTTTCACACTGGAACAACTAGAAGTTCAAACTCTTTATAATTATCATCATGTCAAAGTTATTAGTGGCACTTCTACATATTTGTCAGTTATGTGAGTTCACCGAGACACCATGGACGGAATCCTTCATGCTGTTCAACAATATGTGCTTTGGACTATACCTCCCAGGAAAGTGTAATTTAATGGGAAAAAATTTGGACTAATTATATTGCCAGGGGAGATTATTAGCAGTGGTTCTGGAACTTTACTTTGCATAAGAATCACCTGGGGGCTTCCCTGGTGGCGCAGTGGTTGAGAGTCCGCCTGCCGATGCGGGGGACGCGGGTTCGTGCCCCGGTGTGGGAGGGTCCCGCGTGCCGCGGAGCGGCTGGGCCCGTGAGCCGTGGCCGCTGGGCCTGCGCGTCCGGAGCCTGTGCTCCGCAGCGGGAGAGGCCACGGCAGTGAGAGGCCCGCGTAACGCATAAAAAAAAAAAAAAAAAAAAAAAAAAAGAATCACCTGGGAGGGAGCAGGAACTGAGTGAGGGCATGTTTGGGGGCAAGGATTGGGGATTGTTAAAAAGCACAGAATCCTGGGCTCCACTCCCTGAGACTCCGGTTGGCAGATTGGCTATGAATAATCTCTTAATCTAAAGCTGGATCCTCGGGGGTCCTCTCACTTCCTGTGCCAGTGCCCAGGAATCAAAGCTGCAGATGTGATGTCTGCTCAATTGTTATCCTTCAAATCTCTTCTCATCCTTCCTCCTGGGGTTATTCCACTGCAGTAAGGCTTGCAACCTAACCTTGACCACACTTAACCTTTTCATAAATCATTATTTATAAAGAAATTAAATGAGCCAGACTTCTTGGACTAAAAATGAGGTCGTACAAACTGACAATTTTAACTATAATTTAGAGGAAAAACGTGACGTTAGAAACATCGAATCAACGATTGGCGAAATTAGAGTTCAAATCAATTCAATTACACAAGTATTTGTCCGTGACCTACCGAGGTTCTGCCAACCCACTAGGCCTGGAGGAGAGAAGTGCATAACTGTCAAGGAGCTCAGCTTCCATAAGATAAGATAAACACAGCCACAAAAATAATAATATAATAATTTATGCATTAAGGCATGGAGAAAGATATCATGTGAACAATGAAGAAACATTTAATTTCATCTGGATGCCCAGGGGAGAAGTGACTTTTAAGTGGACTTTGAAAAATAGGTAGACATTCACCGAGCAGAGAGGGGAGAAGGGGTATCTCAGCAGAGGGAAAAGCAGGAGCTAGGATGTGACGGAGGCAGTTGGGTATTTCAGCGTGGCTGGAGGAGCAAAAATAGAGCAAGTAAGCTGAGCCGGTTATGAAGGGCCTTGAGTGTTTGCTATGGAGCTGGGGTATTTCTCTGTAGGGAGCAGAGAATATTAGAGGCTCTTAACAGAAGAATGACACAATCAGATCTGTGTTTTAGAAATACAGCTCCTGCTATGACATAAAACGAAAATGGGCCAGGATCTCTCTTGACCCTGGACCCCTGCCTTTTTCCCACCATTGGCCCTCGGTTTATGCCACGTCCTAAAGCATCTGGCAGAGCACACTCTGATCCACTTAATGCCTCCTTATCTCCAGGTCTCAGCTTTAGATATTAGTTCTTCCAGAAGATCTTTCCAGACAACACCCCCCCACCCACCCACCCCCACCAATGGGTCAAGTGCATTTTACATGTGCTCCCCAAATGCCCCGTGATTACCATCAGGGCCCTTGCCAGACAGTATCAAAATGCCCTGTCGTTCTCAACAGACTGAAGACTTCTTCAAGTCAGGGACCAGATCTTGTTCATTTTTGTATACATGGTGTCTGCCGCTTCCCGTGTCTGGCTCATAGTGGACACTCTGTGTCTTCTTTGAGTTGATTCATTTAAAAATGAGTCAGACTCTGGTCTCTAATCCTGTTCTGCTATTCACCACCCAGCACTGTGCAACTTGGCGGGAAATTGACCTTTTCTGTGCTTGTTGTTTTTTTCTTTTTCAAATGGAATTAATAATAGTACCTAATTCATGTGGTGGTTGTTAGCAGTCAATGGAATAGCACGAGGAATGGATTTCTTTCCATGTCTGGCACTTACTAAATGCTCAAGAAATGCTTGCAGGACACACATGGGGAGAGGCCGGACTGGCTGGTGGAAAAGAGGCTGGTTTTCAGATCCACTGACACACAGTATCTAAGGATCAGGTCTGGGAATCTGTTTTATTATTTTTAATACCTCTTCCTTTATTTTTTTCTTTCAAAAGTTATTCCTGCTTACTTTCTAATACCTAAATGATACAGACATAATTAAAATATAAAAATAAAAATTCTATACCTCTTAACTCTATAATTCAATTCTACCTGGAGATAAAAAAGTTTTTACAGTGTATATATACTTTCCAGGTATAGATATAGATGATATAGATGTAGGTGTGGATTAATGGATGAATAGATGGACAGACAAGTGAGAAAGCAAATTTAGTAAAATGCTGGTAAATTGTTGGTGGTAGAGTCTAGGTGATGGATATACAAGTGTTCTATAAAGTTCTTTTAACTTTGTTATTCAGGTGAAACTTTTCATGATAAAATATTGAAAAAATAACATGACATCCATAGGTAGAGACTTCTATAATATATATTAAGTAGGAAAACCAGGTTACAGAATATCATGTATGTTGTGACACTAGTTTGTTAAATAGGTTTTTATATTTATAAATTATAATATAATGTTATTGACATAATAATGACATAAATGTAGACATAGATAAGGTTGTAGATATTGATCTATGTTTATGTCTGTATATTACCCATATCTATATCCCCATGAATATCTATATCTGGGGCACAAGGTACAGCTTTTACATATGGATTTAGAAAAGCTAAATATAAAAAAATGAAAAAATACATATTTATGTTCATACAAATGTTAACCAAAAGAAAATTGGTGTAGTTATATCAAAAGAGTAGAGTTTGAGGAAAAAAGCATTACTAGAAAAAGAAAAACATCTCATAAAGATAAAATAGTCAATTCATCAAGAATATAATAATTCTAGATTTATATGTTTCTAGTAATATAGCCCCAATATATATAAGGAAAAATCAACAGAATTAAAAGGAATAATAGACAAAGCCACAATAAGAAATGGAGATTTTAACAAAAAGTCAATAAAACACAGTAGATCTGTGTATCGTGATTAGCAAACTGGACCCAATCTCTGAAGAAAATATTTATCAAAAGAGACAACATGCTACGCTGTAAATCTCTCTTGAAAAACTTCAAACAATTGAAATTATTCAGAGGCTTCATGTTCTTTGACTACACTGAAATTATGGTAGAAATAGATGAAAGAAAGAAATGAGATAAATGGGACTAGAAAATGGAAATTAGAAAATATTTGGAACTTAATAATAACGAGAATACTGTATATCAAACCTTGTAGTATGCTGCTGAAGCCATTGTTAGAGAGACATTTATACTTTTAAGTGCATAGATTAGAAAAGAAAGGCTGAAAATCCAGTGACCTAAGTATCCAGCCCAGAAAGCTAGATCTGTTAAAGCCAAATAAAGTAGAAGGAAGGAAATGATAAAGATAGAGCAAAAATCAGTGAACTGGAAGGCAAATATACGCTATACATTAGATTCAACAAAGCTAATATCTTAAAAATAAATTTCAAAAAGTCCAAGAAGATGTATAAATCTCTGGCAAGACTGATCAAGAAGAACTAAGAGAGGGCATAAGTTATTCTTATCAGGAAGTAAATAAGGGAGTTTTGCTATGATCTGACAGACATTAAAAAGATAATGAGGTTATAGAAACATCTTTATGCCAACAAAGTTGAAAATGTATGTGAAATAGATGAACTCCTAGAAAGACACAACTTGCCCAAATTGATAGAAACAGAAATTTTAAAAACTCTGAGGAGTCTGCTATCTATTTAAGAAATTGAATCTTAATAAATACAGTCATGATGATGGTGATGATATTTGGAGAGCCTCTTAGACCCTAACTTCCATTTTTAATGTTGTGGGATTTTTCTTAGCCTAATGGCTGGATCCTCTCATTTATTCCTCCTGACAGGAGAACAGATTACCTGACAGAGGAGTTGAGGGAAGAAACAAGACTTGCTCAACTCGGTTTTTCCTTCCCTTTATTCAGATCTCACTTCCTGGTGAGAGGAAGCCTTGTGATCTGCTCTCTTCTCTGCAGGAAATAACCTGCAGTCCAGCAATTGTCCAGTGATGTCCATAGGTGGGAGGGTAAATTGTCTTCTGGGAAAAAAAATACTAGCAAGGCTGCAGATCTGAAGACATTTCCTCTGACTGACTGTATTAATAATAAAAGTAATATTTAGAGCTTCATCGACCTATTCCTGTGTCTCTCTCTCTCAATTTTTTTTTCCAACCTGGGAAAAGAAGTAAGCAATATTACTTATTGATCTTTTAAATTTCTGACAAATAAGTGGCTCAACTCCCTCATCTGTAAAATGAGGTAATAATAGTATTAAATGAGTTAATACCTATCAAGTGATTAGAACCTTGCCTGACAAATAATAAGCACTTAATAAATGTTAGTTGCTACTTTCTTTAGAAAAATTAAATCCTTACTTGGTGCCAGAACTGGGTTAAATGCTTTACATTGCATTATGTTGCATGATATGTAGAAGAAATATTTGAGGTAGGCTCTATGATTAATTACCCTTACGTTACAAATGAGGAAGCCAAAATTTGGGAAAGTTAAGTGACTTTGTCCAAGGTCATACACCTCATAAGGTCTGACTTAAGAGTACACAACTCGTTCTTGCAAATACAAGCCATTGGTGATAAGTGGGCCAAACAAAAGAGAACAAAGGATTCACATGCATTTGTCACTATTCCTGGAGAGGAAATTTAGGGTAGAGGTCCTACCGATGGTCAACCAATAGCATCAAGCCCCAAGAAAATGACAGTGTTTGTATGATGTTTAAAAAGGACCCACTTTAGTAGGAGTAATATTCAAAACAACATTACATATTCATGGAACTCCAAGCATGTCCAAGAGTCTTCATGAACCATGTAAATATCACAGTATTAAAAGTGAAAAGAGTCGGGTCTTTTCAAATATCACTAACTTTGGACCTCCAACTCCAGTTCTCTTTGGAGTTTTACTTCCCTCATGAGAAGGTCTAATGGAACCCTATCTCTGATCAGATTACGTTAGATCAGTCCACCCTTACAAACGGTTCCAAAATCACTTTCCCTTTTCTCTTCCCTCCCACTAAGCTGGGCTAGCCAATGCCTTCTTTCTTGTGGTAAGCAATCAGGCTTATCACACAAGCTTTTCCTAATCATTCCTGAAAAGAAAAAGGCAAGATCTTTTTGGAAAGAATGTATGATACCCGAAGCGGGTCTTGGATCCACGTACAGGCCCTTTAGCAGATGTGGAGCTTGCTGATCCTCAATGCAGGTGTCTGGAAATGTTTACAGCCTGAATCTGGGCCAGGAATTAGAGGAAAAGATACGCTTCTTACACTTTTGTCAGAGAGTATATGTGATGGGGAATTTTCAAGACTACATTTATTTCTGGAAACAAAATTTTATAATGCTGAAAAGGGGGCTATGTATTAAATTTTAAAGTGCTGTTCAAATAAAGTCAAGTTATCCAAATATTTGGAGTTAAGGAATTAACAAACATTCAGAACATGTGAACAAAATTGGAAACACCTTCAAGTTTTTAAAAATGTATTACATTTGTATGAAGTTTTTTTATTGAATAAATTTGACATATAATATTATGTAAGTTTAGGGTGTACGTTGTGTTACTTTGATATATTTACATATTGTAATATGATTGCCAAAATAGTGAGAGTTATCACATTACATAATTATAAGACAATATTATTGTCTGTATTCTTTATGCTGTGCATTAGATCTCTAGGGCTTATTTACTACTTGTTACAAATTATTACCCTTAAACACCATAATCCTTATCCCTCCTGCACCATCCCCCGGTAACCACCATTTTACTCTCTGTTTTTTACATATTTAAGTTTTTATTTTGTTTTATTTTTATTTTTTTGACACGCCACGCGGCCTGCGGGATCTTAGTTCCCCAATCACGGATTGAACCCGGACCCTCAGCAATGAAAGCATGGAGTCCTAACCACTGGACTGCCAGGGAATTCCCCATATTTAACTTTTTAGATTCCACATAGAATCTTTGTCTGACTTAGCAGTTGTCTAATTCTTGTCTTTGTCTGACTTAAAAGTTTTCTTTTTAATGACTGCTTTGCTATGTCTTTGGGCAAGTTCAAATCTATTCTCAGAGACCTCAGTTTCCCTATCTGCAATTAGGACTCCATACAGCACATTGATATGTAAAGAGGATTTTTATATAATGCCTATATTTCACTTTGGCTTTCTTGAATATGGCCGCTATAAAACCACAAATAGCCGAGCCAGATTTTCCTTATGTCTGAGCTCCCCGCAGAGTAAGTAAAACACTTTTATTTATTTATTTATTTATTTTGTGGTACGCGGGCCTCTCACTGTTGTGGCCTCTCGCGTTGCGGAGCACAGGCTCCGGACGCGCAGGCTCAGCGACCATGGCTCATGGGCCCAGCCGCTCCGCGATCTTCCCGGACCGGGGCGCGAACCCGTGTCCCCTGCATCGGCAGGCGGACTCCCAACCACTGCGCCACCAGGGAAGCCCCGAAAACACTTTTCAAAAGTACCATTAGCTCAGCTGGACTGCTACTCCCTCGTATTATATGGAACCCAGGTGGTTTTTAAATGTTAACACTTCTTCAAAACTGCCTCCCTGGGTCCCACTCCCTGGGCACTTGGAAGGTAAGATCTCATTATTTTAACATTTTCTATAGTTTCTCTACAGGGCATATTCAGTTGGGCCACCCCAGAGTTTCCATTTTATAAGAATGCCCCTTCTGAACAAGAAAGAATATTTATGAAGCTTCTTTTCTGACAGCTCCGAAATTAAAGTGATAAAAAAACTGTTTAAATTGCTAATCTGAAATTAATGTTCCCTTTCCAATAAGAAAGAATGTTTTCGTGAAGCTTATTCTGACACTTCTAATATTAAAACACTTTTAAGCCTGCCCTTCCAAAATTAAGGGAAAATAGTTAAAATCTCTGTGGGCATCTGGGGATGACATTTCTATGTGAGGTCTTAGAAGAACATACTCTCCTGGTCCTTCCATTGGCTTTGCTGTTTCATTTTCCTTGTTTTCTTCCTTCTGTAGAAACGGTACCTGAAGTTCAGGGCTTGTGCCTTTTTCCTGTTTCTCCGCAAACTCTCTTTTAGATTTATACGTTCATACAGGGATTTTTATAGAGTGAGAGTCTATGAAAATCATAGCAATTTGCAGTCCCGAATTACCCCTAGAACATTAAGCAAAAGCCTGTGTGCTCCACTGGCGAAAACTGTCAGCCCAGGGGGAGAGAAAAGGAAAACTTACATAGGAGGTATGGAAGAAGAAAAAAGAAGACAAATAAAAGGCGTAAAATTTAAAAGCGGGTGAAAGCACGAGAGGTATATTCCCGTTTCCAGAGAAACCATCAGTCACCTACAATTCTGCTTACTTGGGAATCACTCGCCAGAGATGCGAGGAAGACTCTCCATCAAAATCCAGAAGAGGAGCATTCATGCCAAAACAGAAAAGGGCTTCCGTGGTGGCGTAGTGGTTGAGAGTCCGCCTGCCGATGCAGGGGACGCGGGTTCATTCCCCGGTTCGGGAAGATCCCACATGACGCGGAACAGCTGGGCCCGTGAGCCATGGCCGCTGAGCCTGCGCGTCCGGAGCCTGTGCTCCACAACAAGAGAGGCCCCATAGTGAGACGCCTGCGTACCGCAAAAAAAAAAAAAAAAACCTGAGAAAAACATTATTTTGCTCGAGCTCATAAAAGCAATAAATAGAAATTCTATAAAGGCCCCTTTCAACTACATGTATATAAATTATATTCCATATTGCTGACCCACAATTAAATCAAATTTATTTTCAGAATGGCAACCTGGACAAAACTGTTACACTTGCGTATGCCTGCTGGGGACAGCGGTTGGTAGGACCAGTGAGCGGGAGTGATAAACAGTAAGTAATAATTATGTGGAGAGGTAAAGAATGTCTACCTTTTAAGGTCCTATTTGTAACCCTTAAATCCCAGAGTTGAGACAGAGAAAACAATTTGTCAAATTACACGTTCACTAACAAAAAATTCGGTGTCTGAACAACCTTGCATAAAGAAAATCTGTGTGTCAAGGGGTTTGGATGGATGATGAAACATCTTAAATTTTACTGTTGAGGATTTGCCATGTCTCCGGGACCACAGTCCAAATTAGAGCTTTGAATTGTTCCGAAATGTACACTTGACTCCTTCAGTAAATTATACATGAAGATCCGGTTTAAGCATTTGCTATGTTTATAGTGCCTTAAATTGGTATTGAATCCCAGAGTGTTTGGACCTCAAAATAAAGAAAAAATTACTGTTGATTTCAAAAATAGCACTCCTTTTAATTAAAATGTGTACATGCATTACCGAAAATTTAGTAGATGCATGTAAGCCCAAAGAAGAAATCATGCATAATTCTAGCATTTAGAAATCAAGACCATTGTACCATCTCATTATATATTCTTTTCTCCACCATTTATAATGGTCACATGGTATAACATTGCGTGGATGTACCGTAGTTGATTTAACCAGTTCCTCATTGTTAGAAATTTAGGGTTGTTTTCCATGTTTCGCCAAAATTCATCAAGTGGCAATGAAAACCTCTGTAACATAAATCTTTGTACAGATCCTTTTGCTCTTCTGCAAGTAACTTCGGGCAGGAACAGAACTTCCACGAAGAGAAAAATGTAAAGCATGGAGGTAGCAAAGAAGCACTGCTTTCTAAGAGGTCTGCTCTGACTTCCACAGGCCGTCTGGGCTAGAGTCATCCTCCTGCTATGCCCGTGGGCTGGGGAAGCAGCCTTCTCATTCAAAGGCTGTCTGCTCTGCACAGCTTCGTGGCTAGAGGTCAGTAAGCCTCCCAGCAAGGTTCTGGGAATACCTCCTCTCCCAGTTCTAGGAGGAGGGATTGCTCTGGGGATAATAACTGTAACTAAGCTGGGATCTGTAGGAGGGACGGGGCTGGGGGGACGGGCACGGGGTGGAAAGAGTTATTTTGGTATCTCTCCTACCAATACATCCTGTTGATTTGAGAAACACCGTCACACTCCTGTACGGACTCCGCCTGGGGTGTGAGTGCAGAGGTTAGTAACAGGCTGTTTCCTTGATTTGGCCCTAGCAGGGAGAGGGCCGGCTCTGACTCCCCTACTGCAAAACTCCAGTGAGCCCTTAGCACCCACGAGGCATAATTAGCCTGGTGTATCAGCGACCTCGCCCTTTCCCTCTCTGCTCCAGCCTCACCAGACCACTCACCAAAGCAACGTCTGTACCCTCAGCTCCCTCAGCGTGAACATCCATCCTCATCTCCAAAGTCTCCGTCTTTCGTTATAACACAGGATAACCATCATTTCCTCTGTGGAAGCTTCTCCAGGATCCCAGGCAGAGTTCATGTCTCCTCACTCTTATTCCAAGAGCCATCGTGACGTTGGGCTGGTGGTCTATGACCTGCCTCACCCAGCAGGCTGTGACTCTTCCTGTTGAGGATTGTGGCTCTAGGAGTCTGTCTTCTTGGTGCCCAGAACAGAGTCTGACATGCAAAAAAGCACAGATTTTCCATTTTTATTTATCTTCCAACGAACGAATTTAAATGTTTGAAACCATTAACTCAGGAAGTTGCACGTGAATATTTTTAAACAGCATTAATTAGCCGATATCCACCCTTACAATGAGCTCATTCATGCGATCCATCCAACATGGCTATTAAAATGGGGGGGGGGAGATCACAAAGGAGTGGAAGCCATTTTCAAAAATTGAACTATAGTTGAAATTGAAATATAACTAATATATTATGTTAGTTTCAGGTGTATTACATAGTGATTTGACATTGGCATACATTATGAAATGATCACTATGATAAGTCTAGTAACCATCTGTCCTCATACAAAGTTGTCACAGTAATTATTAACCATGTGCTGTGTACTTCATCCCTGTGACTTTTCATTATATAACTAGAGGTTGTACCTCTCAATCTTCTATGCCTATTCCCCCACCTCCACTCCCTTCCCTTCTGGTACCATTTATTCTGTGTCTATGAATCTGTCCTCATTGTGTTTTGTTTGTTTGTTTGTTTGTTCTTTAGTTTCCTCATACAAGTGAGATCATGCTGTATTTGTCTTCCTCTGTCTGACTTACTTCACTTAGCATAACACTCTCTAGATCCATCCATGTTGTTGCAAATGGCAAGGTTGCATTCCTTTTTTATGGCTGAGTAATATTCCATTGTACATCTTCTTTATCCATTCATCTGGACACTTAAGTTGATGGACACTTAGGTTGCTTCTATATCTTGCCTATTACGTTTCTGGATCTTGGAAAAGTGGCCTATGTAGGAGGTGTAGGCCTAGCATACTCCCCTTTGGATACCAGAACTCTATGCCCTAGGGGTGCCCCTACGTGGGCTGAGTGGGCCCTTCTGTTGTGGGGCAACCGACTACTCTGAGTGTCCTGGTAGGTGGGTTTGGCCCCCAGCCCAACTGGCTGCCAGACCCTGCCTCATGAAGTGAGGACTAAGCCGCTACTGAGCAAGGCTGGGTGCCTGCATGAGCGGCTGCAGGGCTGGTGGCATCACAAAACAGTTTTTGAAAAAAATCTGTTGTTTTTCATTAGATCTTGTTTTTACTTTTTATTTTTATTTATTATTTATTTATTTATTTATTTATTTATTGGCTGTGTTGGGTCTTTGTTGCTGCGCACAGGCTTTCTCTAGTTGCGGCGAGCAGGGGCTACTCTTCATTGTGGTGCCCGGGCTTCTCATGGCGGTGGCTTCTCTTGTTGTGGAGCACGGGCTCTAGGCGCATGGGCTTCAGTAGCTATGGCTCATGGGCTCTAGAGCGCAGGCTCAGTAGTTGTGGCGCATGGGCTTAGTTACTCCGCGGCGTGTGGGATCTTCCCGGACCAGGGCTCGAACCCGTGTCCCCTGCCTCGGCAGGTGGATTCTTAGCCACTGCGCCACCAGGGAAGTCCCTCTATCTTGTTTCTAAAAGGAACATAAAAGAAGTAAAACCACAGAAAGTTTGTAACATCATGCTATACTGTTTTAGAATTATGGTTCTCTCATTTTCCTCGATCCACTCAAGGATTCACAGGGAACAGCAGGGAATCTCAGAATTTATGTTAAATCAAGAACTGGGTCCCAACACATCTTCTTAGAAGGCTTAGCACAGTAGAACCTCAGTGCCTTAAAAACAACCAGGAGGGCAACAGAAAGATGGAAGTTCTTATCAACTGGTTATAAATCAGTAATAGAAACATAAAATAATTGTTTTAAAAGTCAATATAAACTAATATATTGGCCTTTACTTTTTTCCCATTTAGCTTTGGGAAGAGTTACCAAATTCAAGGTGTGTGAAAGGCCAGAAAATTTTGTTATGCTGTGGTCACTTTAAAGAAATAACGTAACAGTTTTAAAACTACCCTCCAAACGTTTGAGCTTTATTTTAGCGGTTAGAATTTGGTATAGGGAGAGTTTATCTTGGATGCCAACCTAAGAAGTGAGATCAATTTAATACTACAAGCTCTTGGTGGTATGAGGTGAGTTTACCTGCAAAGCGTGTCATGGCACAGAATCAAAGAATAGAGTCACAAGGAGCCCCCAAACAAAGCAAGGTTTTCCTAACCAGTTGGGGGTAGCTGCATCTCCCTGTAAGTGTAAATAACCTGGGGACGAGGAATGTATGCACCGTGTATGAAGGACAGTAAGGTCCCTGGACAGAGGCAATGAGGGGGACACCATTTCTGGAGAGTTTTCCAAGGGAATGACATCCTGAAGGATTATATAAAAGGAGAAACAACCTGTACTTTACCTACAGCATTTTCATGCTTGTATTCACATTTTATTTAAATGCAGAAGTTGTTAGCATTTTGAAACTATCTTCCACTTGAGAGTCATTTAAATAATTACCTAGATAATATAATATCCAGGAGCATGCATAAGAGGCACCCAAGATGCTTTGCTTCTGGGGAGGATCCTAGGAAATTGGAGGTTAATGTAACAGAGGGGCATATGCTAAAAAAAAAAGTTCTTGAAAAGAATAGAGGCATCTCATATAAAATATAAAACCAGCTCTAGAGGAAATAAATTGTGAAACTGTTAACAGTCTGTGATTCTGGGTAATGGAGATGGTGGGAGACAAACTTTTTATTTGGGGCTCTACTGCCTGGATCTTTTACAAATTACTATTATGTGCACACCTTGCTTTTAATAAAGGAAGAAAAACTTAAAATAACTATAATGGATATATCCTTTAAAAATAAATGTCTTTGGGGCTTCCCTGGTGGCGCAGTGGTTAAGAATCCGCCTGCCAGTGCAGGAGACACGGGTTTGAACCCTGGTCTGGGAAGATCCCACATGCCGTGGAGCAACTAAGCCCGTGCGCCACAACTACTGAAGCCCACACGCCTAGAGCCCGTGCTCCACAACAAGAGAAGCCACAGCCATGAGAAAGCCCGGGCAACGCAAGGAAGGGTAGCCCCCGCTCACTGCAACTAGAGAAAGCCCGCACGCAGCAACGAAGACCCAGCGCAGCCAAGAATAAATAAATTAATTAATTAAAAAAATAAAAATAAAGAAGCTGCCTTCATAGACTGTGTAGCAATAATTGTTACTGTTGTTTCAAATTAATATCTATTAACAATAACAAAATGGTCTATAAAATTAAAAATTAGATATCATTTATAGTGATTTCTTGAAAATCTAAACATCAATGGGAAATAGAGAAAACAATGTGAGCTTAAAACAGAACCTTCTATCTTCCCCCATAAATCACCTTGTTTTATTTATTCTCAAATAATTTAATATAAAAATAGTTCAGAATAATAATACCAAATAATAGTACTATTAAAGCAACATCTCTTAAAAATCACTGGTGTTTGAATTCTATTTCATGAGAATGTAATTTCCTTCTTCATTCTGTAGCCCAGGTGAAATGAGATTGAATCTTAACAAAGCATTTGTCTTTTGTTCTTTGTTTATTAAAAGGGGACCAGGAAGGCCTTTTAAATGAAATGTAATTCAATAGAATTAGTTTGAAAATAAATAGAACACATGTGGTTAACTTTGCTTTTGAAATTAACCTATCAGACACAGATCTCTGTAATTAAAGAACCCTAATTCACAATTCTCTGAATCACTGCATTTGGCAAATGCCAGTAATTTTCATTTCACAACACAGTGCCTCAGACAGTAATAAGCCAGAAGGAAAAACATGCAGGTTTAATCAGGTAACAAAGCATGTCAAATACTTATCCTGAAACGAGGGAGTCTGGCACATGAAGTGTGAGCCTCCGAGAAGTCCCTTAGGGAATGTTATATGCGCTGATCTGTACCTTTTCACAGCTTCTGCTGAAACCTTTAAGAGGGAAAGAAAAGTCTCAACCAGAACAGGCATCGATATTCAAAACAAATCACTCTCACTGGGGCTTCTGGGAGCCAAAGATACAAACACAGGCGTGCACACACACACACACACACACACACACACATGCACGTTCACGTACAAATATAAATCGATGCAAACATAGAAGCAGATACATTAAACACAGGGCACTTAAAGAATGGTCTTTGTCTAAGTAATTTTGGTTCAAGTGCCATAACAAGAAAAAATGCTATATTTAACTCTTAGGAAAGTACGTAAAAGTTGGACTTTGGTCTATAGTGTTCCCGACTAGCTGTTTCAGAGGCCAGAAATAAGCCAGGAAGGTACTGCTTTTAGATGGAGAACCGAGGGGCAGGAAGACTTTCCAAGACTCTTATAAGGCAGTTCCAGGGATCTTGAGTAAGGGACCTGACATCTAAAATCCATGATCCGGGGCTTCCCTGGTGGCGCAGTGGTTGAGAGTCCTCCTGCCGATGCAGGGGACACGGGTTCGCGCCCCGGCCTGGGAAGATGCCACATGCCGCGGAGCGGCTGGGCCTGTGAGCCGTGGCCGCTGAGCCTGCGCGTCCGGAGCCTGTGCTCCGCAACAGGAGAGGCCACAACAGTGACAGGCCCGCGTACCGCAAAAAAACAAGAAAACAAAACAAAAAAAGAATAAAATCCATGATCTGTGGAGCAACCAGGGAGCTAGTGAGGAGAAAATTTAGCAAAATACATTGTGCTTAATCCACATTTCAAAGCCAAGTCCCTTCCACCAGTGGACAGGGTGGCCCACAAGAGTGCTTTCCTTAGACCTGGACAGCAAGCTTCAGCTTGGCACCCTCCTTTGGCTTTGAAGGGTCCATAGGGCCAAGGGGAAGTGCCCATCCGAAGCCCTGCCACCAAGATCTGGGTATGTGGTCTCCAGAACATTCCCCTCCATCCCAAACAGCCTCAAGCCCAGGTCCTTGCTGGCTTTTTCTGAGGTCCACGCTCCTGTGGGGAGAGTTCATTGTTGGGGTACACACTCGAAGCCCAAGGGGGTGACCGACAGCTGATTGTCGGAGTGATCTAGGGCTTGGACCTGTGCTCTGGGGTGCCATGCCTTTGCTGGGGCAGACTGAACCTAAGCAGGAAGCAACTGGGTGTGAGTCCTGGCTGGAGGTGAGTGGATCTATTTATTCCCTAGCCCTAGCCCCACATTAGGAAAGGGTCCAACCACATTTCCACAGAGAAAACATGTCTAAGTTAATTTGAGAGCTCAGGACCTCAACAGGGTGATTTTTGCTTAGCTTCTCTCCATTTTCCTTTCTAGTCATCAGGACCAAGAAACTCTGCTGAGCGGCTTTCCACGGTTATTTGACCTCCAATGACAAACATATCCAACTATAATCATGAAATGCAATGAAATGTAAAAATGCCTAGTAAAGAAACACAGTGAAGAGTCTTTCCTTGGCCATCGTGTGTATAATCAAGCTGTTCAAAAGATAAAATAAAATTGTACAGCACAAGAAAGTATGCAAGGAACGGATTAAAACTTCCTATTAAAGTATTTTTTTAAAAAGGGGGACAGCCTATCTACATATTTGCCTATTGCAATAACAAGCGATACATTTCAGTTTAATAACAAGTAAATCGCAATTATATAGGTAATAATTTATTTTAAAAATTTTAATATTAAAGGTATTATCCCAAAGATGTAAAATATTTCAGGCATGAGCTAACATTTGCATTTACCAAACAAAAATATTATGCCTTGCAATTTGTGATCTGTTTCTCTTTTTAAAAGTTTAAACAAAAGTAAAGGTGCTGCAGTCACAATGAAAGAGAGAATTGAAGTGACCAAGGTTCTGTTTCAATTTAGTCCATCACTACCTGTTATGGACTGAATTGTACTACCACCCAGTTCATATGT
Source organism: Phocoena phocoena (assembly GCF_963924675.1). NCBI lineage: Eukaryota > Metazoa > Chordata > Mammalia > Artiodactyla > Phocoenidae > Phocoena > Phocoena phocoena. The sequence goes on along the minus strand of NC_089236.1, from coordinate 14,736,016 downwards.
TGAACCCTAATCCTCAATGTGACTTTTTGGAGATCAAGTTTTTGAGGAGGAAATTAAAGTTAAATGAGGTCATAAGGATAGGGCCCTGACCTAATAGGATTACTGTCTTTATAAGAAGAGAAAGAAATCTTTCTCTCCCTGTGTGCACAGAAGAAAGGCCTTGTAAGTACACAGGGAGAAGGTGGCCGTCTACAAGCTGAGGAGAGAGGCCTCACTAGAAACCAACCTTGCTGACACTTTGATCTTGTACTTCCAGCCTCCAGAACTGTGAGAAGATTAATTTTGGTATTTAAGCCACTTAGCCTGTGCTATTTTGTTATGGCAACCCTAGGTGACTAATATACTATCATTATTTTATCATTTATTTTGAATCTACTGTTTAATCATAGGAATGTGTAGTACCATAGTAGTTGAACACACGCACTGTCACGGAAACAAGTTTTATCAGCTCCAAGCCCCTGACCACAAACTCTTGAAAGAAGCACAAGCTGCTCAGTCGGCTTGGCGGGCACCAGCTGGGAAAGTGGGTTCTCTGTGTTCACTTCCATTTAAAATACCATGTTTATTAAAGAATACGTAATCAAGGCATGCTAATTTGAAGGTTACAGAGATATTTTCATATGTGAAATCAACAATAACTTCAGCAATTATTCCAAACAGAGTATAGCGAGAAACAGATTTTTTTCAGGAAGGCGTGTTTTATCACTGACATTGTTTAGAAATGCCAGCACATGGAAATACTAAACAGCAGACTTTTAGTTGATCTTATCATTGCTTTTAAATTCTTTGCACACCGTGTACCTGCTTATTACTTGCACTCGGTGGGGGGACCACTTCCACTGCCCCTCATTTATTCCAGGTCTTCTGAGAAGCAGCCCATTCGCCTCACAGGACGTTAGCTTCTGACATCAGAATGGGTCCCATCGTTACGTGGTAATTTAGGTTTCATGATGCCTAAAAGAAGGGCAGCAGCCATCTGCCACTGTCACCTCAGGGTTGAAGAATGGACAGAACCTCCGAACACATCTAAGAAGTATTTCCTTCAGGGTACACGGCCCATGTGGGAGGAGAAAACAAGAGTGGTACAATATAAGTTGAGTGTCTTTCCAGCTAAGAAGCACTTCTTAGCCTTCTTTGTCAGCGAATGATAAGGGGGTCTGTTTCCAGGTGGATCCTTGAATCGTGCTGTTATAGCAGGTAGTGATCATTAGAGGACCTGAGTTCTACTGATACGAACGTTCCATGTGATTTAATGCTGCTCTGAGTTTTGGCATCTCCAGTGTTACTTATAGCTGGAGAGGAACGTTTATACTATGATTAGTCACCGACAAGCTATGGAGCAGAAAGGAGCTGAAGCTGGTTTTTAGGAGCCAGGAGGGGAAGTCTGGATGCTAAAATAAAAGGAAGATAAGGAATTCTAGCTCTTCTTTCTGAAGGAGTTTCAAGCAGCTCTGTTGCTGAAAGCCCTACCATACACCTCTGCGTTAATAATTATATTTTCTGAGTGTTCCCCTGGTCTACGATCTCTTTTATTCATTGAGTGCCAACTGTCTCCTTGGTGTAGAACAGAACTCTACTCCTCCACCTCTTGGAGCAGAAAATGCAAGAAGGATTGTGATGGGAGGAAGCAGAAGAGCCACACCATTAAAATGATGTTTAAAAAGATAAAAAGGGGCTTCCCTGGTGGCGCAGTGGTTGAGAGTCTGCCTGCCGATGCAGGGGACACGGGTTCGCGCCCCGGTCCGGGAAGATGCCACATGCCGTGGAGCGGCTGGGCCCGTGAGCCATGGCCGCTGAGCCTGCGCGTCCGGAGCCTATGCTCCGCAACGGGAGAGGCCACAACAGTGAGAGGCCCGCGTACCGGAAAAAAAAAAAAAAAAAAAAGATTAAAAGATCTGTCAATTTCAGGGTCAATTTCAAAATATGTATTTCAAAACAATGATGGGATTAGAAAAAACTATCAAGTTGACTTCTGGCATATAATGAGAGCTTAGTAATGGTTATTGACCAAAAGGTCCTCAGCTCCTTAGAAGAAGGCAATAGCTCACTTCATTTTCATTCAGTTCTTTATAAGTAAAGAATACATGAATATGGTCGTATTTTACTATCATACTGGCCAGCTCTATGACTGAAAATAAACAAAAGGAAGAGGAAGCAATGGGGCTTGAATGGGTAGTGGTGTCCTTGAGGTGTGACGGCAAAATTAGCATCCGGAAGGGAAATCCAGGGGTCTGAATCTGTGGCCTGAACCAGACTGCCGAGATGTCTGGTGCAATAAACCATCCCTCAGGAAAGATCAGAGCACAGGTCAGAGCATATAGCAGGCTGTTCCTTGGGTGGCTAGGCATGGTCACACACAGCAAAGGGAAAGAAACCCTTAAACAGAGCCAGTGGAAGTGCTGGCTACCATGTTTGGGAAGCGAAAGGGCTTGCAGAACATTTGGGGGTTTTTTCATCTCCTCTTGGGCTCTCCTTGCAAAATAAACAAATAAGCCTCCTAGTGTCATGAGACCTAATGATGGAAGCTGTGACCCTGCATTCTGACCAACGATCTAACCAGATCAACACAAAATGCCTGAGGTCAGAAAAGTCACACCTATGGCCAAAACATCTAGATCTCCGAGAGGTGACAGGGTCCTCCTGAGAACAGTGCAACCTTCTGAGGACGGCGATAGCCACACTCTGAGTGTATTGTCTTATTCACTGTCTAACTGAACACCAGGTAACTGCTTGGCAGAGATATTATAGAGGAATTTCAATGGCAGGTAACTGGGTAGAACAGAAATGCTTTAAAGTCCTTTCCTAGGCTGAGATTCTATTGTCTGGCTGTCTATGTTCTCATTTTACTTTCTCACATCCTACTTCCATTAACTAATGCTGGGATCCAGGAGGTATAAATGGATGATGTTCGAGTCAGACATGGAGGGAAGAATCTTCCATCCCCTCCCCTCCCCAGTCTATCCCCCTTTTTCCGGTAGAAAAAAGTTCAAGGTAAGGGTCCCGGACAATGTCACTTGCTAGTGCTTTGCTTCTGGTGAGCTGTGCTCCAATGAAGCGTAATGCAGAGCTAAGCAGACCGTCTTCCCTGAAGCTCTTCTCCAGATACAGGATATGATCAAGCTGCCATGTTTTGTCTTGCCGTACAGGCCACCAGGCTCTTTCCTAGTCCAGAGACCTTGGAGCAGAGGACAAAAATGGGGTCATCTTAATCATGTGAGTGTGGGAAGCACAGTGCCTGCTTTGCCCCTAAGAGTGAAGAGACAATGCAGCCCATGACGCGGACTGTTCCCGGTATGAAGCTCCCTAAATGGTGTACGTTTTTTCTCTTAGAAAGATTTTGAGAAAGAAAAACAATCCTCGATATGGTCCATAAAACAGCATTTTAAAACTTGGAAGTGAAGACTAACTTTTTTCTTCTGACCCTGGCCACAGCCAGAACGCTCCATCAAAATAAACCTGGGACCGGTAATTGCCAAGGAGGAGGAGGCTGGGGGAAGGGATGAAGTGGGAGGTTGGGGTTAGCAGATGTAAGCTTTTACATATATAATGGGTAAACAACAAGGACCTACTGCATAGCACAGAAAACTATATTCAATATCCTATGATAAACCGTAATGGAAAAGAATATATATTAAGAAGTGTATATATATATATATATATATATATATATATATAACTGAATCACTTTGCTGTATAGCAGTAATTAACACGACATTGTAAATCAACTATGCTTCAATTAAAAAATAAAAATAAATAAACCTCAGGTTACCAGGCATGGATGCATGGGCATGGAAAGAAATAACAGAAAGAAATGGGCATCTGGTAAGAAAACAGTAATAAGAGCAAGGTGGAAAAAATTGATGAATTGTACTGAAATGGAATGTTCCATTCAGAGAAAAAAAAAAAAAGTTGTGGATTTTTTTTTTTAGATCCTCTATTTTGGACTTTCAAAAATGGTGAGGGCAACACATTCTAAAATACTTGGACTCAGCTCAAGCAGACTACATTATTTCATCTTGACAGAGATCTCCTCCAGAAAAGATTCCCTGAATTACTCTGGACAGGAATTAAATTCCTTTTACTGGATCTCAATTTATATATATTTGAGAGAAAACTCAAGTTGACCAAGAATGTATTTTTGTTGGGATGGTGTCGCTTCTGTATGATGCATTGTTAGCAATGGGGATTTAACATTTGCCTTTTACCTATCAATGGCTTATTGGAGAAAAAAATTGACATCAGATAAAAAGGAATGTTACAAATTAAGTTAGTTTTTTCCTTTTCTGTTTTTGTTTTGGCCCATTAGACTTGAGACTTCATTTTATATATATATATATATATTTTGCATTATGTAACATGGTTCTGTAATGGTAAATTTACTTATTTATGTAATAATTCTTTATTATATATCTCATATGTACCAATTGCTAAGTATTTTAAGCCTGAGGGATGTCCCTTTATTTCAAGGACTCCATGGTCTGTTGAAGGAGATGTACTTACAAGTAGTGATTGACAATGCAGAGTGATCACCGACTCAGTAAAAGGAACTTTAACAGTCGGAGACAAGTGTGTCTGTTCTCTATGGGGAATAGAGACATCAGAGACTGCCATAAAAATGTTACTTTTCTATAAAAAAAAAATCACTGTGATGAAAATTATAAAAGAAATGATCCAAAAGTACATATTAAAATTCATTATGAAGTTACACTCTTACATGAATTTTTCTATGGGTACACTATAGATAAATTTTAACGATAGATAACATATTTACTCATTGGCTACTACTGGGTTTAATTTATTTTCTTCCTTCTTAAAAAAATAGAAGAAAAAAGGGAAAATATCCATGCTTATACAAAGTCACTTCAGTTCAAAATAACACTCATCAGGTCACAGAATGAGCAGACGTGGTGTGGTCTGCACACATCACTGGCATTTACGTCACATTTGACCATCTTACACACTCAGTTTTCCAGAGAGCGGTCTCTGATTTCAGACACTGGGTTTTTCTTATCTTTAAAGTTTCGTGGATCCTCCAAGATGAATGCATTTTTGGCCAAATGTTTTTGCATCAAACAAGGAGCCCTATTCCTGATGCACTGTTGATGATAGCCTCACGTGGCTGCAAAAGTCAGCAAGGGGGTTGGCGGCACAGAGCAAGCAAACACCCCACACACGCCAGCCCGCGGAATCTAAATGCCTGGAAGTCGATGGGATGTCTCATTCTTGTTCCATAACGGAGTCTCGGTGACATTTCTAGAGGAGGCACAGTTCCCGGCACTTTTCTCACAAGAGTGCCCTCTGATAGCACTCTTGTGTGACCCACAAGGCAGGAGTCGGCAGAAGAACAGACCGGGAGGCCGGGGAGGTGAACTACCCTCTCTGTGGCCGCTCTGTGGAGTGGGTATGCCCAGATATCAGGACATTCTCAGTCAGAGTCTGGCCTCCCAGGATCTAAAAAAAGGGTGCAAATGAACTCATCTACAAAACAGAAACAGAGTCACAGATGTAGAAAACAAACATATGATTACCAGGGTTAAGGCGGGGGGAGGGATAAATTGGAAGATTGGGAATGACATACACACACCACTATATATAAAATGGAGAACTAGTAAGGACCTACTGCATAGCACAGGGAACTCTACTCAATACTCTGTAATGACCTATATGGGAAAAGAATCTAAAAAAGAGTGGATATATGTATATGTATAACTGATTCACTTTGCTGTACACCTGAAACTAACACAACATTGTAAATCAACTCTACCCCAATAAAAATAATAAAAAAAAAACACAAGGTGAATCCCCTCGGTTTACCCATAAATTCCACTGAAAAGGAGTTGAAACACACTCTTATTTTCCTGCTAACCCTACTTCTTCTGTGGGGAAATATGAGTAGCTGTCTGCCTCTGTAGAAAGACAGAGTTCATAGATATCAATTTAGAAGCCTCATCTCTCTTGGGAAGTTGCAGGATGAAACATCCTTTTGATAGTAATCTCTCGTTGTGATGAAGTTACTCAGCGGGAAGGGGGCCTTTATCGTTGGGGTGGTTTGTAGCTTAATGGCTGAGGTTTGTGACACCTAAGTGTGTGCGTTTTAGAGGAAGACTTTCATGACACATTCACTCCCCTTTAGAAAAGACAGTCACTGTGGAGGGGGCAATGGGGAGGGGCCACAGGAGTTGAAAATACGACCCTGACTCCAAAGAGTTTCTATTATAAGGAGAAGAGCCGCTCATCTTTACACCTGGAAGGAAACTTGGAGGTGATATAGTCTAATGCCCCTTAAAAAAATAAGAAATGGTAATTATGTGACGTGATGGAGGTGTTAGCTCACACTCGGTGATAATCCTAGTGCAATATGACACTTTCAACTTACACAATGTTATATGTTAATTATATCTTAATAAAGCTAGGAAGAAAAAGTGAAAAATAAAGACAAGGAAATTGAGACTCAGAGAGGCCAATAATTTGCTCGAGGACACATAGCTGGGGTTAAAAACAGTATTCCAACTTTTCATCTAATGATCTGTTTAAAACAGTGTACTGGCCCTTTTTCTATGAAGGAGAGAGAGAGAGACTCTTTGATGATGTGCTGAACCAGGGACCAGAAAGGAAAGCTCTCCACCTACAGGTCTGGGACTACTTATGGGTATATGCTGTGCTCTGCTTCCCACCGTAACCAACCTCCTGTTGGGCAAATCTTGATGGTTGAACAGGGTTTCACTTTCAACCTCAGACTGACAGAAATGGTCATGATTCACTCTGATCCTCTGTGAACAGAAACGACTTGGCTTCTCACACCTCCAGGGACCACTGGACAGTGGTGGTGGACGGCGTCTGGTCTCAGCCCTAAATTCTTCTGGCTCATTTGATGCCCTTGACAGTATATTTGGAATGGGCCAACTGTGCTGTGAATGACATGCATTTTTCACCTAGTGACCTGGGGCGGCCGCAGCTGGTGAATGGAGCCAGAGTCCACCTGTGTATGGACAGGAGTCAAAACCCAGCTTGGCTGAGGAGTGCTTTGAGATGGGTCATCTTTCAATTTGCTAAGAAAAATAAAAACTCTGCTAATGGCTCAGTTCTGGGCTCTCCTTTCAAGTTCTGCTCAGTTTCATGTTAATGTTGACTAAATGGACTTAATCCTAACAGACAAGGATGCCGAGGACCAAGCAGGAAGCTAATGTGTGTTGTTTTGTTTAGTGAAGGGATCTTTTTTTTTTTCTGTGGTACACGGGCCTCTCACTTCTGTGGCCTCTCCCGCTACGGAGCACAGGCTCCGGACGCGCGGGCTCAGCAGCCATGGTTCCCAACCAACTGAGCCAGGTTCTAGGTTCCCTTTCCAGATTTCTGAGGGTGAGGCACCAATAGGCTCGGCTTCCTAGAGGTCACCTCCTCTCGTCCACCCTTGGTTCCACTAACTCTGCCCAGGAGCTCAGCAAAACGTCCAGTGAGCCAGCTGCTGGGGCCCAGGGCTGCTGGTGGGAGAGGCGGTTCTCAGAGGAGTGTGGTCTGGGGAAGGCAACCACCCTAAAAGCGGCCCCCAACAGTTGTCATTCTTGGAAGGAGCTCAGATGGACCCAGAGACATCGTAGAACTTTCTCAACATCTTCTTAAATGTAGCGGGGCAAGCAAAACTGTCTCACAGATAGGAAAATGGGGACCAAGGCGTCAGTAAGTTGTCTAAGTCACTTTGAAACCTGAGTTGCTGGCTCCTGACTCAGGCTTGTGCTGTGAGGGCTGGCTGGCTGGGGATGCTCTGTGTCTTTGAGAGAGGAATAGTGAAGTTGGTCCAGATAGTCGGCAGTGAAACCAGGCAGAAAATCAAGTAGACCCGTGGTGTAGGCCATATCATTTCATCCACAAAATAAGTAAAACGTCTCTGCCCCCGGAGTGCGGTCTGGCTCACCAGGGAGTGTCTTGGTCCCTTGAGAAAGTGGTTACCCCAGATCGAATGGTGGCAGCTCGGCTCAGGCTGGTTGAGCCTGGCATTTTGTCATCAGTATAAGAGACTTATTAGATATCATGCTGAAATAGTCTTCCATCATTCTGAAAGTATGCACTTTGCTCATCTGAAAAATACAACCAACTTGCCAGTTTCTAAGTTGAAATTTGTGTGTGCTGGCTGGAATAACATTGACTCAGTATTCCTTTTAACATCAAGCTTCGGTCCTGCTTCCCCCTTCAGTTTTCCTCTTCTGTATCACACACGCAGGTACAGGCACACACGCAGACGTGCACATGCTTTTTCTCTCTGTGTGTCACAAATGACAAGGAGTTAATGAATACAGAGTATTTTGAACTAAACGAGCTCTGGAGATTAACCTCGTTCAGACGAGTCCGTCTCTGCACACTAGGTGATGCCTCGTTCCTCCGCAGAATTTTGGGACAGATTTCTACATCATAGTTTGTTGCAGAAAGTGTTGGGCAGCACATTCAAGTTAGATTTCAGCCAGAAAAGGTACAACGCACTTTTCTAAGAAGAGAAGTATTCAGTTCTAATAGAATTAGTGCCCTGATCCCTATTTAAGATACCGTTTATGAAAGACCTTTGAATGGACTGTAGGAGATTCTGAGGCCAGAACCTGGGTCCTATTCTTCATTATTTTCTGATTCAAAACACCTGTGGAGTGATGAATCTTTATGAGAGTTATTGTCTCCCAAGCACCTGTGACAAAAATAAAAACACAGAAAAAAACCCAGGACCTTCGGATGCAGAGACATCACCTTCGCCAGAACCTTCTCTAACAGGAGATCTATTCACACCTGCCATTTCTTTTTCTGCCCCAGTTCCTCACCGGACCCAACCCTCCGCCCCGTTCCCACCCTACCCCATGCCAACGGAAAGGCAAATGTGTTTCTTTCTGGCCTGCCTGGCATACGAATAATAGGTGAAATAACAGTTGCTATAATTAAGATTTCTGAACCCTTCTCCACAGCGCAGTCACGGCACTGGGGCCACGACAGATACGATGACATTTCACCCCCACTCCGCTCTGGGGTGCGGGTTTCATTCCCAGGCCAGACAGGAGATCTGCCCGACTCTAAGCCTCATGCTTTCAACCATTAAACTGAATTGTTTCATTCACGGCAATATTTTTAATCCTAGTCGTTTAGAGTAAAGTAATCCTTGCTCTATTCCAAGGATGGTAATGGGAACTTTATAAGGAGAGTTCCCAATCTTCAGCTCCAGCTTTGCACTCCATCCCGGCCCCAGAGCCAAAGAACGCCTGACCCACCTGGGCTCAGATAAACTGTCTGGAGTAGACCGTGAGAGAGAATCCCAGCCTCAGATGCACAAATAACCACAGGCTTAGGGTTTGCACCGCTTTTCCCTCCTGGTGAATTATTTTTTTGTTTACATTTTTCCATCTCCAGGCAGAGACAGGTGTGCCTTCCTAAAGAGAGAAAAGGAGTCCCAGGACATGTGACTTACAAAGAGAATGACTTTGAAATGAATATTAATACTCTTTAGATTCATGGGAGAAAAATAGGAGATCAGTACCATGGGATCACAGAGGTTGAAAATGATTTTCAACCTCATTTTGTCCAATGATGAGAAGTAAAATATCTTACCTCGCCAACCCTGCTCTATTCCATGAGGCTGGATATAGTCAAAACACACTAGAAAATGCAGAGCAGCTTGATAATCAGCCTTTAAAGAGAAACTCGTTTTTGATAAAATTATAGTAAAATGCACATTCGTATGATTTAGTACTCAAAATATTAGTAACACCCCTTTTCAAGAGTAAAGCTTAATAATTATCAAATGAAATTTGTGCAATAAAAGAGCACCCTATAGTGGTGTGCTTTATTTAACTTTGGTTCCACAAATACTTGCTGAATACCTACTATGTGTCAGGCACAGAGCAAGGAGCTATGACTTCAGAAACGAAGGCACAGTTCCTTCCTGTTAAGAATCTACAATCTAGGGGATAATCACCAGCTTTAAAATGTAACAGTGGTGGAGACAGCCTTTTAAAAATTTTTAGTTATTTTGCTAGTTTATCAGAAATTCTAAACCAACTCATTTACATGGAAGGTCTCTCTCTCTCTCTCTCTCTCTCTCTCTCTCTCTCTCTCTCTCTCACACACACACACACACACACACACACACAATACCTTTCCAATGCATATTAATGTAACTGTCAAAACTGTGTCAGGGGCTTCCCTGGTGGTGCAATGGTTAAGAATCTGCCTGCCATCGCAGGGAACATGGGTTTGAGCCCTGGTCTGGTGAGATCCCACATGCCACGGAGCAGCTAAGCCCGTGAGCCACAACTACTGAAGCCTGCGTGCCTAGAGCCTGTGCTCTGCAACAAGAGAAGCCACTGCAATGAGAAGCCCACGCACCGCAACGAAGAGTAGCCCCTGCTGGCTGCAACTAGAGAAGGCCCACGCACAGCAATGAAGACCCAATGCAGCCAAATAAATAAATTAAATTAATTTATAAAAAAAACAAAAAACAAAAAAAAACTGTGTCAGGTCTGAGATTTTACCCTACTTGCAAGCTAAGGAGTTAGCCTGTCACAGTCTGCCAGACGCTGGTAGAGGACATGAGATGCCTAAATCAGAGACAGAGGACTTTATGACTCACAGCAGTAGTGGTAGTAAGAATATCAGCATTTCCTTGTTGTTCCCCCAAGACTCAATGCTCCCATGAAACACAAAGAGGGACAGGGGACACCTGCACACACAGATGTTTGCATTACAGGGGAGGAGCCCTGAGCTTAAGGGACCCAGATTTCTTTTTATAATGGGCAGTAATCATGCCTTCCCTTTGCTCCAAAGGAGGTACTACCTTTATTATACTGAGCAATAAGCACGCCTATCCTTACTCTGGAAGGAGACACTATCTCCATCCTCCAATGTTATAAACAAGCCTGCCCTTTGCTCTGGGAAGAGAAGTGTCTGTCTTCCATGCCTGTTGATATAAAAGCATCCTGGAAAAGATAGTCCAGAACAAAGCCAGTCAGCGTCTCGACTCACAAGACTTGCAGAAACCCAAGAGATCCATGGAAAATTGTCTGCAAATAGTTTTCCCGGTATTTCATTACCCATATTATAGAGGTTTTCATGACTAAAGTTCACATAAACTGTTAGAACTTCATGTAAGGCTCCTGATATCTGCTGAATTATATAGATTCTTGTTCAAATAACCACCAAATCAGTAAGTTGCATTCATGTTGACGCTCATCTTTCCAAACTCATGACTGGTTTACTCATAAAAGGAAATTTAGCACACTAGAAATCTGAAACTGAAAAACTACTTATCATTCCCATAAACATTCTCCAAGCTAAGTCAAGGCTCCTCCATGACTAATATACCAAGAAGATGTTTTCTTTAATCCCTCAGTTGTGAATGACTCAGAGAAAGACCATTAGTTCTTAGATGAAATGAGCTAATTTGTTAAATTCTCAAGTTTCAAATTATCTGAAAAGTAAATGTCTATCTAAAACTAAAATCCATGAATCTGCCTCTCATCATATAAAAGTCGATGTTGATTTGTTATTGGTGTGATATATGACTTTTAAAAGGTATCTTAAAGGAAAAGAAAATCATCCAAGTTAGAGACAAGAAAAATTACTTTTGCTTAGGAGCCCAACCTTGGCCGCTATTGTAATGACCTTCCCTTGGAGTCATTTTTTAAAAACAAAATGGTTGATTGTTTTCCTAGGATGGTTTAATTTTGGATGAGTCTGCTGACTTTGGGGACCCTGCCCATCCTTGACCATTTATGACGTCAACATTAGAGGAGGACTCCATCCTTGTGGTTCAGAGAGATGCTTCCTGCCTGCACTCAGTCCCACCCGCCTCAGGACGTATCACTGCCGTTCCTATAACTGAGCTATACCTGCGGTGGCCTCCCAAAACACCAAAATCCATTCTTCTGCTCAGCCAACAAATCTACTGGTTGTAACTTACATGGAGCAATTGTTCCCTAGGGCTGGGGAAGTGGGGAAACATTTAGTCCCTCCATAGCAAGAATCACTAATGATAAACATCTTCAGTAGCAGAGACTGATGTAGGCCCTCTCATTAAACATACAGGTTTGTTTCACAAAAGCCACGTCATCTTATGGCCCCTAAAGGGGCTGACCTGCTTATTTTATCATACTGGGACTGTGCTCGATTATTGTACAGCTACAGTGCTCAGACCACCAAGATCTCGCCTCACTTTTCAAAGACATGATGAAGAGCAGGTCTTCTTTAAAGTATGGCTACTTTAAAATCTTTTTAATTACATAGGTTCCGAAAAGCACCTTTGGAAAACAGTGATTGATAACTTTAAAGCCTAGAAGATGATTAGACTGACGTGGGTGGGGCTTGGCTTCTGTAATCCAGGAAGAGTGTACTGGATGTTTCCTACATGTTGCAACTTTGATATAAACCCTTTCACTTCCTTATATTAATCTCTTCCTTTAAGGTAGAAATTTTTTTTTTTTTTTTTTTTTTTTGCAGTACGCGGGCCTCTCACTGTTGCGGCCTCTCCCGTTGCGGAGCACAGGCTCCGGACGTGCAGGCTCAGCGGCCATGGCTCACGGGCCCAGCCGCTCCGTGGCATGTGGGATCCTCCCGGACCGGGACACGAACCCGTGTCCCCCGCATCGGCAGGTGGACTCTCAACCACTGCGCCACCAGGGAAGCCCAAGCAATTCTTTTAAGTAGAGTTAGCCCCTGTACTGCTGTACTCCACAACCTGCAGTAGCTTCTGTTATGGATTGAACTGTGTCCCTCCAAAATTCTTATGTTGGAATCCTCAACTCTTGTAATTCAGAGTATGACCTTATTTGGAGATAGGGTCTTTACCAACTTAAAATGAGGTCATGAGGGTGGACCGTAATCCAACACGACCGGTGTCCTTATTAAAAAGGGATATTTGGACACAGACTCAAATACAGGGAGAATGTCATGTGAACATGAAGACGGCCATCTACAAGCCAAGGAGAGAGGCTTGCTCCAGATTCTCCCTCAGGAGGAATCGACCCTGCCAACACCTTGATTTTGAACTTCTAGCCTCCAGGATGGTGAGACAGTAAATTTCTGTTGCCTAAATCACCCAGTTTGTGGTGACTCGTTACAGCAGCCCTAGTAAACAAATAGCTTTCCTTCTCCTCAGGGTAAAAGTAAAGTCTCTTCAGTAACCCACAAGCCCCTGCACTGCTGGACCCAGTACGTTTCTGAGTTCTCCTCCCACTGCTTTCCCAGATGCTCACTCTGCTACTGCCTGACAGCCTCTTTGTTCTTCCTTGAACAAACTATTCCTGCTCCCGCCTTAGTGTACTTTCTGTCCCCTGCAGGGACCGTTTTCCTTCCAGATTGTTCCATGGATTACTCCCTCATTTTCTTGGTCTATATTCAGATGCTACCTTTTAGGTGTTTTATTCCTTTTGGTATTTAGAACTAGCTAACTTACTCAATATTTTCCCTGTCTATTTTGTTTATCATCTGTTTTGCCCTCACTGAAACGCCAGCCACATGAGGTCAGACATTCTTGTCTGTTTACTGTTGAGTTTAAAATAGCTTCTGGCAGGTAGTAGGAGATCAAAAATATGAGTTGAACGAATGAGTAAATCATAAGCATAAGCTCTACACTGCCATCTAAACGTACCCTGTATGCGAGGCTCCGCATGCCTCCTGAAAATTGGGGGTGGGTGGGGGAACTCTAGCTTATGATCACAGTAGTGAAGAAAATGCTTCCACTGAGTAAATACCGCCAAAGGAAGCAATGAGTACAGCTACTGTCCTTGAGAGATTGCAGACTAATCAGGTAGACTAAACATATAACGCAAGAAAAAATAGACTAGATCTACGAAACAGCATATCAACAGGGGCAGTTAAATCCAGCATGGGCTGCCTTCTAAAAATGGTGAGTCAAGGAGCTTTATCAGAAAAGCATCTGTTATGTAGAAAAAAATCAATTCATGGCCAAAACTAGAAAGTATTTTTAAGGATATGCTCCTCTACACGTTATAGAATAAGGACATTTGAGGAATGTTTATGAGAAGGTCTCAAGCACATGTATTGGGAATGTTTAGTCTAGAATGTGGGCACACGAAAAATATTTCTCAGCAAATGCTTTGTCCCTCACATAAACACAGTTCCACCAAGTAGCAGCACAAGCAACTTAAAAAAGAGAGAAAATTGAAGCTGCTAGGAACACTGAGCAGGCGGAAGGTAATGACCAAACGGGGATCCGGCCACCACCTGATGAAAACCAATTAAATTTCGCAGAGGCAGTAAGTGACAGAAGAAAACAAAGTTAACTGGAAAATAACCAGTGACGTTTGCTATCGCTCTTTCTGCTGTTCTAGTTCTCTCTTTTTTATTTTTTCCTCTTCCCATCAAAATTCCCCTCATTTCTTAGATGAGTAATTAAACCCTGACCTCAGGTATAAGTCCCAAAGGCATTTATCCATAAAAATCAACCAGGAGCTAACGTCTTCCTAGTTTGGATGTGGATTCATCACGTGATCTCAAGCTGTCTATAAAGTGTTTCACATTCTTTGGAAGAAAAGCACTACACAAAGCAGAGGATTGTTATGGTAGCAGATACTACGATTAGTTGCCTAAAAAGAATCCCAGTTTCACTTCTGATATTTAGAAGCTTCTATTTTTCTCTTTCTCTGTTTTCTATTTTTTCCTCTTCCCACTCATTAAACATTCCAGTCAAACAATAAGCAAGCTCATGGGGGTTGAATAAATTCAAGATTCAAAATAGCAAAACATAGTTGCGTGAATCTACATGATTGTGGACATTAAGGAACCTGGTAGTAAGTGTTCAGCACATCGAGGTAGTAAGGGAATATGCAAAGTTCTGGGAGAATAGTCAAAAAAAAAAAAGGGTGTTTTGCATTACTTTGGAAGGCACTATATTCTTTAAATGTAATATACATTACATCCAGCCACATTCCAGAAGCACGACTGCAGGGCAGAGCAGCTTCGTGAGGCCAAACCACACATGTCATTAGAACGTAGCGAACTTGAACCCACGTATCCCTAAGTTCACTGCTCTTCACTTTGTAATTCAGAGATAAAAAGTACTTCACAGTGGAGAGTACACACAGAAGTAGCTTCGTGTTGCATTACACTAGATTGTTCATATCATTCTTGTGGTAAAATAGTTGAATACCTCCAATACATGGATATTTATTCAGACATTACTTAACATATGAAATAGTATATATATTAAAATATATACAAAAATAGAACCAGAATGTCCTAAAAATAGAACACTTGAAAGATGAAGATAAAATCGGCAATACTTTTAAATGTCTTGCTAACCATGACGGCTTCATGTTATCGTGAGTTGACAGGCTCAGCATAAGCTCCGCCAAAGCTTATCTTTAATGATAATGAAAGTGAGTCCCGATTTCAAATAGTCTTCTTGATAATTTCAAATGTTTTCTGCCCAATTCTTCTCAGGGGTGATGAGACTATTAATGTCTTAAGTTCACAGTGCAGTTGACAAAGAACTTCCCAGGAAGAGAAAGGTCAATGCTGCCATCTTTGCTGGTGCTTACTTCACCGTGTTATCTTTCCTTGTGAGCTCTTTGCAGGATTAATTTTAAGCCCATATTTTGTGATGGTTGATTTAATTAAAACTAGATGGGGCTTCTCTGGTGGCGCAGTGGTTGAGAGTCCGCCTGCCGATTCAGGGGATGCGGGTTCGTGCCCCGGTGCGGGAAGATCCCACATGCCGCGGAGCGGCTGGACCTGTGAGCCGTGGCCGCTGAGCCTGCGCGTCCGGAGCCTGTGCTCCGCAACGGGAGAGGCCACAACAGTGAGAGGCCCGCGTACCACAAAAACAAAACAAAACAAAACAAAACAAAAAACTAGATGATATCATCCTTAAGTCCTTTCCACAAGGGCTCACGTAAATGCCATACACTGGAAAGTGCTAAGAGCGCCAGGAGGATGCTGGTGGAGTGGACCTCCTCTTCCTCCCTCACCTGACTTCCCACCACGGACACAAGGAGCCGTGGCAATCCACATCATACATGTTAGTAAAGCTCAACATCTTTCTTATTTTTAGATAAACGTGGAAGACCTAATACACTGCTTTCCAGTTGTGTCTGTGGAACCATGCACATTGGACATCGCCGCTCTAGGGAATTTTTCAAGTGTGGTGCCTCCTAGTTTTAAAAACACTTTGAAGGCATTTTGTGACCCTGGTAGTACCCCATTTTAATTTTCAGATATCTCCATGAAAATATCCGACTGGAATAAAGCTCTCAAGCCAAGACTGGTCTACCTTTTCCCCACTGAGGTGACCAAATGGCCGAATCCAGATTTTACAGTTATCATGTTTTAGTTTTATTCCTGCCGCCAGCTGTTAAGAGTTCTGCATCAGCAATGTGGTGTCTATAATCCTTACTACTTCTTTTTTAATAGTTGATCATGTAAGTTATTTCTCTGGTATAGGACTTACAGAATGAGTGCAGTAATCTTTCAACTACTAAATAATTAAAAGTGTATTCAGCTATACAGCAGAAATTAACACAACATTGTAAATTAACGATGCTACAATAACAAAGTGTATTCAGGAGTAAACTATCGATACAGGCAACAATGTGGATGATTCTGAAAGCGTTACGGAAGATATTCCAGAAGCATCAGGCTAATCCATCGTGATAGAAATCTGGATGGTAGTTGTCTCTTCACGGGCGGAGAGGTGGGCTTGACTGGGAAGGGGCGTGTGGGAACTTTCTGGAGTGAAAACAATAGTTCCATACCTGATAGACAAGTGAATTAAATGAGTGTTTGCATTTTTCAGAACTAATTTATCTGTACAGTGAATATCTACACATTCAATTGTATGTAAATTATGTCAATAAAAATATGAGTGCACCGTAAAACAGTTTCTAATGGTGGATTTATGCCATCTATGATGTCTTATTCAGCACCTGAATGGCTAGTCCCATTTAGTCACAATAAAATGAAGAGGCTTCAGCTGGTAAAATCTGTATATTAGGTGTCAGAATAGAGTGGTAATAATAGTAATAATAATGGTAATAATAATAGAGGGGTTTTTTTTTTTGGCATATGCCAACCACTCTGCTATTGTTAACCCATGCGGAAGAAAACACTCAGACGTAGACAATTGGAGTAATTTTTCCAAAGCTATATAAACATTAAATGGCAGAGGTGGGCTTGGAACTCAGGTTTCTCTGATCTTGGAGCCCATGCCTTCAACTACTAGGGCAAATGTGATCTCTTCTTAGAGAAGAATATGAGAATTTCCAGGATGCTGTGTAAAAACAGCGTGTATCGTGGGTGTCCTTGGTGCTAGGAACTGTGCTGTTTCATGTCATTAACTCTATAGAGCTACCATTGTCATCTCCTTTTTTACAGATGAGGAACGTGAAGCTCAGAGAGGTTAAGCAGCTGGCTCAATGTCACACAGTCAGGGCTTCCCTGGTGGCGCAGTGGTTGGGAGTCCGCCTGCCGATGCAGGGGACGTGGGTTCGTGCCCCGGTCCGGGAAGATCCCACATGCCGTGGAGCGGCTGGGCCCGTGAGCCATGGCCGCTGAGCCTGCGCGTCCAGAGCCTGTGCTCAGCAATGGGAGAGGCCACAACAGTGAGAGGCCCGTGTACCGCAAAAAAAAAAAAAAAAAAAAAAAAAAAAAATATCACACAGTCAGTAGAATCTCTCAGATTCCGCTTCAGAGCCGTTGAAATCAAAGTCCAGTTTTTCCTACTTTCAGTGGCTCTTAACTGAGGTTCAACAGAATCAATAATAACTATTCTTATATTACACATTTCTGGGTCTCCCTTGAGAGTTTTTATCCTGCTGATTGAAGGGGGACTTGGGAATCAGTCTCTTTTACAAAGCCCACCAGTGATGCTGAAGAAAATCCTACCTGAAAACCACTGTACCAAGTTGTCACTGGTTTTTCAGTGAGACTCCCCACGCCTGTTAAAATTTCCATGCATTTATTTTATTTTAAAAATTAAGTAGAGAAGAGACCTCCTGTCATGATAAACAGAAAAGAATAAACATTAGTAAATCTTGGTTTAAGACTCATGTCTGCCATTAACTGGCTGTAGGGTTTTAGGCAAAGTCAGTGAAATCCCAGGGATGCAGTTTTCTCCTTCGTGATATTAAAGCGTTGAATGTGCTCATCTTTAAGATTCCATCTTCTTCTAATCTTCAATAAATTAAAACTAATCTTATTTGTTAAATTCTGGACCTTCTTGGAAGTATCTGGAAGGACCCTGGGGTCTCTAGCATAGAGTTAGGTGGGAATTTGTTGAAATATTAAAGATCACCATATAAAATAGCTTAAGTATAGTGGTACTGATATTTTCTAGGGAAACCTAGAGATACCACTGGTTTCTAGACAAACTGATTTGCCAGAGAATTCCAGATCTCTGTTACTCCAAGAAAAATTAAATAAAAGCAACAGTTCTGTATTTCACATCTATTGTGTCAAATTTACAGCGCTGTTTGGGTAAAAAGACGTAAGAAGTGATCTTCACCTTCAAGCAGAGTTCAAGAGATGCGCAAATAGATGCAATCAATTGACAAGGGAGAGGTACTAACAGTAAGTGCAGAGCTGGAGATTGCTGTCATTGGGCCACCAGTCACCTGATTTGGCACAAAAATAAAGATTAGGACCTTTAACTTGTGTCAGGTAAGAGAGGCCAACCACAGAGCTGGGAGCTCTGAACTTGAGAAGAAAAAGATATCAGTTGATTTGTAAAACCGGAAGAACTGACACAGATGGAAAAGAGCTGGAGTAAAGAAGAAATGATGCAAACCGTGGTAGATAGATGTGCAGGGAATTGAGAAAAGCACAGGAAATCAGTCAGCAGCTGCTGCCCACTCATGTCCCACCAAAAGTTGGACGTTGTGTAGGATAAAAGTAACTCTGGTGCCTGTCGTTCTTCAACGGTCTACCGCTGCCTCTGCTTCTGCTCTGATAGCCTATTCTGATCCCTCTCTGCTCTCTCTTTATCCTTCCTTCACTCTACCGCATGGGCTTATCATACCATCAACGGTCACCCCGCTAGTGACAGCTGGTGCCTTTTCTCCCATGGCTTCTGCCTGCAGCTCCTGCTGGGGTCTCCTCCTCAGAGCTGAGCTGCGGGCAGGTTCTCACGTGGGGGAAGAACTCGGTTAAGGGGAGTCAGGGCCTGCTACCGATGGGAGAGAAGGCAAGTCTAGAGAACATGGTCCACCTTGGACCCCCTCTTGTCTCCGTTTTACTTTCCTACGCTTCCTCTAATTTTCATCATCCTGGTCTCAATAGCCTTGATAAAAAGTTGAAAAGGCCCATGTTTAGGAGAAGGAACTTGGAGGATCTGTGCTCTTCCTGCGGACTTGTGCTGTGTATTTTATACTCTCCAAGGAAGAGGTTTTGGTTTTTTATTTTGTTCTGTTTTCTGATATAGAGCACTGTATTTAGGAAGAGCTCTGAAGCCAAATCATACCTCAGGCCACAGGCTACCTTGAGGCCCAACCCACAGACTTCTGCCAACGTGTGAGACACTGCTCTCTTGTCTATTGGTTCTGTCCACAGCTGTAGTTACACTACTTCAAATGGGACAGCCTAGGAATAAAAACAATGTCAACAACCCCTTTGATGATTTTATTTCAGAAGGAAGCACTGGACAGAGCCATCAGTTAGGGTTTCATGGACTCTTCATTTGTGCAGTCAGGAACTACTAGATTCCCACAGTGATATTAATTGAAACAAAGAGAATAACGTGTTTATCCTCAAGAAAACACTTCGTGTAGGTTTTCAAGAACACACAGTTCAAATACAAACCTAAGTTTAAAACAAAGTTTACAAATGATGCACCATAAGGTCTCTAAAGCGCTGGCTTTGTACTGACATACAACCTAAGCACAGTACAACTTGTCAGTTTTAAGGGCACAATCTGATAAGTTTCACAAACGCATATAGTGATGGTACCACCGGCACAATCATGATATATAATATTTCCATCACCTTAAAAAGTGTCCTCATGTCCCTTTGCAGTCAATCTTCTCCACCCACACACCAGTCCTCAGCAGCCACTAATCTCCTTTCTGACACCATTGTTTTGCCTTTTCTAAAATCTCATATAAATGGCACCATGCAGTATGCGGTCTTTTGCGTCTGGCTTCTTTTGCTTAGCATACATCTTCTGAGGTTCATCCATGTTGTTGCTTAAAATAACTTTAGGGTTGGGCTTCCCTGGTGGCGCAGTGGTTGAGGGTCCGCCTGCCGATGCAGGGGACGCGGGTTCGTTTCCCGGTCCATGAAAGATCCCACATGCCGCGGAGCGGCTGGGCCCGTGAGCCACGGCCGCTGAGCCTGCGCGTCCGGAGCCTGTGCTCCGCAACGGGAGAGGCCACAACAGTGAGAGGCCCACGTAAAAACAAACAAAAAATAACTTTAGGGTTGTATACAGCTTTGGTTCTGGGTTCAAGGGCAATACGACTTCAACATCATTTGTAAGTTCTGCTTGATGATGCAGATTATTTTTTTCTATCAACATAGTTTGAAATGCCTCCAGATCATTAGACAAAATATTTCTGTTTGTCTCTCCATTCACCCTGCCTTCACTCACTTGCTTTTTCTCCCAACAAGGCATAAGAGACAGAGAGGATGTGAGCGAAAACCATTGACCCAGGTACCAATGCATCCTTCCTACTGGGTCATGTTCTGCTTCCTTTGAAGTTTGGCGTGGTCACACGACCTTTTTGGCTAACGAAATGTGAGCAGAAGTGAGGTCTGCTTCTTCCAGAGAGAAACTTTAAGAGCTTCTGTCCTCTTTTCCTGCCCGCGTGATTATAGGAGCACGTGTAGAGAGGGATGCTGGCTCCATGAGTGATGAAGATCAGCAGAGCCCTCTGCCAACTGTGTTTGACATAAAGCATGAACAGGAAATAACAAACCTTAGCCACTGAGCAATTTTAGCGTTGGCCATTACTGAAGTGCACTAGCATACTAGTTAATCCTAAGTGTAAGAGGAAGCAAAGGACCTGGCTATGTGATTGACGTACATAAATACTGATTGCCATCTTTCAACCAGGGGGTTCTTCTTCTTTTTTTCTATTTTATTCATCAGCTCCAAAGTAAACTTCTTTCTTTATGATCCATTGCCTAAAATTTGCATTGAAAGATTGAATGTATTTATTAAACATTCAAAGCAGCTTGTTCAACTTGATCTCTGACGGCGATTGTCAAAGAGAGTGTGTCTTTCCTAATGGCATTTGACTTTAAACAGAGCGTAATAAGCATGAAATAATTTCTCCATGGAGGGATATAATCATTAACACTGTCAGGCTCTGTAGCAGGGAATTCTAGTGTTCACCAGTATCTATGCTGTCCTCTTCTTCATGGGCACAGCCAGAATGCTGCTTCCAACCCCCTGGCGTGTGAGTCACTTTCCAGCCAAGGCGGTTAAGAGCAGATACGTTTCCCCATATTTTACCTCTTTCCTTGGTTGAGGACAAGGCATTAGAAGAAGGCAGAGCAACGTAAAGGAAGGAGCCTGGGTCGTTACATGACAGCTAGCAGCAAAGTCCACCCACCTACTTCCCATCCCACCAACCTGCATTGGGCACTGTCATGAGCAAGAAGTAGACCTTTACTTTCTTAAACCCCTGGTTTAGGGTTTGTTTGTTACATCAGCTAACATCAGTTATTCTGACTAATACAGGACCTAATCCCTTAACAATGCTACAGCACTATAGTTTGAAAGCACCATAAATACCTCTATCCAATTTAATCCCCACAAACCTCTGAGCTCCACTCCATTCATGAAGAAACAGAAGTTACGTGGCTTGTCAAAGCCATGTATGCGATAAATGGTAAGTATCAACATTCATTTTCTCCCCTAAATCTAGTGCTCCTACCACGCTGGGCAACAGCAGTCAAAGGTAGTATCTTGGCGATTTACTGCCTCGGATTTAACCAAATTAAATAGACATATAACAGAGGATTGGCCTAAGCAAACGTGGGTTTTGGTTAAGTCATCTCTTTAAGGCTCTGTCTCTGGATCTGATATGGAACTCAAGGCACACACGGCAGGCAGTCAGGAGGAGAAGATCAGAAGCAAACAAGAAACTACAAGCGAAAGCCGGGACCCCACAGGAACAGACTGTTCTTGTTGCCCCTAACTTTGGTGGTGTGAGTATGCTACAGCGGTCAGCCCTTCATCACTGACTGTGTCATGTGCTTTGCTTTGTACTGAACTAAAGAGAGGGTTGCCCAGATACCAGCTTGGGGACAGCCTATTCACTGGAGCAGCCGCACCTGGATAGCTCTGAAGCCCTAGGAATCAGTGACAACATGGTGTTTTCCAAGAAATCAGGGAGTAAGAGTAGAATATGTCAGCACACTTGTACCCCACCCTTCTTCTAATCTCTCGAACGTGTGAAACTCAAGAGGAATTCTCCTTCTCTAAAATTCCCAGCCAGCTCTTGAAAAATGAAACTTCTTTGTTCCAAGACTGTGGATACCAGAGTCTCAAATGCCAAAGGAGGCTTGCCAGACAGGGAGCATGTTTCTTGAGATCAGTCTTTCTGCTGATATAGCCGAAGGGCAACCTTTGCCCGTTGGCTTTAGGGGAAACAGAAAACAGGCTCCTGGTTACTTTCATTCTTATGATTCAGTCATTCTGGGTCACTGTTCCCGGGTTTCTGTTCCTTTGTCTCTATGGTCCTGCCTTTAGGGAGCGTTTTTGGGGTACAGGGTATCTCTGCAGCGGGTTGCCCCCACCTAGTCAGTCCCTCCTCAGAAGCGGCCAGCTCCGCCTCCCTCCCAGCCCGGTGAAGAGTTTTCCCGATGGTTCACCCATGTCTCAACACAGCTCTTGTGATTCTTGATGCCAAAACAGCAGTTCTCAGGGTGTGGCCTCCTTGATGAAAGGCGGGAGAAGACGGCAGCCACACAGAGCCCAAAAGCCCTGTCTCGGTTCTAAAACAGCTCAAATGCTTCCCCTAAAAAGATTACTACAGAAAGTAGACAAGACACAGTTAGTCAAGATGGCCCAGATTGGGTTTCTTGAGTGTGTTCTGCTGTGTGTGTGTGTGTGTGTGTGTGTGTGTGTGTGTGTGTGTGTGTAGGAGAGAGAAAGTATAGAGGAGAGTGATGGGGGCTTGGGAATAATATACCTGCACATAGAACTTATGATGGATCTGAAAAGGGGAGGGTTAAAGAAGAGGAAATTAGTCTCCCCCGATTTACTGGGGACCCCAAACTTGTTGATCACTCAGATCTTACCTAAGATTTAGAGATTTCAGAGGTCTAATAGTTGCTAGTATCAAAAACTTGCTGTCACAAGAATACAACTTGCTGGTGCGACCCAGTTTCATGTTTTTCTCCAGCCCCAGGCACTTCCAGAAACCTGCCGCCCTTCCTCCCCGTGGCATTGTCCCCACTGCACGCCCACTCAGTCCCCTCCAAACAAGAGAAGCAGACAGACAGTAAATTGTGCCTAAATACACCTGGTCCAGGTTCGTCTCCCTGCCCAGTTTCCAAGTTCTTCTTCGCTGATTGATGGGCAATTTGGTAACCATGAATCAGGAGGATTATTAAATGGAGTGTTGGGAAATATTTGGTGCCAGATAGCTGCATTTCAGCCTTCAACTCTTAAAGAGGATTTACCTTTCAGTTCACATTTTATTGGAATGATTAATTGATGGTCAGAACCCAGAGATAAACACACTCTCAGCATATAACACTTGGAATAGGCTTAGACATCAATTCCAGGACATCTAATCCAACTCTTCAGTAAGTTCATATTTAGATCATTTGAAATAATGTATACATGTTTGATTTTAAAAATTCCTGATTTTTATGACTAACAAGTCTCTCCACACATGATAAAATCATACTTAGAAGGATTGATACTGGGGATCCATTATCAAAGCAGCATCATTAACCTTATAAAATTATTGGCAATGAACTTATAAAACAAGCCCTCATTCCCAGTGTGCATTGCTGAAGAGCTGCTTTTCTTTTGTTTAAAGCTTGGACCAAGTAGCTGTGTACATTATAACTGGAAGGATTTAGGCTTTACATGATTATGCTAATAATATTTAGAACCAAGTGAACTTATTAATATATTTAATTCCTGTGGACCATTTACAAAAAAATCCCCACAAGGTCAAACACGATTTTTGGATAGCAGAGCGTCTAAAAATCAATGCAGTTAGAAGGAGTTACTTGATTCACACAAACAATCCTGGCTTCACAAACCCCAGAGCGCACACAGCCCAGGAGTTACTTATTTGCAGGGGAAAATACTCTGTTTGTGTGAGATTCTGATTTAGTACTCAGTTAGCCAAGATTATCTAATTGATTGGATGTTTCCATTTTTATTTGAATCATTATTATTACAGCAGCATAATGCTTGGTAAAAATTACATAAGAAACTAGAAAATAGTTTTGATCAATCATATTTAATGGAGACGGTGTCATCCTTTCACGCTTAAGATTATAAAGCTATTTTGCAATGTGCTTTCCCATCTGATGTTTTGGTATTCATTTTCACCAACTTTCCAGATCAATTTTGCTATGAAAGCTACTAAATCTGTAGCTATTGTTCATTTTGGGAGGTGTAGATTCGGATTCACGCACAACTTATTTTTTTCAAAATGTTACATAGCAACAGATTTTTAGTATCTTTTTGAAACTCTTCCATCAGAAAAAGAACCATTTCTTGCCACCCCTATCCGCTCTTCACCTTGGGTACCACGAGGCCACTGCTTCCCAGAGTGTATGTTTGGAAATGTTTGGATGTGTTCTCTTGACCGTCCCTAATAAACTATTTGCCAGATAACTGAGCCCAAATAAGAAGTCTTAACTTTGGATTTTTCACTGCCCAGCCAGTGTTCAGGACATCACAAAATAAAGCGGAGGAAGGGGGAATTCGGGAGCCCGGGAATGTCTGGGTGTTGAGTCTATCTGTGCATTTTCATTCCATGTTGTAATTACCCATTTACATAAATCTCCACCAGAAAGAGCATTCTGTATGCTGGGGTCATACCTCTTTCATCTTTTTAACTCCATAGACAAGCACAGAGCCTGATCCAGTTCATGGTTCAAATTCGTATCAGCGTAATTTAAAAGAAAAAATTATTTCCTTTTTCACATTTCTAAGCCTTTCTCTCAAGTCAGCCTGAAATATTATCTACAGGGCTGTCGAGATGGGAATGCAAAGAGAAAGAAAAAGTCATTTGTTCATTTATTTTTTTTAATTACCAGAATATGATTTTGCATCAAGTCTTGGGAGCTAGGCTTTGTCAAGAGTGAAAAGGATTTTCTAAGGAGTTTCTGTGCCTTGGGTGGGTAGCTCATGAGGCTGGCCTGCAAGATTGCCACTGGGTTCACTATGGTGGCCAGAGAGAGTCCCAGGGATCAGTTGCAGCCACACTTCCGGGGGATTCTCAGCAGCAAAGCTGAAACAGGCCGGGACAAAAGGAAGGAAAAAGGAATACCTGTATCTATACATCTCTATAGATACGGATAACTATATAGATATCAATATCTAACAAATTATATTTCATTCCCTTATCTTCATTGGTTACTGATTTGAACATGGTAAAACGTTCTATGAGCACTCAAAGTAATGAAAGCTACAAACTAAGAACATCTGTCCGTATGTTTTCATTAATGACATAAGATACAATACGGACAAGAATATGGATTTAGATGTAGCTGTAGGTAGAGATATAGTATAGACATTATATTTGGGGCAAGATGGGTGGAGCTGGAAGAACAAGAGATGGTCAATTAATATTCTGAAAGTGTTTAATAACCTGCCTTCTCAATGTCTTTCTTTTTTGTAGGTCAGAAATATGTGAGTAGGAGTAGCTTTACTTTTTTTTTCTAATATGGATGTGCTCATTCATTTATTTTTTTAAAAAACAGTTATGCTGGGACTTCCCTGGTGGCACGGTGGTTAAGAATCCCCCTGCCAATGCAGGGGACACAGGTTCGATCCCTGGTCCGGGAAGATCCCACATGCCAGGGAGCAACTAAGCCCGTGCACCACAACTACTGAGCCTGCACCCCACAACTACTGAAGCCCGCGCTCCTAGAGCCCGTGCACCGCAACAAACAGTAGCCCCTGCTCGCCACAACTAGAGAAAGCCCACGCGCAGCAACGAAAACCCAACTCAGCCAAAAACAATAAATAAATAGATGAAAAAACAAGAAAATTAAGCATATGAAAAGAGTCAATAAAAAAAGAAACCAGTTAGGCTTATTATGTGCCAAGAGTAATGCTTGGAAGCCACTGAGGGATTTTAAGCAGGAATGACATGTTATTTTTGACTTTGGAACATGAGACATGACTTTGTTTTTCTCCCAGCACTGCTTTCAAATGTGTTTGCCAGATCCTTTGTCCTCAACTTTTGACGACATCTCTAGAAGATCCTGTAGGTTTCCAGTCAGGTTCAGCTATAAGAACAGTCTTGCTTTGACAATGGACTCATTTACAGATATTAAAAAGTCCAGTAGAGTCTACATACAGACAGCAATCTCACAATCAATCCACAGCTTCTTTTCCTTCCGTTCAGTCCTGAGCTGGGGCTTGGAGCCTGCTGTTTGTTCTATCATTTCTGTTTCGGCTCCTCCAGGAGAAGATTTGAAGGAAGGGGGGGGATTCAAGGAAAAGAGGAAAGTGTCCTTTTGCGGGTTCATTTTCAGATTTGGAAGACTCTGTAAGCTCTCTGTACCATGTACTTCCCTGACATGGGTGATGTTTTCCAGAGATCAGCTCTTGTGATACCTCCCCAGCTCCTGTGTCCAAAAGTGTGTCCTCCAATCCCTTTCTCCTGGCAGGTCAGGATACCTTAAAGATGGCAGGAGTCCAGCTTCCCTCTGTGACATGACGTTCCCATGAAAATGTGTGTATGCTTGCTGGGAACTCAGGCTGATGCACTGGTTCTTCTTCTCCCCCAGTTGAGCTGTCTTCAGACTACTCCAGGAGAAGAGCAGACATCTGCCTCTATCTTCACACACGGTGGCAGACTCCAGAGGATGCCAGTCAGGTTTTACCGAGAACCCTCTGCTCCAAGCTAATGTCGCTCAGTGAACATCAAGCCGGGAAGTGAGTTTCCAGTGTCCTTCCTCGAAGGCACCTCCACTCTTCGTGAACAATTCTTATATTCCACTTTCCTTGACTCAAGGGGCAGTGAAGCCTCTTGTCCCTATGAGAAAGAGAGGAGAGAAGCCAAAACATTGTTTTCCTTTACCCCAGGCCTCAATGACCCCCTCTTCCCTGATAACTTATTGAGCTCCAGTCTTCCGTGGACATATTTTGGAGACAGTGTTGGGAGTGAGATCTGCGTCTCATTTGGCCTCTGGTCAGTCAGCCCTGGGAGGGAGTGCCTGCTGGTTCCATGGCTCTTCAGAGTGGCCTATGGTTCTTAGTAATGGGATTCCAGACAAAAAGCAGGACAGGAGCAAAACCCCGTTTCACAACATGCTTCGTCTTGTATAAATAGTACCACGATAACCCTGTGAAGAACTGACGGGAAGGAGATGAGACGTGAGAGAGGGATTTCAGGTAGCAATCCAGGTGAGAAATGAACGGAGTCTGAACTGAAGTAGTGGTCATGGGAATGGAGAGGAGGAGATGGATGTGTGAGACATTCACTGAGGTCGAGTGTTGGGTGAGTGACCACGCTGTCGGCAGATACATGACAGAGAGAGAGAAGAGCAGGACTTGAGGACAAGCCTGGGCAAAACTGGTGAGTTGTGTTGACCTTGCTGAGATTGAGGTCTCGGGGGTACTCATGCAGAGAAGCCCCGCAGGCAGTTAGAGGTATAATATGAGACTCAAAAGAAGGGTCTAACTTGAGGCTATGCTTGGAGGAATCTACAAAATTCAGTTAGTTATTGACACCACAGAAATATCGGGGGCTATCTAGGGACAGTGCATAGTATGAGAAGGAAAGGGACCCAGTAGAGTCCCAAGAAGCACCTGCATTGAAGGGCTGGGTTGATTTGCCTGGGAGACTGAGGAGGGACCAGAAAGGTGGGAAGAAAAAGTTCTCCAAAGGATACTGAAAAGAGGATGCATCACTCTTTTCTTAAACCCTTTAGTATAAACGTCACCAATCACCCTACACTGTACCACGTACACTTCTTCCCCTTGCCCCGTTCTCTTCATCCGCCCTCTAAAGCCAACTCCTTCCTTGATGAGTAATTCCGTAGGTCCTCAAAATGACTTAATCACTTCGTGGGGCTTCGACTGCCTCCCCAGAACGCGGGCTCCTTCACAAAGGCTTCTAAGATGAGAGATAACTAATTGGAGGAATGTTGTTTCCATTTCTCAGGTGAGCTGCCAGCTTCTCCCGCGGATGGGCAGGGTGCCACGATTCTGCTCTGGTTCTCTGTCTCTCTTCCCCTCACTGTTTGTGGCTGTCCCCTCATAATGGGAGCCTGTGCGTTCTCTTCCTCAGCATCCCAAACATTCAGAGGTTCCCAAAGGCTGGGCTTTTAGTGCCGCTCAGTTCTGACAAGGAAATGGAATTGAGTGGACCTGGCCAATTCTTTGCATTGCCAGAAAACATCTCAATGTTACTGGCAAACGAGGAAGACGATCGTCAGATATTACAGTGACGCTTTGTCATGGGGTTCTTGTTGCTCCTCTTGAGAGAGGATTATTACAAGGCCCTCATAAATCTTCAAATAGAAAGAGACTTCTATTCCCACTGATGGATTTCTATTTGGTGGGACAGAGAAACAAACGGAGAGGAGAATCCTAAGAATGACGAAGAGAAAAAGAATGTTTCTCAAGATACCCCCCAAAGCAAATCAAAATATTTGGGAGCAAGGAATCCAATATGTAAAGTCTAGTTCACTTATAAAAGCATCAGTTGAGCAAACCTCCTACTTCAATAGTTGGATCCTTTGCCGGCTTAAACCAAAAGGAGTATTTCCCCTTCTGCATGCTTGTTTCCCCAACTCCCTCCCAGAGCGTATGTCAAAACTCACATCTGCTTTTATTTTCCAGTTCTTTGGAAGTAGCTCGCCAATTTGCAACACCCACTCTCATGCCAGAATAACCATGCTATCGTGTGGGTAGGCTCTTGTTTCCACGCCCTGTGTAGCTTTGCCAAAGTCATGGAGGAGGCCGGTGGGGAAGCCAGAAATAACACACCCAGCTTCAGACTTTCAGGGCTCTCCACCCGCTGCAGACACACTACTCTTTCTTCTTTCTCTACAAGTGCTCCCTGGCTCTGGTGGGGAGCAATTTTGCTCTTTCAAATGAAACACATAGTCTGTCCCTTAAAAATATCTTGCAAATATGTGTCAATTGCACATAATAAAAATTGTAAATACGTGTCTATGTGAGAATATTTAGGGGCACTGTCTGCAAATTCCTAACAGTTCCCTCAGTGTAGGCGCCTGTGCTACTTTCAGATATATCCATGTAATTCAGGTATTGGGAAAAATCACAACTTACGATGATAAAGACTTATAATGATAAAGATTATGGAATGATTAAAACTTTTTCGGGCAGGAAAGTGTTTTCTATATGTAGGTTGAGTGCCTTGAAAATTCTATCTCCAACACAGGCGATATGATAACTATAGTATAAGTGAAATAGAAAACATTTGCGAACTGCTGTGCGTCGCTGTAAAAGTGTCTTTGACTGGACAATAGTATTGGGACAGTAGCAGATATGTACTGAGCACTTGCTGTGTGTACCATGCTCTGGATCTCTTAATTCTTAGAACAGCTATGAGGTGGAACAATTATTACCCCATTTTTGTTGGGAGCCAAGAAGTTTTCGCCATTAGAAGATGGCCGACATCCTGCTTCTCTTCCTGCTTAATGAGATAAAAGCCCGCGCCTAAAACGAAAGCCCGCGCACGCAGCACCAATGATAATTTGCCAAGTACTTCCCTTATTCTGGATCCCGCCCCCCTTTCTCTGTACTGTATAAATACAGCTACTGCAGCAATAAAAGTTTGAGGCTTGATCAGGATTTTGTCTTGCCTCCATTCTTTCGCGTCTCCTGCCCCTTCTTCTCTTTTCAACCCCTACAGGTTCCTCCTCGGACTCACAAGGATTTGTCCTGCTGGTCGGGACTCCCGGGGACGCCCGGGGCCGAGCACAATTGGCGCCCAACGTGGGGCCCGAGGAACGGATCCTAACGGAGGTAGCACGCTTACGAACGCCTGGCCAGGCACCCACTGAGCCGCCGCGAGAGTGAACTCGAAAGTGCGGCTCGATTAGGTCCCCGGAGGACTAGCCGCCCTTCGGTAGTTGTGACCGGTAGAGAGTAAGGTAAGTGGAGCTTAAAAATGGGACAGGAATTGAGTTCCCACGAACTCTTTCTTCAGGGGATCGAGGATTCCCTCAAGATGCGAAAGATTAAGGCTAGAAAAAAAAGATTTGCGTGATTTTTTTAATATTTTTGTCTGATGTTTGCCCATGGTTCCCACAAGAAGGGACGATAGATAAAAAATGTTGGAATCGTGTAGGAGATTGTTTAAATGATTATTATAAGACTTTTGGGCCTTCTAAAGTACCTGTGACTGCATTTTCATATTGGAATTTAATTAGAGAGATTCTTCTGGGTCATTCTTTTGACCCCGATATCCAAAAGGTTGTTGAGACCGGAGAAACAATTCTTAAAGCAGCCCCTATGATTCCAATGAGGCTCAGGCTGCTTTTCCCCCTGGTCTGTTGGCTCAAATACAAAATGCTGGCCTTAAGGCCTGGCGCCGCCTTCCGCCTAAGGGTTCGGCCACAACTTCTTTGGCGAAAATTCGCCAGGGACCAGAAGAGCCTTATTGTGAGTTTATTAGCCGCCTCACGGACGCCACCGAACGTCTGGTGGGCGACAGTGAAACTGATAACGCCTTTGTTAAACATTTAGCTTATGAAAATGCTAATCCAGCCTGCCAGGCTGCCCTTCGGGCTCATCGTGGTGGTAGCCTTGCTGATTATATTAAATTGTGTTCCGGAATTGGTCCCTCCCATTTTGTTGGTCTTGCAATAGGAGCCGCCCTAAAAGATTTTATTAAAGACACATCCGCCCTAGACAAACAACAAAAAACTTGCTATAATTGCAAACAACCTGGACACTTTGCCCGGGATTGTCCACTATATAGACAAGGACAGTCATCAAAGGCTAACCCACAACAACCCCAACATCAGTCCCGAGCTCCTCCCACCACCGTTTGTCCTCGCTGTAAAAGAGGCAAACATTGGTCTTCGGAATGTTATTCAAAAACGGACATAAATGGCCAAAAAACAGGGAAACTTTTCACGGGGCCAGCCCCTGGCCCCTTCCTTGGAACCGAACCAAGGGGCGATTCGGTTTGTTCCTCAAAAATCTGGACAAGTTCCCCTCACCCAGACGTTGGCTGCCCGAGCGTCTTATTAAACCTATAAATTCTATGAAATAATGAAAATTATCCAGGGCCCTTTTCCCTGAGATTGTATTTCTTTTCCTTTTCAGAAAAAGATGGAGATCCTCTTGGCATTGAAAAGACGACAAAGACAACAAGGACTATCCGTTGTGACCCTGATCCTGTCATCTTTGCTGGTTGTCAGCCAGGCTGAACCCCCTCCACACTTGCCTCAGAATTTAACCTGAAGCAGAACCAAAAGATGATTCTGGCTGCCCCTCCACTGGAGCGGCATGAGACAGAGACATGCCTACCCCCCTCTTTGATGGGAGGGTATGGGTACCGAGTTGAGTGTGACAGCAAAGCATGCACAAGGGAAAACCTTTATACATAAGGTAATCTCTGTTATTCCCTGTGAGTATACCTGAATTATGAAAGAGGTTGGTATCTAAACATTGTTTTTGGCTTCAGTATCTAAGATTATTCTTGGCTCTGCCTCTCCTCCCCAAAAGATACCAAGAGCCAGCAATGGTGGACACACATACATTGTCCACGGGAGGATTCAGGTCACTACTCCCTCACTCGGTTAATGCCCACCTCCTTAAAAGAAATAAAAAGGGAGGAGATGTTGGGAGCCAAGAAGTTTTCGCCATTAGAAGATGGCCGACATCCTGCTTCTCTTCCTGCTTAATGAGATAAAAGCCCGCGCCTAAAACGAAAGCCCGCGCACGCAGCACCAATGATAATTTGCCAAGTACTTCCCTTATTCTGGATCCCGCCCCCCTTTCTCTGTACTGTATAAATACAGCTACTGCAGCAATAAAAGTTTGAGGCTTGATCAGGATTTTGTCTTGCCTCCATTCTTTCGCGTCTCCTGCCCCTTCTTCTCTTTTCAACCCCTACAGGTTCCTCCTCGGACTCACAAGGATTTGTCCTGCTGGTTGGGACTCCTGGGGACGCCCGGGGCCGAGCACAATTTTAAGGATGACAAAACTGAGATTGAGTTACATTTAACAACTTGTACACAGCACCCAACTCATAAGTCAGTAGTGGGGATAAAAGGTTAATCCAAATTAACTAAATTGGTAGAATCTGTCTTTCAAGGGTTTTTTTCCCCTATAAAGAATTTCCCCCCACTAGAGGAAAACGTTCAATCCAAATTTTCCCCCATTCCGCCCTTTACCTGGAAGACTGCCAGGTATAAATCCAGGTGTTAGGAGTCATAAAATCAAGTTTCTTTGTCCATAAAGCCTGAGCTCACCCAGTCTTAGACCTGAAAATTTAGAATTACTATTGCATATTTTAGCACAGATATTTCCTATTGATGACATTACCATAACGTTTCAATAATTGTCACGAAAAACGTTTCTACAACACATTAGCTGACTTTCTAATCTCAATAAATAGGATACAACAAAAACACTTCAAAATTGGCTGAAGATTTTGCATTGTCTCAAGTAATCTTTCTGGTCATGGAATTGTTGAAACACATACTAGAAAATATTGAGCTCTGATTGTTTTCTTGCAATTTTTCTCTTTCTCCTGTAAATGTAGCTAAAACCAATCAAAACGAAAGGAATTTGTTATGATTTTACCCCAGATTTTTCAGCGGTACAATAACACATATCAACCATTGGGCTCATTTTTTTTCCTACAGAACCTTCTGGAGAGAAATGGTTTTAATCTGTCCCATCTCTAAGTGGAGCCCAGTTCAGTGGTCGGAGGCCCCACCTCTTGATTGGCACAGCTTCCTCTGCCCATTGTTTTTGGAGCATCTTCAGGTTGCCCACTGCAGAGACCTCGTTCCTCTGTTCCCGTCTTGTCTCTGTGCTGCCCAGCTGTTGCCTGTGCTGTTCACCGTCATCCTATGGTCACCCCTGCACCAGGCCCAGCAGCATCTCCCCGTGGCCCCATGACCCCCACAACTCCTCCTTGCCTTCCACACTCAGTGCCAAACTGGGGACAGACCGTCTCTCAGGAATTCCTCACGATGAAAGCTAGACTATCGATTTTGATATGATTATACTGAGGATTCGGTGATAATGGAAGAAAAGTGCCCTGTAGATACTATGACCGATGTAAATAATACTATGTGGATTATAATGTAGATATTCACCACATGAGCCCTTAGCAAGGGGTTGCTTACTGGACCACCTCCTTGTGTAGCCACCAGCTCACGCCGCACGACAGAGCCAATGTCCCTTCCCACCACCGGAAGTATTTTACACCACTGTGCTGGCCACAGTTAATTCAGAGGAAGGAGTGAGCTGTCTCTTGACCCAGTCTAAGGCCAGCTTCCTCCTTTCCTTCCTAGGATCATCTTCTCCAGGATGACTGACTATATAAATACTCCTTCCCTTTAGGAAATAGCTCACCCTTTCCACAGGTGTGATCTGCACCTAAGACTTCCAGAAAATGCTACAGTAGCTCCTTAGCAGTAGATTTACCAGAGCCTGGGCTATTCCATTTGAAACGACACTGTGTGTGAGAGAAGGATGACCCAGTCCAGGATGAACTGCACCAGCCTCTTCCCGACTCCTTCCCGAGCTCTCCGCAAGCACGGAGAGATCGCCCAGTCCGTGTCCTCTCCGTCACGGCTCTGCTTCTCCCGCAAACGAGCATCTTCACCTTCTGCAAATGAAGACGCTGCCGGACTGCAAGCACCAGCCACAGAGCAGCGTGTGGTTAGAGCAACAAGCTAGTTAGTCTCCACCATTAACCCAAACCTAGAGACTTTTCTGTCTGTGCAGAAGACTTCAGTCTGCTGAAAGATGCACACACACCTGCCGACCAGCATGCATCGGCTCGTCAACAATAAGCAAACTTCTCTTCACCGGAAAAACACAAGGAAGGCTGGGTGTACCTGAGAAGTAACATGGCTCATTGATGCCCTGGGTCATCCGGGGGTGGGTGTCACTTGCTCCCTGGCCTTGGTACACCATTGCTGCAAGGATCCCACCTGACAGACTGGACGGACAAGCCAGCCCATAGGGAAGCGGGGAGTGAGGGGCCCCCTGTGGTCCAGCTGACCCCGCCATGCTTCCACCCAATTCTTGCTCAAGCAGCAAAAGGGGCTCAGTGGGGCACCCACTCTGATGCCTAATTTCTGCCAGTGTTCCTATAATAGAAAGCGATGAGTGTCTATAGCCTGTTGTTTGCTTTACTGTAAAGGGAACTAATAATATTACCAACCCCAGACATTTGTTGTAAGAAATAAATGACACAAAATGCTTTTTATTACAAAATGCTATAAAATGTGAATTATAATGATTATCGTCTATAATAAGAAACTGTGAGTTTATTCTAGTTCACTCTTTTAAGTACTAAACTGCTATGTCTACCAAAGTATTATGGAATTCTATTCTCTATCATGATTTCTTAGGCTGTTACTTATATTTTCTCCATGTTCTTTCCCCTGAGTTTTGTAGGCGCTCAAGACGGGAAACCTACTGACCTAACATCAGTGCTGTTGGCAGGAGATGCCTTTCTTCCCCCAAGTACACAGGTTTATGATTCCTGCAGATCATCTCTAAAATGTCTTGATTCTATCATGATTTTGTTGTTTTTGAAACATTCCCCGAGACTGTTCCATATCCAGGACTCACATCTACAGTTGCTTTGAAACTGTATAGTTGATCAAAATAATTGGGGGAACAACTGAGAATAAGTATAATTTCTAAGTCAGCATGGTGTCCAAGTTAGCGTCCTGGCCTCCGATCTGATACTTAAACCGAACCTTTGCCTGTGAGAACTCACCCCACACAATCGTCTCATTGTTATTGAACGCGATGAAAAGATGACCCTGAAAATTCAAACACTCTTCCCAGAGTTGTCTTTTTAGACCACCGCCTTATTTTTCCAACTGAAACATTTGAGATTTGTGCCTTTCTCTTTATGAAGCGTGAGAATTCCAAAAGGTCACTCTCTGAGGTTTTCTTCCATCTATTTTCACATTCTGTGAATCTTTGTAAAATGCTTGGGTCCACTTGGGTTGGGTCCACTGAAGGGCACGTGAGACATGGTCTCTGTCCTTCGAGTTTCATCTAGTTACTGGGATCCAGAAGACCCAGTAGAGGAACTCTTACAGGTGCTTCCATGGTGAGCCTGGCTACAAATGTAACCTAAATTCAGTGGGACACTGAGTGTGGCTCTAGTGAAGGTAGCTACGCTGGGCTGCACTAGCAAATAAACCTCAAGATGTCAGAACAGAAGGTCCCACCTCAGTTGGGTCCAGCCTATTGGCTGGCTCTCCACTGTACAATAATTAGGGATCCAGCCTTCCCAATCTTGGGATGCCACCAACTCACCACGTAGCTCCCAGGGTTGCTGTGGCCAGAGAAGAGAAGGCTGAATAAAGTTGGCACTCCAGTTCCCCAGTGCCTCATCATGCAAGGGACACAAGTCATTTATGGTCACATGCCATGGGCCTGGACTAGCCACGTGGTCTCACCTCATCACTGGTTGGCTGGAAATTGTAGGGAAGAGCCTGGAGAGTGGAGAGAGCACCACTGCTGTCACCATTGCTAGCTAATTCCTTTGCTTCCCATGGTTAGCACATGATCCTACTTCCACTTCACTGAGAAAAACCAAGTTATTATGACAATCACTTCCTCCTTTCTCATCCCTCCTTTTCCTTGATACCTCAACCCCAAGAGGCTGAAGCAGTGGCTCCCCTCATTTCTAAGGTTTGCTCGGTCACTATGCTCCTTTGCTCTTTGACATTTTTGCTACCTCCAAGCCCAAACTTAATTCTATAATTATCTAGTCTCACTGTTGAAAGAAATTAAAGAGGATACAAACAGATGGAGAGATATACCATGTTCTTGGATTGGAAGAATCAACATTGTGAAAATGACTATACTACCCAAAGCAATCTACAGAGTCAATGCAATCCCTATCAAACTACCAATGGCATTTTTCACAGAAGTAGAACAAAAAATTTCACAATTTGTATGGAAACACAGAAGACCCCAAATTGCCAAAGCAATCTTGAGAAAGAAAAATGGAGCTGGAGGAATCAGACTCCCTGACTTCAGACTATACTACAAAGCTACAGTAGTATAGTAGCTACTGTAGTCTATAATCAAGACAGTATGGTACTAGCACAAAAACAGAAATATAGATCAATGGAACAGGATAGAAAGCCCAGAGATAAACCCACGCACATATGGTCACCTTGTTTTTGATAAAGGAGGCAAGAATATACAATGGAGAAAAGACAGCCTCTTCAATAAGTGGTGCTGGGAAAACCGGGCAGCTACATGTAAAAGAATGAAATTAGAACACTCCCTAACACCATACCCAAAAATAAACTCAAAATGGATTAAAGACCTAAATGTAAGGCCAGACACTATAAAACTCTTAGAGGAAAACATAGGCAGAACACTCTATGACATAAATCACAGCAAGATCCTTTTGACCCACCTCTGAGAGGAATGGAAATAAAAACAAAAAGAAACAAATGGGACCTAATGAAACTTAAAAGATTTTGCACAGCAAAGGAAACCATAAACAAGATGAAAAGACAACCCTCAGAATGGGAGATAATATTTGCAAACGAAGCAACTGACAAAGGATTAATCTCCAAAATTTACAAGCAGTTCATGCAGCTCAATGTCAAAAAAACAAACAACACAATCCAAAAATGGGCAGAAGACCTAAATAGACATTTCTCCAAAGAAGACATACAGATTGCCAACAAACACATGAAAGGATGCTCAACATCACTAATCATTAGAGAAATGCAAATCAAACTACAATGAGGTGTCACCTCACACCGGGCAGAATGGCCATCATCAAAAAGTCTACAAACAATAAATGCTGGAGAGGGTGTGGAGAAAAGGGGACCTTCTTGCACTGTTGGTGGGAATGTAAATTGATACAGCCACTATGGAGAACAGTATGGAGGTTCCTTAAAAAACTAAAAATAGAACTACCATACGACCCAGCAATCCCACTACTGGGCATATACCCTGAGAAAACCATAATTCAAAAAGAGTCATGTACCACAATGTTCATTGCAGCACTATTTACAATAGCCAGGACATGGAAGCAGCCTAAGTGTCCATCGACAGATGAACGGATAAAGAAGATATGGCACATATATACAATGGAATATTACTCAGCCATAAAAAGAAACGAAATTGAGTTATTTGTAGTGAGGTGGTTGGACCTAGAGTCTGTCATACAGAGTGAAGTAAGTCCGAAAGAGAAAAACAAATATCGTATGCTAACACATATATATGGACTCTAATTAAAAAAAAATGGTTCTGAAGAAACTAGGGGCAGGACAGGAATAAAGATGCAGACATAGAGAATGGACTTGAGGACACAGGGAGGGGAAAGGGTAAGCTGGGACAAAGTAAGAGAGTGGTACTGACATATATACACTACTAAATTTAAAAGAGATAGCTAGTGGGAAGCAGCTGCATAGCACAGGGAGATCAGCTCGGTGCTTTGTGACCACCTAGAGGGGTGGGATAGGGAGGGTGGGAGGGAGAGAGACTCAAGAGGGAGGGGATATGGGGATATATGTATACATATAGCCGCTTCCCTTTGTTATACAGCAGAAACTAACACACCATTGTAAAGCAATTATACTCCAATAAAGATGTTAAAAAATTAATAATAATTATCTAGTCTCACGCCAACATCTTCAAATACTCACAGCAGGTCATATCTCAAACTCAGGGGTGGAAGAACTAGAATTGTCTCGATTTTTTAATAATGATTTAGTTTCTTTCAGAGTCCCCATTCTGTCAGGTCCGTAGAAAACTTAACTTCCTTCAGGTTCTCTTTTATCTAAATTAGGCTGAAGTTGCTTCTGATACTTGACCCATTATGGTGGGTCCATTTTCTTTTAGGAGAAATGGCTTTCTTCTGAGATGCCCCTGCCCTGCGTGTGTGTCTGAAGGAGAAAGGGGTGGGCACAGGCTAGGGGCACAGGCTGGGGGCAGCAGCCAGGTCTTCCTCACACTTTGTCCTTCTGTGCATGTAATTCTGGTCCTCGTTTGTGATCTGAGTCAGATGCAGGCTCTCCTACAATGTTTCCTCTCAGTCATCCCAAATGAAGTTCTTTCCCCTACTCTGAACCCCTACAGCATGCTTTCTGGGTATCTATCACAGCATTTATCATTATATTGTGATTGGGGATATTATGTTTATGTCTTAGTTTTCTTCTGAAACTAAGCTCCTCCTTTCCAGCGAGAGCCATATCTCACTCATCTCTATGTTCACCTCCTAAAATAGCTGCCTTGAAGGTAGATGCTCCAGACCTAGAGAACAAACTTACGGTTACTGGCCGGGAGTGGTGCGGGGGAGGGATAGACTGGGAGTTTGGGATTGACACGTACACACGGCTATATGTAAAATAGATAACCAACAAGGACCTACTGTATAGCACAGGGAACTCTGCTCAATATTCTGTAATAACCTAAATGGGGAAAGAACTTGAAAAAGAATAAATCCATGTATATGTATAACTGAATCACTTTGCTGTACACCTGAAACTAACACAACATTGTAAATCAACTGTACTCTAATATAAAATAAGGATTTTTAAAAAGTAGGTACTCCTTAAATGTTTACAGAAGAATATCTAAAATGTCGGTTTATTTAAAAAGCAAATGACTCTACTATCTGAGAGTTGCTTTATATTATTCTAGGGAAAAATAGGAGAGGGGAGAGGAAAGAGCTGAAACGAGCTTAGGGATTCTCCACTACTGATAAAGCTGGGTCATGGACACATAGGGGTTCTTCTACTGTTCTATACATTTCTGTGTGTATGTCTGACACTTTTTTTTAAATCAAATGCTTCATTTCAAAACACCTCAAATAAAATGTTTGCTTTTAGAGACAGATTTCCCATTTGAAACAGCTGAGTAGAACAGTTCATTCCAATAGCTTAATTTGCGGATACTGAAAGAATGGAGCCCAAGGATGCATCTTGGCTCCCAGTCCATAGCTCTTTAAAAACTGGAAATTATATACATTTTCATTCACAGAAAGTTTCTCAGGGTTATTTGTTAGTGAACAAGAACTTGGTGATGCTGGGCTCTGTAATGCTGCTTTCCCCATTTGAAATGCTCTATTCCACTATTGCTATTTCTAGATACATGTGATTTGCTGACATCATTTCTGCAAATCTGCATGGAATATTATATTTCTATTTTGTTTTATGACTTGAGTCATAAGTGTAACCTTTTATTGTCTCACCTCCCTTTGCTTTTCAACAGATTCTTTGTATATGAAATCATTGTTTAAAATAAGCCTTTTATTTCAGAATAACTTTAGATCTACCAAAAAGTAGTGAAGACACTGCAGAAAGTTCCTCTATACCCTACACCCAGTTTCCCCTGTTATTAACATCTTACCTGATACCTTATTATGAACTAAAATCCATTTTTTATTCAGATTTCCTTAGTTTTACCCACTGGGATTTTTTTCAGTTTCAAGATCCCATCCAGGATGCTACATTACATTTAGTCATCACGTATGAAATAATTTTTAAGAGGACATTTTATGTTTCTCTAATCCTTGATAGCAACTCAGTGTTTTCCCAGAATATTCACCTTGCCTGGAAAATGTATGATCTCTTTGCTCCCTTTTAAAATATTTTATTGATTAAAATTTTGACTTTGCTTTGAGAAGTCCATTATGAATAGGAAATGGCACTTTGAAATTTCAGGATAGGGAAAAACAAGGTAAAAAACCAGAAATCCCCTCTCTCCTTAGAAGGCTGAGTCGGTCGGTGCGTCAAGCTTTGAGCTCAGGGTTTTTCTAAGCCCCGCACAATGGAAACACCCGGGAGTGAGATAAGGTCCCATTCGTTGATTTGCCTGCCCTTCCTCATCAGGGTAAATTAGTTCAGAACCCCCTGAGAAGATGTTGCTAACAGTGAGGGGAGAAATTATAGCTCCTGGAATCTGGCGGATAGAGGCCTGGTGCCCAATAGCAGGAAATTATGTCATTGGTGCAAAGCGAGTGGCACAAAAAATACCCTAGATGAGGAAGAGGAAGGAAGAGGAGAAGGCCCAGACTGGAGACCTCCCACCTTCGACCTTGGATATCCAACCACATCCATCCCCTCAACTGGCCATGTTGGTGTCTGATTCAAGGCCAGGAAAGAGATTACCATGATCACTGGAGAAGCAGTTACAGTATTTTTGCTGATAGAGGAGGGCAATTAAAGGCAGGAAAAAGTTTGCAAGTCATTATATTAAAATTTTGCTCCTTTAAATTATTGTGCCCAGGACAAAGCTCCAGCCCAGGGCCTGGAGTTTCAGGCAGTCTCTGCTCGGTTTTCTCTGACATCACCTAAATGGAGAGCTGAGCGTGCGGGAAGTGACCGTTGCCAGCTTCCCATTGTTCAGCAGGGCCTGCTTGGCTCAGACCCAGGCCGAACATCACTGCCAAGGTCTCTGAGGTCCAGCCAACTGCAAAGTTCAGCCAACCACACTTTCTCCATCCTGATGTCACCACACCAAGTCCATTGTTTCCACCTGTGCTGCTGTCCACCAAACACATCTACTGCTGTGATGATCCTGGGAAAGCACCCAGCTTAATATCAGAAGACCTGGGTTGCTAAAGCAGTTTGCAGCTAAACAATAACTCTTGCCTGGTAAATTACAAAAACTCTATTTTTGTGCATCAGAGAGATGCTGAAACAACCAGGACTAGGGGCCTCAAGATTCTGAAAAGAGGCCGAACAGTGGAAAATGAGAGCTCCCATCTGCCTGGGAACAGTTGCTGAATCTGGGTGCAGGAAAAGAAACTGAGCTTTCCCCAGGCAGAGGCCACCACAGAAAATGAAAAACCAACAGAGACTGTGGCAGTCACATGGGGATGAAAAGTCAAAATTAGAGTCTTGATAGACTAAGATCCTGGTGAAAAGAGTGGGTCAGAGAACTAGGCCTAGCACATGGATGGCTCTCCCTTCAAGATAGTTACCTGAATCTGGGAGTTTAAGAAGCTAAGCGAGAAGCTTCTGAAAAGCATAATTCAAGGCTACTGGAGTCACGTTAAAAGAGTTTAGTGGCCAACTTGTAGGCGGTTCTGCTGGCCAAAGCTGAGATCATTTGAATGTTACAAAAGAGAGTAACCATAATGAATTGAAACATATTAAATACGTTAAAATCTACACATTCATTATTACACTAAAAAACAGAAACCACAGCAACATCATTGGTCGCATTTGAAGAACGCTTGCGAAGCAACTCATTATTCTGAAAACTGGCAAAGTGAAAAATGCAAATATTTATATTGTCTTTCCCGCCCATGTTTTACCTAAGAGTAAGTACACTTGATGTGTGTGAGTTTTCACTTATAAAAGAATGACAGCCAGTAAATTTAAAAATGATAGAATTGGAATATTAGTATTTTGCAAACCCTCTTGAAATAGTGAATCTCCCAGCACTTACCAGGGACTGTGTAAACCATTAGGTGAACTTTATGAAGAATGAATCAGGCCAGTCATGCTCCAACCCACCAATCAATCTCAATGTCATTGAAAAGAGAAACAACCAGAGAATACATGCCTCATGAAGATGCAGTGGAAAGCCCACCACATCATCTGTAAGCTATTCTCAACCACACATCCAACCTGAATCTAAAAACCTCTGGGTCTAGCTTCCACTTTACAAAGAATAGAAGAGATAAAGAAAAAGGTTGGAAACATAGGGATGCAGGTAGCAAATCCAGAATGTAGGAAGCTCTACAGAACAAATCACCCAATTTCTTTAATAAGTATATTGCAGTAGGAGAGAGAGAAGAACTGAGAGGGAGAGAACCTATAGATGTCATAGGAGATGTAGCAACCAAATGCATACAGCAAGAAGTCTTGGGACAAGAAACACAACGGCATAGTTTCTAAGGTACTGATGATTGAGGACTTGTCATCGGCAAGCAAATCCCGGGGGGGGTCATTGCTACTGGAGGGCGAGTGGGAGACCTCAGAGAGAAAACCACACAAAAAGAGAGCGTGAGTGGAGGCCCCAATGCCAAGTCTTCCCTCCTTCCACTCATACTCAAGGTTGACCTGGCTTAAGAAATGTACGGGCACATTTGGGGCATACATGGTGTGTATGGCTTAATGTATGTTACCTCATCTAGGGATCACCTCTCAACCTAATGGTAACCCTAGGTTAAGTTCCTTTACACGCTGTGTCTTTATTCATTTCAAATATCATTATTTACCCATGTAAATAATGGGTAAATGCGCCAGAAGCATCTTCACACACATCACTAATTTAATATTCACACTACCCTGACCTAGGTATTACCTGCTCTTCACAAATTGAAAAAACACGCTCCAAGATATGAAAGAGATGAGCAAGGTCACATAGAAAGTAAGGCACAGAGCCTGAATTCAAACTCCTGGCTACAGATTCTAAGCTCTTCCTCCTTAAAGTCCTTGTAAGGGGGGAGAAATCAGCCTCTCTTGGGCTGGCTTGACGAATCCTTTCCTGATGAATGATGACAAATGTCACACCTTCCCTTCTATCCCCAAATTATCTCCATCCTCAGGGCAGTCCTAGAAGACTTGGCACAAAAAGAAGATCTCTTGGAGGAAACCTTTTTTTTCTCCTTCCCAGTTCATTTTATTTTGGAGTTGAAGGCAAAGGAGAACTTTTTTCCTCCCCAATCATTTTGAGACATTCAGATTAAAATGACACCCTTGTCAAAGTATTCTTAATGCTGCTCTCAGAGCTACACAAAGGCAGACAGATGATGGAGGGGGAAAGGGGGTGGAGAGGAGGTGTCCCTGAATTGATTAGCGATTGCTCGAAATGGATCCTGTGCTACTGAATGATCTTCGTTCCTTCCATTGTTTTCCATTCTGATGGAGCAGCAGCTGACTGGTAGGTGGAGACTATTTTGTGTCTTTTTTTAATGTTGCCAATCCTCCCCATTGCATCTTGTCATTTTCAGGCACAAGCCTCCTCTGAGGCCCTTACGTGAGGCTTTGTAGGAATAAGGCTTTTCAGAGGTGTGGACCCCCAACTT
The DNA here is from genome assembly GCF_963924675.1 of Phocoena phocoena. NCBI lineage: Eukaryota > Metazoa > Chordata > Mammalia > Artiodactyla > Phocoenidae > Phocoena > Phocoena phocoena. The sequence goes on along the minus strand of NC_089236.1, from coordinate 14,692,694 downwards.
GGGATACAAGCTTGCTAAGGTGAGAAATAAGGTTTCAGAAAAGGAATCTGGGCAAAAACTACTTGCTGTTCATCCTAATAATGATTAAAGAAGACACTGAGAAAGGAGTTTAATAAAGATGCACTAAACTAGATTCCAGACAAGGTGTCCTGTGCCCCAGAATTCCAGCTGCATTTTGGTGAAATTGAAATTACAAGCCCATCTTTGTTGGAGAGTAGGTCTCTGACGTGGACTGAAATGGGCAGATACTCCACATAAGCTCACTCCCTTTTTCGTACTAGCTACTAAACTGTTATTTATTCTAAGAATTCCCCGTCTCACATATTCTTCACAGGGAAGAAATTACAGCAAAATAACCAAGTAGTACTCGGAACTCAGCCAGGACTCGAGCCCCTCGTTTCCATTGTTCAGTTTTTTCCTACCACATGGGTGCTCGAGGTTACAGAATATATTATGAAAAGAATATTTTGTTTCCATCACTTATGACCACATCAGTCAATATACTTATAAATGAGACAAACTTTGAAATAATATGAAAAAAACAAAAAAGGGACTGAATTATTAATGCATTCGCTTATCCGTAATCATAATAGTGGCAATACGTGCACAATGCCATTCTTGTTAGTGAATTTTTTAAAAAATGGCACAAAGCTCAAGAGACCCATTGCTTTCAGTCTTTTATGTCTTGTTGGCTATTGTTTTCTTTGTCTTCACCATGAAAATGATGCGTAAAGAGCCTGAATACAGAAGGAATTATGTACTTTCAGTAGAGAAGCCTTTCATGATCAGAATACCATTTTGTCAGGAATTAGATGAAGGGATAGAAACACTGGCAAAGACCTATTTAATAACACGGAGGCAATATTTGCTCATTGACTGCCTGAGCGAGATTCCTTTAATCTCTTGTCATTGGTAAGTTCTCTAAATCTTAGTAGGTAATCCCCCATGTTCAGGTAAGTCCTTAACCATTCAAAGGTATGATGAACATGAATGAGTACGCATGGCACTCCAATCTGTAGTTTCAATTTTAGACTCACTGTTTGGGCCAACTGACATTGGCAGCACCCTTCTGTAATATTTGATTTAAGGAGTTTAGGTCTTATTTAAGTAATCATCATAAATGAAGACAATATTTGAAAAAAAGCTCTTGTAATTCATCCCCAAACTTGTTGGTTATGCTAACTCAAGTTAGAAATGGAACCAACGACAAGCAAGCTTACCTAGGATCTTTTGGCATAAAGGATATCCATTCTTAGATTCTCGCTTGAGATCTTCCGAGTCTTTTGTTTGACAGAATATTTAACACTCTTATTTGATTGAACGTGTCTACTCAAACACTTTATGAAGACTTGTTACTTTAGAAGAAATGAGTTAGCAGTTGGAATGAACTTGGAAAGGAAGACGGGATACAAAGAGGAGATAAGTAGGAAAGGCATCTGCCCTATATCAGGTTGTAAAGAGCCCGGCCATTTTAAACACTCCATAAATAGACCTGTCGTCCAATCTCAATTAAAAATCAAAAATCATCTCTTACTGCAGGGAAACCTAAATCAGGAAGTTCATACTATAGTAAGACACTGTACATGGGTAGAGTGCTGTCTTCACATCACTTTTCTCAGCACAAATCCAGGAATGTCGTAGGTGCCTGGTGGCTCTTCGCTGTGTGTATTAATTAATAATTAATTAACATATGAACTAATTGTACGATTTCAAATCAGATTCTCTAATTTAAAAAATGCATCATAAAAAAGTTAATATAACAAACACCCACGTAACCAACACACTGAATTTAAAATATACCAACATTTTATAATATTTGTCTCAATTCTTTTTTTATGAAATAAAACTCTGCAAAAAAAGTTGATGTTTTTTACATCCCCCTTTTTAATTTCAATCCTCTTCCCCCTTCCACAGAGGCAATACTAGATATTCATTTTCTAAGAACAAATATTGGTTGATATTTAGAGAAAGTCAAAGAGCAGAGTAATTTTTGAAAGGAAAGAAAGAAGAGAGGGAGGGAGGGAGGAAAGAAGGAAGAGAGGAAGGAAGGAAGGAAGAAAGAAAGAAAGAAAGAGAGAGAGAAAGGAGAAGGAAGGAAGGAATGAAGGGAGGGAGGAAAGATTATTGAAGATTTGCGTTGGAATAGTGCAAATGTCAGGATACTTAATGCAAATGATTAGTTGGCAAACACAACATTCTTTTTATTTCATCTAAGCCCAACAATCAGGCTGGGTATCATTGTTCTCAGACACAGTCTATGAGTTCAGGAGTTCAAATCTATCCTCGGAGATGCAGCTCAGTCTGCTAATTTAATGCTCCTTATATTTCATGTTGATACCCTCTGCTACCCCTGTAAGTTCTATATTCTCAAAGGCTCAGAAAACTAATTCCCTATTAAATCTTGTGCCCATTTTAAAGATAGAAATGTACAAGGAAAACTGAGAAGTGGAAAAACCAAGATTAACCAAGCAAAGGGAACCTGACTACCCAGGGGGTTGGTGTATAATTCATGGCTGAGTAACAGCAGCTCTTCAACATCTGTCCTTCAGTTTCCTTGTTCTTTTTGTCTTTTTTTTTTTTGAGCCCTAAATGACATATAACTTTAGGAAAGTTTAAGGGTCCACATGTTGATTTGATACATGTGTATATTGCAGTATGATTACCAACACTAAGTTAGCTAACACCTTCATCGCATCACATAATGATCATTTCATTTTGTGGTGAGAATATTTAAGATCTAGTTTCTCAGCAACTTTAAAGTATAGACTACAGTATTGTTGTCTATAATAGCAGTGTTGTGCATTAGATCTCCAGAACTCATTTCTCTTCTAACTGCAAGTTCGTATCCTTTGACCAACATCCCTATTCCCTACTCCTACCCCCCACCCCCCAGCCCTTGGCAACCACCATTCTACTCTCTGTTTCTATGAGTTTGGCTTTTTTCATTCCACATATAAGTGATATACCGTATTTGTTTTTCTCAGTCTGACTTATCTCATTGGCATAATGCCCTCCAGGTCCATCCACGTTGTCACAAATGGTGGGTTTTCCTTATTTCTCGTGACCGAATAATATTCCATTGTGTAAATATTGACAGACACTTAGGTGGTTTCTATACCTTGGTTATTGTGAATAATGCTACAGTAAAAATGGGAAAGCATATATCTTTTCAATACCCTGTTTTCATTTCCTTTGGATATATACCCAGAAGTGGAATTGCTGGATCATATGGTAGTTCTATTTTTAATTTTTTGAGGAACCTCCATGTTGTTTTCTATAGTGGCTGTACCAACAGTGTACAGTCCCCCCAACAGTGCACCAGGGTTCCCTTTTCTCCACACACTTGCCAACATTTATTATCTCTTGTCTTCCTGATGATAGCTATTCTAACATCAGTGTGAGGTGATATCTCATTGTGGTTTTGATTTGCATTTCCCTGAAGATTAGTGACGTCAAGTATCTTTTCATGTGCCTGTTGGCCATTGGAAGTCTTCTCTGAAGAAATGTCTATTTAGTTTCTCTGCCCATTTTTTAATTGAGTAGTTTGGTTTTTCGTTGAGTTGCAGGAGTTCTTTATATACTTTGGACATTAATGCTTTATCAGATATATGGCTTGCAAATATTTTCTCCCATTCTGCAGGTTGCTTTCTCGTTTTGTTGATTGTTTTTTTTGCGGTGCAGAGCTTTTTAGTTTGATATAGCGCCGCTTGTTGATTTTTGCTCTTATTGCTTGTGCTTTTGGTGTCATATCCAAAAAAATCATTGCCCAGACCAACGTCAAGGAGACTGGTTCTCTCAAGGAGCCTCGTTCTTTTTGAAGGGTCTGATGGAATACTTCAAAGGAAATGAAAACAACTTGGTTAATGCAAATGCCATTCACCAGGAGAAAACATCTGTTCCTGCATTGCTTCAAAACAAAATACAAACATTTTCTATGGAAAAGAAGTTTTACTGATCTTTTTCGAGTTCATGAATATGAGCTTTGGAGGGGAAGGAACTTCAGGGCTCTGGTATAATGCCTGCTCTGTTGCAGTTCTTCTATGGAAAAGTGGAACCTGGCATAGAATAACTGGAAATCCACTTGTTTGTATTTCTATTGGCAGTTTTAATTTTGTGTTAGGATACTAAAGGAAATTGTTCTCTCAATTATTCATTTATTCTAAAACTTTTTCCTGAACTATGCAAGGTTGGGGAGACAGTGGTGAGCAAATTATACATGGTCCCTACCCTTGTGGAGCTTCTAATCCATAGAGGAAGATAAAATCAATCAGATAAGTAGAGAGGGAATCTAAGTTAGATGGGTGGGGGATCAGAGAAATCCTCCCTGAGGAAATGATGTTGGAGCTGAGGGATGATGGATGTGTAGGATTGGCCAAGTAGTTAGGTTGTGCTGGGGGGAGGGTGGACCACTCTGGGCTAGGGAACAGTGAGGGAGGAAAGGCCCTGATCTCTTGGAAGAAGATCTCTAGAGGGTACTAGGCAAGGGAAAGCATGGCAGGCAATCATGTTGGACAGATAAGCAGTGTCCAGCTAATACTGAATTTTGTAGGCACGGTTAAGGACTTCAGGTTTCATTCTGAGTGCAATGGGAAGTCATTAAAGGCTTTTGAGAAGGGGAGTGATGAGATATAACTTATGTTTATAATCACTCTGGTGGCTATGTGTGAAATGTATCGGGGAATGTAAAGAGTAGATGTAAGGGTACCTACTTAGGCTATTGCACTAATCAGACAAGATGTGATAGTGACTTGGACAAAAATCTCACTGAAGACAGAGAAGAGAAAAATGTGAGGTGTATCTAGAAGGAAAAAAGTGACAAATCTAATACTTGGTGGGATTGGATGCAGGGATGATGGGGAAGAAGAATCAAGATGCCTCTCAAGGTTCTGTTTGAAGAACTGTAGTGACATTTATGAGTTTATGAGAAAAGAGCTGGTTTGTGGGTGAGGAAGGCATAAGATCTCTGAGACACATTTTTGAGATAAGGAACCTGGTAGACTCACCAATTCCAGAGAGAACACATCACTGGCACAAAAGCACAGATGCCGTCTTGGCCAACAAGTTCCCCAGCTGGGCTTGCAGACAACTGGCGTTGAGCCTCCCTTAGATCCTTCCATCTTTTTCAGCTAAAACTTCTAATAACCTTTCCCAAGCTCAAGGAAACCGTGAGTCAGGGCAGGTGATTTAAGGAGGCAGGATAGATAATTTTCCTTAAGCTAGTTTTTTTCATCTGCTAAAGAATTCATTTCCAGAATGAAATATTATATTAAGGGAACCAGATAGGGAGGCTTAAACATTTTTCTTCTCATTTTAAGATTAGTTTCTACAGTGAAACCCTATTATTTCAGTCATTTTGAATTGTTAATTTTGAGTACGTGAGGTTTTTTTTCCAATGACCACTTTGTTATGATCATTTAATATACAAACACCAAAGATCATATATAAAATAATGACACTTCTAGGTTTCCTAGTTAGAACAAAAAAAATAAAGTATTGACTATGGCCGAACATACTTACTTTTTGTCTTCTGCACAGACAGTAGCTTCTATGATATTGGATCAAATCGAGAGATTTCACATGGTCCTACAGCATATGGCGCAAACATGAGAACCTTGAGAGGGGGAATCAAAACTGCTCCGAGTTTTCTCCTGAAGTGGTATCTGAAAATTCAGAAAGCATCAGACCTATAGCTAAGTTTTCTCATGAGCCAGAAGCCTCAAAGCAACACATTGTTTAGTCTTTTGAAACCAAGGCACTTAGAATATTCTTTAAATGAAAATAAATTGCAATCATTACTTGGATTTTGAAACCAATTCAACATAATTTCTATACTGTCCAAAAAACACATGGCTTGGTCCCATAAATCTAATAAAGACTTAGAACTTAATGCCTCTGATAGGGGCTTATCTCTTCAAGCTGGTCTGCATAGCCTACTCAATGATAATCCCAATTAGAACCCTAATTATGTTTCCGCTCAGAGTATTTTTAGATAGCCTTAACATTTGATCTGTTTAGTCTAGTTTTACAGGTGGCAATAGATTAAAAACAGGTTTTAAAATAAGATATGACTATTGCATTTCTAATAATAGGCGACTGTGGTCCCAGAGCTACTTTTTATTTAGTGACAAGGAACAACACTTTGATGATGGTAATTGTGCCCACACACCCTATCCCCACACTGGGAAAAATAGGCCGTCCTTTGTAGTCAGGGCCTCAGTTCTACCATATAAATTTTAGCCCTTTCAATGCAGGATCTTGGGTTTCTTTCATTCTTTTCCTCTAAAATAACCTATCTTTTCAGTTCTGCCCAAATCCTCTAGTTACATGTTCCCAGGGACACTTGTCCTGATATTACCTCCGTGGCCTTGCTATCCTTTAATGAAAATGTCACATGCTTTCAATGGGGTTTCTCAAGCTTGCGTATGTGTAAGACTCACCAGAGAGCTCACTGAAAAATGCAAATTCCCGGGCTGTACCCAGAGGGGTTCTGCCTCTGTATGTCTTTCAGGGGTCTGGCAACTTATATTTTCAACAAAAAATCCTGGGTGGGTTTTGGGTAGATTTTGAGAAACATTGCTTTACAAGACATTTTTCACTTCCAAATACACTGTTTCAAATTTTCCATCAGGCTTACAATTGTTTTCCACGAATGACAACATCCTACAATTATAAAACGTTAGACAAGTAAACAGATATAAGGTGTTATGTTTATTATTTTGAATATTTTTCTAGGATAAAATCGGCTTTACTGCAAATCACCTTGATTCTTCCCTCACTTTACAAGGTGGAAGAAAGAAAGGGAACGTCAAGAACTACACAAAAGCAGAGAGAGACTGCAGGCGAGTTTACTCTGGCTGGGTTTGAGGCAGACCCTAGCTCTACCATTCCCACTCAAGAGGGACACTCTGTCCCCCAGTGACCCCTGAGGCCCCAACGATTCCGAGGCAAGTAGGCCCCTAGCCTCTCTGACAAACCAGGCACACAGGACCCTTCATCTCTTCTTCATTTACCTGACAACTTTTAAAGTCCCAAGACTTCACGTGATGCTCAGACTTCAGCTTGACCATGTGGTGCACTTATTCCATCTAAGTGCTCAATTCCATGGCCAAAAGCAAGTTGGAGTTTACATTTTTATTGCAAGGACAAAATCAGGACAGTCTGATGACTGCCCAGGGTATATGCGACCTTTTTGGAGAGGATGACCTCAAGTGCCAATGGTTTGCAAAGTCAAAAGCTTTGGCAGCTTGAAATATGAATTTAAGCCATGGTGTCAAGGTGGTTTATTTTAGCACTAAATGCACTTGACTTACTACCCGTTCATGAGTGCATTCTGTAGGATGTGCCCTTAGTAACGGCACTTCTTACACTCTTATACCATGGAGGAGGAGTGAGTCAGCCATTCACTAATATTTGTTCACAAACTTTTATTGAATATCTACTATGTACTGGGCAACAAACAGACAAGAGTAAGAAGAAACAATCTTGGCCCTTGAGAAACAACCCCCCTAGTCAGGAAGACATCCCGCTCGAGTGTGACATGTGCTATGATAAAAGGAAGCATGGGTTACCAACAGGTACAGAGTAGGAGAGACAGAAGGAGAAAGTAATCCAAGAGGGCTTCCCGGAGGAAGGGAATGCTTGAACTGAGTTTTGAATGACAAACAGGAATCAGCCAGGAAGATCATGTGCAGGAGAGGTAATGGCTGACATTCCAGGCAAACACTTTGTGTCCCAAAAAATGGAAGCTAAAAAGAATATGGCTTAATTGTAAATGCAAGTAATTTAAAAACTCTAGATAAGAGAGGAGGAACCACAACAAGATGACATCTCTAGGTGTCGTAAATATATATACAATGGAATATTACTCGGCCATAAAAAAGAAAGAACGCCATTTGCAGCAATGTGGATGGACCTAGAGATTATCATACTAAGTGAAGTAAGTCAGACAGGGAAAGACAAATATCGTATGATGTCGCTTATATGTGGAATCTAAAAAAAAAAAAAGATACAAATGAACTTATTTACAAACGAGAAACAGACCCACAGACATAGAAAACAAACTTATGGTTACCAAAGGGGAAAGCAGGGGAGGGACAAATTAGGAGTTTGGGATTAACATATACACACTATTATCTATAAAATATCAATAGATAACCAAAAAGGACCTACTGCACAGCACAGGGAACTGTAGTCAATATTTTGTGACAACCTATAAGGGAAAAGAATCTGAAAAATAATACAGATATATATATATATATATATATATGTGTGTGTGTGTATATATATATGTATATGGCTGAATCACTTTGCTGTACACCTGAAACTAACACAACATTGTAAATCAACTATACTTCAATTTTTAAAAAAATGACATCTCTAGATCATGCAGAATCTAGTATTTCTCTGATAGGCTATGGACAGCCTTGGAAGGACTTTAGGTAAGGAATAAATACGGTAGAATTTGGGTGCATTCATTTAGTCATTTGATTCAATGAATGTTTATTACAAACCAACTCTGGGCTGGGCATTGTTCCATGCTGAGCACAGAGAATACGATGCTGAAAAGACACAAGTGGCCCGTACCCTCAGGAAATTTAAATTCTGATGGAAAAGGTTCACAATAAGCAAACAAAGATAAAAGAAAAAATAGTCACCTTTGCGGTGAGTGCTGAAAAGAAAATAAAGACAGATGTGGGAAAATAATGAGAAAGAATTGTTCCTTTAGTTCAAATGATGGGGAGAAGATTCTCTTAGAACCTGGTATTTAAGTTGAAGTATGACAAGGAGCAAATTAGGAATTGGGTTCATTTACTTCAATTAATATTTATTACACACCAACTTTGGAGTGATTTGGGAGAAGAACTGGGGGAAGTATATCCTAGGCAGAGGTAAGAAGAAAGGAAAATGCTCTGAAGAAAAAGCTTGGCTTAAGGACTGACAAAAGACCAGACTGTAAGGCATGTAGTGGACAGACAGGGGACTGGCCGAGATGAGACATGAAAGATGGGCAGTGGGAAACCACGGGACGTTTAAGTAAAGAGCGACATGCCCTGATTCACTTCTGTAAATACATTCTGACAGCTGTGTGGGAAACAATGGACTGGAGGGGGTGAAGGTGAAGCTGGCAGACTAGCATAAAGGCTATTTCAGGTGGTGCAGGTAAGAGGGGAACATGACTCAGACAAGACAATGACCGTGAAGATGGGAGAAGTTTCAGTGTTTGCCCTGGACAGAGCAGGAAGGAGAGAGCCTTGCAGAAAGCACACTGCTGCTTATGACCCAGCTGGTTATAGAACCAAAACTAGAAACTAGGTCTTCCCCTCTCCTTGGCAGTGGTTTTTCCACTACATGATGCCAATTCTAAAGAGTAAAAAGATTCATAAAGCTTGGGCAAATACTATTTTTTGAGCTCTCAGTCAAATCCCTTTGATTTGAAGGGCTGTCAAAAAGTATCACACACCAGTGACATGGATATTCCGAGTAAAATGAAGGGAGAAAAAGTGAGCAAGAGATTATATATAGTTTTCTATTTTCCTTTTTATCATTCACTTATGTATTCATAAATGGCTTTTATTTGGAACGTATTTACCCAGATGCTTTTTTTGTATAAGAATATGCTATAAGTTATTAGTAAGCTCAAAGATTTTCCTTTTAGTGTCCAAGAGGATGGTAGCTACCTGCCGAATGAAGGACAAAAGATTGGATGGGTGCCCTGAAGTTCTCTGTACCAGTCTTGATAGGATGAGAAGCCAAAGGAGCATAGCAGGGTCCTGTGCTAATTCAAAGCACTCCAGGAGGCTTGAAGGATGGCTTTTTTTCTGGTTTGTTCATCCTGTGGATCAGGACGCCCAGACCTGAGCACTTGGGAAAGGACCCAATCCCCTCGTACGTGGTCTGGGTGCTTTTACTGCTGCCATATACACCTGTCATCAAGCTCATCTTTTTCTACAACCTTTATTCTTCCAAAGCAGTACTTCTACTCTCTTTCTTCTTTTCACTCTCTCTCTCTCTTTCAATAGTCCTTAACAATACATAAATGGAGGAAAAGACGAGATAAAATGTTTCAGGGAGAGAAATGGTAGAAGACATTTGCTGTTACAATCACCACATGTAAGTGCCATTCATCACGTATTGTTCCTTCAAATTAGTAGCTTCATCTAATTGAGCGATGCTGCTCTCTTGAAAGCTTCTCTATCAATGTCAAAATCAAAGATAGAGGGTGGAGGAAAGACTGTGTTTAGAAAGATATTTTAAATGTGGTATTTTAAATGTGGATTAGCTAAACGAAATGCCATTCTTCTTCCATCTATATTTGTAAGCCTTTGTTCTTAGTGTGTTACAAACTCCACTAGAGTTATCAGCTTAAACAGGAGTCCCAAGGAGAATTCTTCTTGGGAGTTAAGACACAGAGGTGGTGGCTTGACGCTCCCTGTGTGAAATGGAAGAAGCCAGAGACCTGGATTCAGAGTTCAAAATCTGTCATTCAATAGCTTGGTAATTTGGGGTATTTCAAATTTGAATCCTAGATCCCATCCTCTTTGGGTACATCAAGTCACCTCACCTGTCTCAGTGCCACAAGGGAAGTTAAGAGCATTGTTTGATCCGGCACTGAACTGAGTGCCAATGTCATTTAGGATCTATGAGCTAGGGATTATTATTCCAATTTTATGATGAGGAAACCAAGCCTCCACAAGTCAGTCTACTTTTAAGACCTGGTGTCTTTCCACTACATGTGTCATCTTCCATGATTTCCACAAACATTTCATATAAAATTCACTTTTCAAAAGTCTGTGTTTAAATGGAATATTACTCAGCCATAAAAAGAAATGAAATTAAGTTACTTGTAGTGATGTGGATGGACCTAGAGTCTGTCATACAGAGTGAAGTAAGAAAGAGAAAAATACTGTATACTAACACATATATGTGGAATCTAAAAAAAGTGGTTCTGAAGAACTTAGGGGCAGGACAGGAATAAAGATGCAGACATAGAGAATGGACTTGAGGACACGGGGAGGGGGAAGGGTAAGCTGGGACGAAGGGAGAGAGCGGCATGGACATATATACACTACCAAATGTAAAATAGATAGCTAGTGGGAAGCAGCCGCATAGCACAGGGAGATCAGATCGGTGCTTTGTGACCACCTAGAGGGGTGGGATAGGGAAGGTGGGAGGGAGATGCAAGAGAGAGGGGATAGGGGGATATATGTATACGTATAGCTGATTCACTTTGTTATACAGCAGAAACTAACACACCATTGCAAAGCAATTCTACTCCAATAAAGATGTTAAAAAAGAAAAACTGTGTTTACTGTTTACACTGTAACAAACCAAAAAGTACACTCAAGTGTGTTTATTACACAGGCTACAACACTGGAGACATTGCTTTCTGCTGTTGAGTTTATTAAATTTATGTGGAAAATGGACTAAAGCTTCCCCTGTCTGCCTTCTCTGCCTAATTCAAGAGAATCCAGAGATTGCAAGGGGAGATGTTAAAAGTCCATTACCTTTTGCAGCTGTTTGCCTGGTGTATTAGTTATTGCTGCATAACAAGTTGTCTCACGATTTAATGGCTTAAACTAACATTGGTTATCTCACAGTTTCTGTAGGTCAAGAATCTGGGCACAGCTTAACTGGTTCTCTGAGTTTCTCCCAGGCTGCAATCAAGGTGTTGGCTGTAGTCATCTAAAGGCCCCATTGGGGAAGAATTCCTTTCTAAGTTCACTCCCCTCGTTGTTGGCAGGATTCGGTTCTTTGCAGGCTATTGAATGGAGGCCTCTCTCAGTTCCTTGCCACGTGGGTCTCTCCAGTGGGCAAGTCACAACATGGCAGCTGACTTCACCAGAACAAGCAAGGGAGGAGAGCCAAGGAACATGAATGCTAGCAAGACAGAAGCCACAGTCTTTTTATAACCTTATCTCAGAAGTGACATCTTATTGCCTATGCCGTATTCTAGTCTTTAGAAGCAAGTCAGAAGTCCAGCCTATATTCAAAGGAGGAAATTACACAAAGACATGGACACTAGGAAGCAAGGATCATTGGGGACCATCTTAGAAGTCAGTTTACCACACGGGGTGGAACGTTGTATTCCAAACATTGCGAAACCGAAACAAAGATGAGAAATGACTTGATGCTGAGGGTAAGAGGGCTATTGTCATCTCTAACTTCAAATTTCAACTTTTTGCATTCAGTAGGCTACCCTCATTTTTTTTCACTGAACTAGTTTCAATTCATATCAATAAATTCACATTTATAAAATATTTCTTGATATCTATGTACATACTGTGCTTCCCTGGAAGAATAGGTTGGGTAAGAGTAAGGAGGGGCAATGTCCCTGTTTAAAAAAAAAAAAGTGTAAAATTGTCCAGACTACCTTATGCACCATGGAAAATGAGGAAATTGGACTTTTAAAATCATACTGAAGCTTCCTTCCAGGCCTAAAACTTGTTTTTGTCATCTGTAAAATGATCAAACCAATTCTTCTCTGACTTCCTTACAGATGTGTTGGCAGACTTAAACAACTAATAATGGATGTGAATGTGGTGTTTTTAAATTATAAAATGCTGTTTTGTAATATGCATTTTACATCATGTGGGTTTTTTAAACATTATAAAATGCTATTCAACCTAGAGGTTTTCAATGCTGACCCAGTATGCAGCTCGATCAAACTGCCAGGTCTTCTGAGTCGTCTTGAGGGAGGAGAGAGGGTGGTTGGGAAGAGCTCCCGGAAGGAACAGGCGACAGCATCCAATAGGCTGCAGTGATTGGTTGACGCCTCTTGGTGGGCGAGGCTGCTGGCTGAAGTAAGAACCCGTTTCCATGAAACGCTCTGAAAATAACCAGGACCTGAAGAGTGCACCTTCAAAACTTGAGTGACAGAAAGTGACTCAGAACTGGGGAGAAAGATATTTCCCTTAGGTAATTTGGCTAAAAGTAATTTGATTATCAGCAATTTAATTCGAAACAAAATGGCAGGGACTTCCGTGGTAGTCGAGTGGTTAAGACCTCGGCTTCCAATGCAGGGAGTGCGGGTTCAATCCCTGGTAGGGGAACTAAGCTCCCACACGCCTGGGGGCCAAAAACCCAAAACATAAAACAGAAGCAATATTGTAACAAATTCCATAAAGACTTTAAAAATGATCGACATCAAAAGATCTTAAGACAAAAACATGGCAGTGATGAAAATCAACAGCTTGTCTTAGGATGAGTATTTGGATGATTTCTTTTAAAGAAAAGAATGTTTCTCAAATACTGTATTTAATCTGTGTTGATAATTTGGTTTCATCATCAGCCAGTTTTATAACTATTTACACAAACATCAATTATTTTTGCCTTTTGAAAGAATTTATTAGTAGCTGGATACATTTCTTTCCTTTTTTCCCCTGGTTTTCTTCCTTCCAATATATTTTCTGCCGGTGAAATCATTGTACTCTGTGGAGTTCATAATCGTGAAAATGTGGCAGCAATTCAAAGATGGTCTCCAACTCCACAGTATTACAATTTGTACAGGCAGGAACATTTGGCTGAAATAATTTTGAAATTAAAAATTGTATAAGTGGAAATAATTGTCAAGGAACAAAATATCAATTGGGGATATTTCATTTAGATCATGTTATCATTTCAACCAAATTATTGTCTTCAGTTACTTGTTTTCCTCCAAAACAACATTTTGAAATGTTGGCATCTCAAGCGAGTCCCAGGATGCAGGGCTCTGGGCAAAGAATCCATCTTCACCAAGGACAGTAGCCCTGGGGACAGTGGCAAAACACACACCTTGGGTGGCTGCCTGGGCAGCAGACACCAACGTGGAAGGCATGGAGGAGAGCTTGAAAAGATGATTTATAAATATGGGTAAGATGCCACCAGGAAGACCCAGCAATTATTTATTGAGACTTTAGGAGACATTGGATGTCTTACAATAGGCAGGTAAGTTCAAGATGACTGCAAAATTTTAAATGTCGCTGTTAATAATCTTTCTTGTGAGGTTCAGGGAGGTTCCGATGATACAGCTACAAGAAGTCATTATTATAGTTTTGGTACCACCCTACCACCATTCATTTAAGATAGTGATTGTCAAGGATGGATTTCAAAAATGGTCCGATGAACCTAAAACTGCTCTTAAAAAACAAAGTCTATATAAAAAAAGATGATCCCCTGGGGAGGTATGGGAAAACATTTGAACTTCTATTTTTATATATTATCATATAGAAAAGGATAAATGAAATGAAATGTACTAATATGTGATGTAAGGATTAATACTGGCTTCCTCACTCAGTCCATATGTCTGGTGGTCCCAGATCACCAATGGCAGGTGAGGGATGGAATCAGTTACCTCCCTGAGTCTACTGTGATGTGTTGCAGTTGATGTGTGCCATAATTAACTGGATTGTACCATTTAATTCTAACTAAATTAATTATTCCCCCAACTATACAAGTGGTTCAAAAATGTTTCTAAAAATTAAATATAGATAACATTCAATGCAATTCTAACAATGAAAGGGTAAGTTATCAGTAAGTAGAGCTTCTCCTTCTAACACAAACTTTTATTAGATGCAAATGCAAACTTTTCCTTCAGTGTACAGGTGACAGTACAACAATGAATAAAAAACCACCTGCTTTTGGAAAGAAACTGGCTATAGAGAGAACACTCTGGAAGCACTGGAAATGTTTCCATTGTTTTATTATCTTAGTGCCAGGAGCAATGTGTTTTGCCTTAAAAATTCCTAATTGATACATTTAGGAAACTTGCAAATTTTTTCTACCATGTTTAAAAAAACTTCCCCCAAAAAGTGTTTCAGTGGTTTTTAAGCCCGTTTGTTAAACGTGTTAAAATGTAACAAGTTCTGATTAGTTGGAGGAACATCTGATTGACATCAGGGAAGACGGAAAATTACTAGCCACATTTCAACTAAAACTTTTACATAATTATTGGAGAAGATGGATAAAAAGCACCATTTAGTAGCAGCAGCTTGGAGCACATCCTCCACCCGGAACCACTCATAGTTTGGGGTATCTCTGCCAGCTATGACAGGTCTAAACCAAGTATGTAAATAAACCCAATTTATATCCTGAAGATATGATTGTATCACAGGGTGGTAAACCAAGATTTAAAAAATTATAAAGCACATTTATATGTTTTATTCTCCCTAAAATATGACTTTTAACCTAAGAAAATGCATCATTATAAATAAATATACCAATACCGGGGAGGATGCTGAAGTGTTTTACTAGTAGGAGTGCAAAATGAACAAGTACCGTACATTTTAGACAATAGTGACATCCAATAAATCTGTAATCAAAGTACTAGAAAAAAGAAGAGAAAGATGACCTCTTCAAAACAGCCTATATTTATATTAATAAAAGTAGCTGCTTCTGCCCTCATGCTGGGTCTTCAAGGCCATACAGATTCCGGAAGTGAGAGAGATTTAGACTCCGGTAAAGACCTGGGGGACGGACAGAGGCCTCGGGCCACAGCCATCATCACCCTGCAAGGGATGGTGCTGAGGCTACAGAGGAGAAATTTCTTCCAAAGTGGGTTTCAATCCAGCAGAGAATCGGGTAGTCAGTACTCAACGGTGGTTTTGAGGTGGAAATAAGAAGAGGACACTTACAAGACTGTTTATGAGTGCCCTTTCTAGGCTAAATTTGCCAAGAACATTTATGCACTCACCCTCTGACCTGAATGGAATTAACAAGTTGTTCCGCCAGCTCCCCTCTACTGTGGTCCAGGCCCCTATCATGGCGTAAGTGGATTCCTGCAACAGTTTGCTCCTGGTTTCTCTGATGGCAGCTGCTCCAACCCCTTCCCATCCTGCCCCGAAAGGCTGAGAGCATCTATTCATCCATCCTGGGGCCCATCTCCAGACGGATCTTCCCTAAATGCTATTCCCTTATTCTGTATATAGAACGGACTGTGTCAAACGTGACTGCCAGGGCTTCTGCCCTATGGCTCCACCCTTTCTTCTAGCTTTTCTTCTGACTTCTCAGTAACAACCCAGTCATCAAATCAGACCAGACACTTCAACGCTCCAAAGACACATGGTCCTCACTGCTCTTCTTTTCAGGACGTTGTTCCCTTGCAAAACAACAAACAAAACCCACCATTTCTTCTCTTCCTGTCTGAATCTTGCAATATGCCCACTTCAGATTCCATTCCTCTGCGAACTCCTCTCTTGTCTCTTCAGGCCTTCATGGACCACTGTCTCTTTAGATTTCTATAAGGCATATATGTAAGACGTAATCTAAGATTCTCTTGAACTTTTTGCTGTTACTTCCCTGTATTATTCCCATATATCCCACTACATTTTGAGAATAAGTAATCCATTTTTTAACCTTTATTTTTTAAATCTCCGTAGCACCTATACAGAGTAGTTGATCAACAAATATTATTGGTTCATTGACTTCTCTGGTCCAGTATAATTTCCTTTCTCTCTGTCTCCGTTTATCTTGTTGACTCACTTCCCTTATCTGACACATTCTTAAGATAATTGAAATATCATGCTTCCGGCAAAGGTTAAATGCCAAACTTCAGTCCCATCCAGGCTTTGCTATTTCCGACAGTGACTCCTTCCCAGACAGAGAAGGCTCTGATTCTATGAATGACACCATTGTTTGTTTACAAATAAATAACATTTTCAAATACTCTCTGGGAGCCTTATTATTCTGGAAAAGAATTAACCTAAAACATAAAAGGTAATCACCATATAAGCCCTTAAGGAAACATGAATTTTTACTAAACTGGTCTTAGAAATAATAGTCTTCCGATTTCAAATTCTAGCATTATCACAAAAGTATGTATATTTGTCTAACCATGCTAATTAACAGTTAAAATCTTCTGATCACCTTTTCATTAAAGTTAGTTTAAAAAATTAAGGTCTTGTGGATTCACTTGAGGCACTGATTCATGAAGTTATTGCTGAATTGGCCTCTCCACTGTGAAATGCAAGACATAGGAAACTCAAACAAATGTGTGAAAGAAAAGCAGTTTCAGTTACTAAGGGATTAATCAAAAGAGAATCTACTTAAGTAACTATCTTTGTTAATCATTTTAAACAGAAACAAAAATCAGGTACCTACTGAGTTTTCCTCTCATTTGGTGGGCATCAGTGTTTAGTTGTTTGCTAGTTACAACATGTTTACAGCCTAAATGAGGAGAATGGGGCTCACGTACAACCCAGGGAAACAAACTCCGCATTTTAATACTAGCACGGTTGCACTTTTTGCCTTTGCTACTTTTCTTGACTTTTATTTTCATTCTGTGCAGAGCAACTAGTTAATTAACATTTTAGATGAGAACGTCAAAAACAGGGAGATGACAGACTGCTACTATTCTTGGTCTTGCTGACACTTTCCTCATGGCAGGATGACAGTCACAGCTGCAAGTCATTGCAAGGAATCTGCTTGAAATTAGTATTAAGGTTGGTCAAAAAAGCTTCCATTTTTCAAAACAATCTCATCGTCCTGAGTGGTACCTAACCAAAACCAACTCCAAGGCTTGGGTTTGGGTGTGAGCCTTTTGAGAGTCACAGCCCTCAATGCAATGGGAAGACCATGAACCAAACTGTGCATTTCTCAACATTTATTGAGCCTGTGTTCATGGTGTTGAGAAGGATACACAAAAGTGTAGAAAACGGTCTCTGAATGAGATGTCTGGATTCTTCTCTCAACCTGATTAAAAGAAGGGCTTAATTGGAGAGACTATTCGGCAAGCCAGCTGGAGAGCAGAGCACCTTGCTTGCTTTGCTACACCCAGCCTCGTGTGGGCGGCAGGAGATACTGCTGTCCCTCTGTATCCACAAGGGACTGCTTCCAGGAACCCCACAGATATCAAAATACACAGATGCTCAAGTCCGTGGTATAAAATTGCCTAGTACAGACGGTCCTCCTTATCTGCGGATTCAACCAACTGTGGAATCCGCAGACACGGGAGAGTCAAACGTTCCTGTTTTAGCCGCAGAGGGCTTGGCTGACAGAAGACACGTGATAGGCACTGCTGTTTACCCTCTATTCTATCCAGCTTATTAAGGATTCTTTTTACTAATATTTAGGGTAATTTAGGCAGGACGTGGGTGATAATACATGAGAGCATAAAACTCCTCTGGAGGATATGCTAAAAATATTAAGGCATGATAAAATCCAATGATGTTCTCATTGTATAGTTTGGATAAGAAAATTTAGAGGGCAGATGGACACGTCCACGTTTAGTACATTGTGTAACAACTTTTCACAAGGTGACCCTGACTTTGAAGGAATAGAAGAAAGATAACAGAATTCTAAATCTGAGAATCCCTGATCTGAGAAAAATAGTTCTGGCCCCCCGGGAGCCATGTCATCTTAAGGATAGTGTTAGAAAATCCAGATGGACTGGGGAGGGGAGCAGATCACAAAAGCTCAGATTTCAGGGTAACAAAATCTGTGATGAGAGACTGGAAAGGAAAGAACTAATTTTAATGGTCCCTCATCCAAAGACAGTTGTGTCAATGTGGCTGAAGAGGGTGATGATCACAAAATCCCTACAAGAGGAGTCCAGGAGGAATCCTATCAAATTCTCCCTGTCCCTTCATTGTCGCCCAGCTCCGGAGACATTCTATCAGGCGCATTTATCCTTTCTCCTACAGTGATGGGTTCTGTGCGCTAATAACACAGCTTAAGAAGAAATGCAAAATGAATTTCTGTTTTTTTTTTTTTAAATAAAACTTGAAAATAATCTTATCTCAAATTGTGCGGTCATCAGAATACCAGCATTTATCAAAGAACTGCAAACTCTCCGGGCATCTCAGGGATTCTGGGGACCCGGGCCTGAGCCGTGTGCGTCTCCTTTTTCAGGCAGAACTCTTCCCTCTTCTCTGGCATCAGTCTTCCCTCTCTTCCTGTGGGTGGGTGGCACCTCTCTCTTTGTTTTGAGAGCCTACTCGGGTTTGAGTTCTGCATTGGGAGGCATTTGGCCGGTGGCCGGATTTGGTTCCCCTCTGGCCCCTCCCCCCAGCCCATCCCCACCTACACCCCATGACTCCTCTTTTCCCTTCGCCTCTCCCCGGGCTCTGGCGGCAGTGGCTGTGGCTTCAGAGATTTTCCTCCTTCCTGTCTGCTCTTTTTCACACTGATGCCTCCACATTGATGGTTAATCGGGTTGGGCTATAGTCAGGACAGCTGAAGAGGATTGCTACAGAGTTCTTGTGTCCTTTCCCGCTCCCCTTCAGAGACCAGAAGCTGGGGGAGAAGAGACTTTAAAGCTGGATTAAAAATTGCCCAGGGACTTCCCCGGTGGTCCGATGGTTAAGACTCTGCCCTTCCACTGCAGGGGGCACAGGTTCCATCCTTGGTCCAAGAACTAAGATCCCGTGTGGTGCGGCAAAAACAAACAACCAACCAACCCCGTGAATCACTATATTGTATACCTGAAACTTATATAATATTGTAAATCAACTGTAAATTTACATATGTAAATTTTTTAAAAATAAGGTAATTATTGATAGGTTTGTAAAAAACAAAACAGAACAAAACAAAAACAAAAAATGGGGCTTCCCCAGTGGTCCAGTGGTTGGGACTCCAAGCTTTCACTACCAAGGGCGCTGGTTCAATCCCTGGTCAGGGAACTAAGATCCTGCAAGCCACTCGGCACGGACAAAAATAAATAAATAAAAAATAATAAAATAAAATAAAAAGTGATATATATTGTAAAAAAATAATTTTCCACAGTCTGCTGGGGAGGGATGCGCCTCTGTGTCTGGGTCCTGCCTCTCCTGCAGAGAGTGGCTGGTGGGTGTTCTAGCTACCTAAGGTGATGCTCTGGTACCTAAAATAATGGCTTTGCCCAATCTTCTCCTTTTGTTCCCAAGACAACTCATGACTGTAAGTTGCCTTATGATTTTCAAATGCATAGATCACTAAGGTTTCTACTCTGGAAGACCAATTTTCCTGGGCGAGCAAAGGCCAGGGAAGCTGCCCAGGATTCTGGCCTCTGTGGTGAGTTCAGAAAGAAGCACTGACTGATGATAGCCTCCACCAGACCCTTCCCTGGTCTCTGAGGCCGTGCATCTTCGTGTTCTGAGTTCTGCCTTGTGTGGCCGCGGGTGTCATCTTCTTTCTCAGTTTCCCGGGGTCATCTTCTAACCTGCCATCCAGAGGGATCCCCCGTGGCGTTTCCATCCCAAGCCCCACCCTCTTGGCCACCCACCAGTGAAGATCAGTGTCTGCCCTCACGCTATCATCCGCAGGAAATCAAAACACCATGTGTGCGAACATCAAATCCTGTCGTTTATTTATGCTGCGGACTTCAGGAAGGAGAAAAAGAAAATCACAGCTCTCTTTTCATTTAAAAAAAAAAAAAATTGGCACAATGTTCAAGCACTGGTGGCCTGAAAGCAGCCTGTTATTAACAGCCGGGAAATGCCTGACCCAGAGGTCCTCACTGCTATTATAAACTGTGAAAATTGTAAAAATGGAAATAAAAAATAAAGTAATTACCTCTTCATGGGTTAAAAAGTTAAGCTGAATGGCCCGTTGCCATGGAGATGACTTCCTGTTTACTGGGCTTGTTATCTCTCACAGTTAAAGACCAGTCACCAGCCAATGGGAAAGCAGCATTTAAATTCCCATATTCCATTAACTATTTTTCATAGTAACTCAATGCAGTCTATTTTTAAATTTTATTTATTTTATTTCTGGCTGTGTTGGGTCTTCGTTGCTGCGTGCAGGCTTTCTCTAGTTGCGGCGAGCAAGGCCTACTCTTCGTTGCTGTGCCCCGGTTTCTCACTGCGGTGGCTTCTCTTAGGCGCGTGGGCTTCAGTAGTTGTGGCACAGAGGCTCAGTTGTTGTGGCTCGCGGGCTATAGAGAGCAGGCTCAGTAGTTGTGTACGGGCTTAGTTCCTCCGTGGCATGTGGGATCTTCCTGGCCAAGGGCTCGAACCCATGTCCCCTACATTGGCAGGCGGATTCTTAACCACCGTGCCACCAGGGAAACCCTCATGCAGTCTCTAACTTACCAGTCAGTAAAATTTGGTAAATTGTATTTTCAGATGTATTAGTGGTTTTTCCATTTTTATTCTTTGTATGAAATTACCACCATGGCCAAAAGCACTACTTTTTATCTTCTGAGGGGGCAGGGAAAGTCTATATTTAAAATATCCTAGCTCCCCCTTTTAAAAACCTGACACTACCTTAATACTGCAGCACAAGAATTCTCATGATAAGAGAGCTTTTCGTCTCCTCATTTCTTTTAAAGAGGGCTGTATTGTTATCAATAATAATATTCTTGATAATATGCACTCTACCCAAGAAGCAAAGCTGCCGTTCCTGTTAACTATCTATCAGTTCCTTGGGCTTTTTACTTCAAAGATCCCAGGATTCTGAAATAAACTACTTGGAGCATGAGAACAAATAAAATTGTTCGAAAACCAAGGAATTCTTTGCTGAAATGTAAAAATAAAACCTAATACAAAGATATCAAATGACTCTTAGGAGATAGAACCGTAGATTAGAGTAACAGAGTCTTTAGAAGAAAAAAGATGTCTTGACTTGTTGAAAGTTCCTGGCCCCGTGGAAATATAAAGTGTGGAGATAAAAAGGAAAGGAAAGGAATTGTATACTTTCCCTTGAACATTGGGCTGATAGGAAGGCAGCTAGAACGCTCTGCCCAGAAGCTTCAAAGTGCTCGTGTTATATAGCTAGCCCCAAACCACAGCTCAGGGAACACCGCCCTCCATGTCTCGTCTCAATGGCCCCATCTATGCCTCTGACAAAGCCCAAAGCTTTTGCATCACTCCCCTCTGTACCCAGCACTCCAGCTGGTCCCAGCCCTCTCCTGACCTCTCCTTCCTGCCCCTCCTCTGCCACCCACCTGTTCTTTGCAGCTGCGCCTCTGCACCACCTGTGGCTTCTAGACCCGTCCCGCCCTGCAGATGCAAAATATTGGCCACAGAATGAAACAGAGATAGCTCACAGCAGGACCTGCATTGTGCTTGAACTTTGTCGCACATAAAAACAGCAATTTTTTCAAATTAATTTTTACTGGAGTAGAGTTGCTTTACAATGTTGTGTTAGTTTCTACTGTACAGCAAAATGAATCAGCTATACCTATGCGTATATCCTCTCTTTTTTGGATTTCCTTCCCATTTAGGTCACCACAGTGAATTAATAGAGTTCCCTGTGCCATACAGTATGTTCTCCTTAGTTGCCTCTTTTATACATACTATCAGTAGTGTATACAGCGATTTTGGGGGGCATTTTTAGAAGAGTCTTCATTAGCAACAGATAGGGGTTCAATACTAAACATTGAAACAGTGGAGTGGGGTTTTGAAGGACTACTGCCTTGTGTGTGACCAAGGCACTCACATATTATGGGGACCCTATAGTTATCTGTGTACTTGTTTAGTTCTTCCTTCTTCTAACTGCACCCTGAAGACAGCAGTCCTGTTTTCTTGACCCTTGTATCTCTCACAGTTTCTACCACAGGGTCTTAGGCGGGGTAGAATTATTAATTGATGAAAGGAATACTTAGGCTCTAAACAAGATCAAGAAGCATGTTTTACATGCTAACCTTTCCTGCATCTTATTCTCTTTGTACTAAGCCTCCTTAGTACTTTGTGTTTGTTAAAACGCTTGCAGTACGTGTTTTGTGGGTTGTACTGGATTTGAAAGGTGAGTGAAGAAGGAAGTGTGCTATCACTTCAGTAGGTCTGAAAAATTATCTAAAAAATCCTAAACAAAAGGCAAAATGAGCTTTGCTTTTGTTTTGAAAGGAATGAAATAGAATTCAGGCAAAAAGGAATGCAATTGTCGTGAATCGGGTAACGTTTGCATCAGTGGTGGGGTTGACGTTTGTCAGATCCACTGGAACTTGTATGTTCCAATGAGGGGTGTCCCCTTTAGAGTTGCAGCAGGTAGGGACTGTGCCTGTTTGAGGTATGGGTATTTTTCTTTTTTTTTTTTGGCCGCGCTGCAATGTGGGGTCTTAGTTCCCCGACCAGAGTTCGAACTCAGGTCCTCAGGCTCTCGGCAGTGAGAGCACAGAGTCCTAACCACTGGACCGCCAGGGAGTTCCTGAGGTGTGGGTATTTTTAAGTTAACTCCTGACACTACGGCTAAAAGATGCATACAGTTTTGTCGTATGATTTCTAGAATGAAACACAATCCATTGTTCAATGCTAATCCTGCCTTTCTTAATGTGAAATAAATATTTACATTTTAATCAATATTGCCAGTTATGGAATAAAAGGAGTCCCCAGCTTCGGTTGGCAGGTGGAGGAATCTTGGTTTCTTCACTTTGGGAAGGTTGGAGGGGAAAGGTAGAGGGATGAAGTGTCCTGTGGTACGGCCTTAGGGGTGCCTTTGAAGTCAAAAGTGGACACTGCCCTGGAGGTCAGGGGCAGAGATGGTGAACAGGAAGGATCAGATGGCACAAGAAGGCCCGGGACTTATTCTGGGAACAGAACCTTAGGTATTGATACCATTAGCTCCTGTCACTTTGAGAGTCTCAGGAAGGCCCACATTGATGCCCCAGGATTTATAATTAGGAGTCACCATTTTAGCTTTTGCTTCACATGATTGCTTCCATTTCTATCTGATTTGATTCTTTGCGTTAGCCTTGGCCAAACCTTTTGGGAAGCCTCTGTTTTAACAGCTTATATTATTCATCTGTCTACAAGTTACGTAAAGAGTATTGAAAAGTAATGAACTTCCGCCTTCTGAGAGAGGAAGGGGCTGGAAGATTTCCATTGTGTTCTCCGAAAAAAGAGGTGACGCACGCCGAGCAGCGACAGGTCATGTTCACAGAGAGGTCAGAGGCGTCTGCCTCTGAAGAGACAGATCATACAAGCAGCAGCGTTTCATGAAAGCTCATTTTCCCAGTCTCTAGATGCTAAATGGTCAAATACCGCAAAAAACAACAAAAAAAAGATAAATGCATGGGTAAGGTGTCTTGTTTTTTTTTCCTCTGTATCCAGGTTTGACATCAGTCATCTGTTCTGATTCACACAGAAGCTCTGGGGCAACCGTGGGATGCAGTTAATAAGCTGGGTGCTGAGTTTCATCTGACACACAGGATTTTTTAATGGTGCGATTTGGGGCAGGTTCATCAGGCATGTGGTTTTATGTATAAGGAAAGTGAGCCGTGGAGCTGGGAAAGCAGAAACTGTGGTAGTCGCATGAACGCCCAGGCAATGGAGCTGTTTTTCAGGAGTGCCTAGAGGATGAAGGTGGCACCTGATAGAGGCTGGACCGTTCCAAAATCTTAGGGAGCGCCTCTGACCCCAGGCCACGCACCTGTGGGAGGGTCTCTGTGAACTGGCTCAAGCTTGCCCTCGACCTCCACCAAGCTACTCTCTCCTTAGCAAATGGCTCAGCACAGCGCCATCAAACAGAAATATAACGCAAGCCACAAACATAGGCAATGTTAAAGGTCTTTTATAGATGTCAAATCACTATACTGTGTACCTAAAACTAATATAATACTGCAGGCCGACTACACTTCAATTAAAAAAACGCGCAAAAACAATTATTTGGGAAAATGACTATTTACACAAGGTCCTAAGTCCATTCACGTTGTTTAGAAAATAATAATAAAATAAGTAAATTACGTTTAAATAACAAAAGTAAATCAAGTGATATTAATTTTAATAATATATTTTGTTTAACCCAATATATTCAAATATTATAATTTCAACATGTAATCGATATACAAAATTGAGACATTTTACATTTTTTTCTTTCGTCCTAAGCCTTTGAGATCCGGTGTGTATTTTGCACTTTGAGGACCTCTCCATTTGAAGGGGCCACATTTCAAGCACTCAGTAACCACACATGGCTCTTGGCTCCGTATTGGACCCCACAGACGTCAGTATAACTCTTGCACATGTCATTCTCATGCGTCACTAATACGCTGTCTTTGAGAGCTCAACCAGCTTGTTCATCCCCGGGCCTGCTCCTCCAAGCTCTCCTGTGACCGCCTGCCTTCCAATGAGCTCCCAGGGCTCTGAACCACAGGACAGCTTAGCATCAGCTTTCTGGCCTCCGCCTCTAGAGGGCAGCTGGGAAAGGTGTCCCCGTGAGCCCTCTAGTGACTGCTGTCGGGATGCACAGGACCGTGCAAAAACAACACTTCTGGAACTTACTGAAAGAATCCCACTAAAGTACCATCCTAGGAGCACGGCAAGGATCACATCTCCAAGCAACTCTTTGCAGCCATTGCTGGAGCAGGACCCAGCCCCATGGACCTGCTGCTAGAGCCAGGCAGCTGTCTCCATGGAGGCCCCTTGAGAGGGACTGCGGTATAGGGCTCATCACCCCTTGGTACCACTGGCAGAGTTCAGCTCTGTAGGAGCTGCGAAGCTTCACACTCCTCTTTATTTCCCCTACCCCGCCCCCCCCACCATGCCCTTCAGGGCATAACCTGCCCCAAACCCCTTTTACCCTTTTCTTCTGCCAAAGGGAACCCCACCTCTGGGCTGTTATCCACCACTCCTCTCAGCACACTTGGGCCTCAGGAAAGCTGCCCTATCCACGAACAGGAGCAGACCTGGTTGGTCTCAGGACAGCTGCATCCCTCTTGCCATTGGTTGACGGAGATGCCAAGACTTAAGTCAATCAATGCATAGTGTGCCCTGCGCCAAAGGAATGTGCGTCAGTTAGATACTAGAAGGAGTGTGATGAGAGCTTCTAGGTAAGAAATTTCCTCTCTTTGAAGACTGAGCCGTTGGAAGAGGCAGCTGTTTTCCCCTCCTCTGGACGTTGTGGTGTGTGGACGTGTGGTCCGAAACCACGGTATCTATTGCTGCTGCCCCAAGGGAAGCTGCACACAGAGAAGGGAGTAGCCTGGGGAACCGTGAGGAGATGGAGTTGGAGCCACTGGGTTAAACTGACTCTGACTCTCTCTTTCTAAATCTCCGGTTACACATTCAATACACGTCCTATCATTGAAGCAGGCTGTTCAGGACACCTGTGACTTACAGTGGGCATCTCCCTGCCTGAAACAGGCACCGATGCAGATGGGATTGTAGAAACTTCCCTTCATAATCTACAGCTGCTGAGAGCAGGTGAGCAAATGAAACTTGGAATTATTTGTGAACACACACACGCACAAGCTAACGTCCTGTGCCCCTAAAGTTAGGATGGATGCGTTGGATTTATGCCAAACCGGGCAACCTAAGGTAAGTTAAATGGAGTATCTGTTTGCTTCTCCTAGAATTGGGACACAGATTCAATCTGATATTTAATTAGAACCATTCCAAAAAATTAGAGCTCCCAGCCCCTCTACAGATTGAGATTTCTATTAGAAATGATCGAATCACTGTGTTGTACACCCGAAACTGACACAACATTGTTAAGTCAACTATACTTCAATAGAAATTCATCATAAAATAAAGTTATGTTTTATTTCACACTAATGAAAAAAGAAAGAAATTGAAAGAAATGGCAATGTTGGAATAATCTTTGGGAGGTTTTCTGTCAGAAGGGCTTTCTCTGGTCCCTTGGTGTAGGTGACATGCGTAATTCTGCTCTGCAGATGACAGTCTTGGTTGGGACCAGCCGGAAGCTGATGGGATGGATCCACAAGTTCCTCCCTGCAGGAGGCCAGGCAGCCTCACCCTACCCCAGGTCACAGACTCTAGTCCTTCTGTCCCTGGAAGCTGCTTCAAAGCCTCGTGTATGTGATAGGGGGAGGTTGGGGCCAGTGGAGCAACGCAAATTCTTTTCTGAGACTGGAAAAACAGCTCTCGGTCCTGACCTTGTGTCAATGATGGTCACCCCTCATCCCTCCCCCTCATTCATCTGTCCTAACAAAAGCTGGGTCCACTGCAACTCCATTAATTTCTTGAGGATTCCTTTCTGGCCTATTCTGTGAGGACATTTTACTTAGTTTTTCACGATTTGCAAGCCCTCAATTCTAACCTCACCTTCTTACTCAGATCAGAGGTGTGTCCTCCATTCTGGAAGAATATCTAAATTATCCAATGCAAGTCTGTTCACCTCTCCATCCCTGATCCTTTTACGTCACTCAACTCAGAGGAAGGCTCTAGTCTTTGCCAGTATTGTCTCTTCCTGAAACCTTCAACTTCCCCAAATCTCTGGGCCCTGGCTTCTTCCTTCTCCAGCGACTTGTCTGAGAAAGACAGTCTATCACAGACGCTGATGCTGTACAGCATACTCCACGCGCTTGGATCCGGGTTCTGCCACTTACCAGCTGGAAGACCTTGGAAAAGTTAACCTAGTTAGTTTCCTTATCTAATCCATACTGATAATATTTCTGACACCATGAGAATCAAAGTAGTTTTGATTACATTAAACATGAAATGCATTAAAGGTGAAAACACAGTCTGCCACCCAATAAGCACTCAATAAATGTGGTTGTTCTGAGGACCATTGCACAAGGAACTTAAAATGTTGCTTCTCCTACCATAATATCTCAGTAACGGTTAGCTGTTATTTTGCTGTTATTACCACTGTCATAGTTTTCCTGCCCCTCCTTATCATCGTATAACCAAAGGGCTTGTGGAGGACTAGGAAAAGGAACAGAATGGATTTGTGATCACCCAGATCTGGATTCAAATAGCATCTCCATTACTTACAAGTGTGTGACCTTTGTCAAGTCATTTATAGACTCTGATCCTCAGTTTTCTCATCCAGACAATGGGGTTAAGAACGTCTAAGTGGAAGAGTTTTGGTGAAGATCAGGAATACTTGAGATAAAACACATGGCACTTAGTAGACGTTTATCATTATCACCACCCTTATGACCTTCCGGGTGAGCACTTCTGATGAAATGATTCAGTAAGGGAGGGTGTGATATTATCGACTAACAGTTTTGATTATCAACTGATTTTATTTATCTGTGGCAATGCTGACTCCATCAAAATGTCAGTGCGTGAGCATCCGTTTTGAAGAATTTCTATTGTTATCAAGGTACACCTTTTTATTTTTAGTTTGTATCCCCACTTGCAGCACGGGAACACCCTTGCGTTAATGAAAAGAGAAAAAAAAACTCACGCAAGTGATGTAAATATTTCTAACAGTCAGAATGCACAATGTCCAATATAAATGGTTACAACGGGCTGAAGGTAGGGTCCATCAACAACAATTTGACTTGATTTACCGATCACATTTTCCCACTCAGAGCTCTTGTCTTGTTTTTTTTAGGAATTAGGGACAAGTCACCACCACCACGAAACACACAGTCACACATGCACACACACTGTGCTGTGTGTAATGAGCTACCTCTCTGTTTGGTGGGCAAGTCCTCAACCCCCACTGTCCTCACGGGCTGCACAATCGCTGGCCCTTCTTACACATCACCTTACCAAAAAGATGGGGTGATCCATTGCACTCCGCTTCTTTGAACGAAAACTCGAGAGGCACTGCAGGGAAATGGGGTGAGCTTACAGGCCCAGTGGATCTAGAGGAGTTTCAAACAATTTTATACTGTGTTTCAAAGTACTTTTTATTTTCAGAAAGTGTTGAGTCTTTGAAAAAATATATATATAATATATATATTACATATATTGTTATATATAATATTTATATATATTATATAATATATATATAATATATATATATATATTACTCATTATTGCCATTACGAGTTTTCCCCAATGAGCTGCCAAGTACTCACCAAATAATCCGAAGTAAGCAAATGCAAAGACCCAAAGATGGAACCAAAAGGAGAGGAAAGATATCAGAGTCGCATTGGACAGAGCAAATGATACCCTACATTTGGGAGGCTTGATGAGTTTGTCTTCAAAGATTTTTCTCGAAGATGTCCCCTTATTTTAAGAGTACTTTATCACATAAGACAAGAATAGATGAGACATGTTCTGCTTTCCTGGAACAAGCTGTAAAATGACAGTAAGGAATAAGCTGACCCCATGGTATTTGGGGCTATAGACAAACGTTCCAGTTGTTATTTTCCAATGTTTGGGTTTTTATAAACCGAAACACATTTTGCCCTAAGCTCTTTCCCCTGGATTTTACCAAGTCTTGTGTATTTGAAGGGAAATTGAATCCATATGTGTCTAATCTATTTACACTTAAGTCATTAAAATGTTGTTTTGTAAGATTATTTAGGTAACCAGGAAAACTTTTGAGCATCGTTGGAACTCTGCTTCTCACACCACAAAAGTCCTCGTTCTACAGAGAGGTCACATTTGCCCATGGGCCCTAGAACCTGAACTTATTATTATACATTCATAAACCAGATCCCTGAAACAATTCTAACTTAATGCGTTGATACCACATGATTTCCCAATTCCAAGAAAGGAAATAAGCTTGTATGTGTGCTACCCAAACAACCAATGACTCCAGAGGCCCTTAGATAGCAACAAATGTGTCTTGCCCAATATTGGGATGAGATAACAGTAGATGAATTAGGAATAAATATATACATAAAAGACACAAAATAGAAGGATAATTGAAAGCTTGAAATAGATGCAAAATAGTGCTTGGGATTATCAGAAATACTGAAGGACAGGAGGATAAAGAAATCCTACCCAATAAGCCACATAGGGAGTCATGCACCTGAAGGGCATGAACCCACATGTTCCTGCAATGAGAGTTCTAAATATCCCAATTGTCGGGGGAGAGAGCCCTAGGCAGATTATGCCATCACACTTTGCAAAGATGGTATTTTATGCAGGGCTGGTGCAGGAATACGTAACAGTCATTAATGCTGAGGTACCCGGCAAAGACTTGCTGCAGCTTCCCCTCAGAACCTCCATCAGACACACGTAACAGGATCCATCACCTTGACCGTGCAAAGGCAAAAGAAGGGGTCAGGAGCAAGGTCATATTTTGAATATTTCAGGGAAACTATCCCTTCAAGGAAGACCGAATCCAGTTCTAACTCAACACGTTATAAAAATTAAAATTAAATTAAAATTAACTGTAATGGTTGCAGACTTCCTACCTAGAGAATTTTATGAAAGCTCTTGGTAAAATACACTAAGTTTAAGGAAAACAGTCGTAAGGGGCGTTTTGTCTTCTAATAGATGTGGCAACTAGTAGGATGTCCCAGGGTCTCTCTGAACACATGCTGTCGAGCTAGAGAAGACATATGCACAGAGAGCTTGGCTCACGGCCAGACTAGCTAAGAAATAGTGGCTGGATCTCTAGGTTTTTTGTTTTTTAACTAATTAAGCTATTTATTTATTTTTGGCTGCATTGGGTCTTCGTTGCTATGCGTGGGCTTTCTCTAGTTGTGGCGAGCGGGGGCTACTCTTCTTTGTCGTGCGCAGGCTTCTCATTGCAGTGACTTCTCTTTGTTGGGGAGTACGGGCTCTAGGCGCGCGGGCTTCAGCAGTTGTGGCATGTGGGCTCAGTAGTTGTGGCGCACGGGCTTAGTTGCTCCGCAGCACGTGGGATCTTCCTGGACCAGGGTTCGAACCCTTGTCTCTGCATTAGCAGGCGGATTCTTAACCACTGCACCACCAGGGAAGTCCCATGATCTCTAGTTTTCATGCAGTGGCTCTTTTCTGATTTATCAGCAAGACTTTCAGTGCTAAACACGTGTTTAGAGAGAGCAGTAGGTAAGAGGTCAACACACACACGCTATCAGGTTGTGTTTCCTCACCACAACAGAAACCACATTTTAGCTTGAGGCATCCTGGGACAAAAATGCCAATGTGTGCAAGAGTTAAACCTTAGCTCTCATCAACACAGGCGAGAGGTAGAGCGGCAGAGTCTACATGATGGGTAATAACCACGTGCCAGGCCTGGAGCAGCCACCTTATGTACAACTAGCTCTCACAATAATCCTGAGTAGGAGAGGAAACTAATACATGTTAAATGTCTTCTCCATTTATGGCATGACATAAATTAATGAAATCATTTAATCCACCCAAAGAGCCTGAACTGGGGGATTCCCTGGTGGCGCAGTGGTTGAGAGTCCGCCTGCCGATGCAGGGGACGTGGGTTCGTGCCCCAGTCCGGGAAAATCCCACATGGCGCAGAGCGGCTGGGCCCGTGAGCCATGGCCGCTGAGCCTGCGCATCTGGAGCCTGTGCTCCACAACGGGAGAGGCCACAACAGTGAGAGGCCCGGGTACCGCAAAAAAAAAAAAAAAAAAGAGCCTGGACTGAAGTTTTGAAGCTTGCCTTTTTTACTTTCCCAAGTGAAATAAACATGTCAAATATTCTAAAGCTTTTTAATGGTTACATGGCATTGAACTGAATAAATGTACTATATCTTATTTAATAGTCCCTTGTGGTTGAACATTTATAAATTTCTAATGTTTTGCTCTTTTGGATAATGCAAAAATAAACTCCCTTTTAAATAAGTTCTGGTTCATCTCTATAATAATTTTATCAAACTTACGACTAGAAACAAATTTCTGCGTCAAAAAGTTGGCACACTGTAAAGAATTTTGACTCATATATCAAATTCTTTCCTAATATATGGGATTGATTTATAGTCCCTGCCCAGAGTATATAAATCCTCTTATAAACCTGATATATTCTTTGGGTCTGGGATTATAACCACTTCCTCATTACTATATATTACTACTCATTATTACCTCATTACTACTCTTTATTAAGTGAATTTTGTTAATTTGTTTTTTCTCCTTTTAAAAATTATAAATGCCAGAGATTTGTCTAATTTAGTGGTTCTGTTTGTTTTTTAACTCACAAAGTTTCAACTCTTGGATGTATTGATTATAATATTTATTTCTTGCTTTCACTTATTTTTTACTTTTATCTCTAAAATTCCCTTTTTCATCGAGTTAATTTTTTTTAATTTCCTAATAGGAGAGTGAAGTGTATGTTTTTTAAAAATTCTCATTTAATAACGGAAATATTAGGTTGTAATTATACCCTGACTATTTTTTCATCACATCTTATAGGTTTCGATATGTAACATTTACATTTCCATGTATATGAAATTGTAATTTAATTGTAGTTTAATTGTAATTGTAGTTTGATTACCTCTTTAAGTGAATAATGTGTTAGAACAATAATTTTAATGTCCAAACAGCCAGGGGGGGTGTTTTGCTTTGTTTTTAACTTTCATTACTAATTCTAGTATCACTTTTCTGATAGTCTGAGAATTGGGTTTATATATCCTAGTTCAACTCTTAGGAATTTATTAACTTTCAGAGCAGCAGTTTTCAATCCGTTATTTTTTAACCAATGCAACACTAAAAAAATTAAACCTTAATACAAACTACTATTTGCAAAAAGATAAAAAGCAGAACATTTTTAGTTGAATGGAGAATTGAGAGGCCCAGAAACCTACTTACAATTAGGGACCCTTGGTTTTGACCAAGGTAACCCAAGGATCTCTTGAAAACCTACAGTTTTGCATAGCACAATGTGTCTTAGTATATAATCAAGAGATGCATTTCATGGATCCTTGAAAAGAAGGCAAACTGTCTTTTCATACAGATTTATATATTGTTAATTCAAGGTTATCAACAATAATTCAAAAATTAATGTCCTTATTTAAATGTCAGAATGCTTATATTAAATGTCAGGATTTTTCTGTGTCCTCTATGCTTATTTTATTTTCTATCATTATTTTTTAATCTCTTTTCATTTTCTTAGAAACTTTGACAGAACTTCTCAAGTTTATCTTCTAGGTTATTCATCAGATTTTCTGTTACCAATTCTGAGTTTTTACCATTTCTAATGAAGATTTTAATTTCATCATTGCATTTTAGTTTGATCTATGCTAGGCATTGTTGTAACTAATTTAATAGTCCCAATAATTCAATGAAATAGGTACTATTTTAGTCCCCATGTTTTTGGATGAGTAAACCAAGACTCAGCAGTGGCTTGCTCAGGTCGCACAGTTAATAAGACGTAGAGCTAGGTTTAGAAGGATTTGATACATTACGAGCTATACTTTCTTAGACATAGTTTACAAGAACTTTATAATAAGTCATTTTCTTGTTGCTCTATTATTTGCATTTCTTTAGGAGTTTATTCTCTAGTTGTTTTATTGTTCCTATTTCTTAGCTATTTTATCTCATTTCTCTCTCTCTCTCTCTCTCTCTCTTTCTTTCACACACACACACACATCTAGCAACATAACCAGAATCAGGTTTTGGACTGGAGCTTGGGTTCCTTCCATCATGAGATTGGGGGTGCATCACAGATCCAGCCCCAGAGCCTGTAGCAGGAGCTGGCCCAGGTCCTGGTTACCCAGTTATCTTTGCTCCCTCTGTGTAGCCCATGTAAGTACATTTATGCAAGCCAAAGCTCTTGGCAGCAATTGTAAGTTTTTCCACTTCCTTTCAGAGTTGGGGTACCCCGCCGCAAACGCCGGTTTCAGCAGTGGGCTGGCTTTGGGCTGCTGACACACATGGGGCATCCTATGTTTCCAATATTCTAAAGAAATCAGCCCTCCCCCAGTTACCTTGATCGATTCTAGTGTGAGAGCTTAAGCAGTCTGTGACGGCTTTCTAATTTCTGCTCTACCTCTGATGCACAGAGATGTGCATCTTTCGGTGTGGCAACAGCTGTGTCTTTTCAATTTTTAAAAAATATTGCTTCTTTCTTTCTTACTGGTATGGTAACAATGTGTGTAAAACTTGAAATCATGATACCAAGTTTACCAAACATCCAGGAAATCATTTTGTGATATTTCAGGAGACTTTCTCAAGTCTCCACTTTATTGCTCTACAGTATTTTTCTCACATACTCCTTGCACTATTGTAGTTTTTCCTATTTGCTTATCTTAGAGGTTGGTGTTCTCCAGAAGACAAGAACTGTGACTTGCCCTTGACTTCATGTGTTGTTCATTTACAATTAGAAATGATTTACCATTGGAGTGCAAGTTGAGGTGCACAATTTCTTGCCTAATTCCCAGTGACTGGCCCACATCCCACTAGTACAATTGTTGTAGACTGAGGCAGTCTCTTACACCCAATGTGGTTCCTTACCCTGATAAATGAATCCCGGCATGCCCTTCTGGTATCTGCTCCCACCTCTAACTATTTGTTGGGATTTTCCCAGGCTGCAACATGCCACTGCTACGCCTTCTCCTGCCTTTTTCTCTTCTCATCTCCCTCCAGACATACTTCCTGCTACATATTTTCCAAGGGGTTAAAATCTCCAAGTAAATGAGGAAGGGAAATTACTGATGGGGTCAGGTGTATACGGAGACATCAGTCCTGTGAATCTAAAAGAAGTATCCATGCAACTGCATTGTGGCCCGGCCCCCTGTTTGGGGCTTTATGTGGACCTTGGATCTCTGAACCGGGCCCCTCAGATCTCCTACCTCATCTAAAGCAGTTGATTGAGTTCCATTTCAGCTGGAAACGCACACCTAGGGCACCAATTTTGATGTCTAGTTTCACCCCATAGACCTCATTATTGGTGGACCTTCTTCCAAGATTCTGGCAATAGGTTGGCTGTGAGTTTGGGTTTTATACAAATGCTCATTTTTTTTGCTGTCTTTATGGTTATTTGAATAGGAAGTTAAGAGAGGTCCTGTCAGGATCTGTTAGCCAACTGACTTTCAACCAGAAATCTGCTGCCGATTTTATTTTTAAATACAATTTTGTCTACAACTATTACCAATTAGGAAGATCTTATTTCACCATGTTGGCAAGAAAATTTCGGTTATTTCCCTCACAGTAGACATTTAAAAAATCCTGATCAGACTACGGAGAGGCCACCTGTTGAAACTCCCTATTTGCTTGGCACTCTCAGACTCTTCTCAGCCCATTTTTGGAAGTCAGTCTGGTCCAACTTAAACTAGAAGACTCAGAAACATCATTGAATTCAGAAGTCTCAGTTCAAATCCCTTGTTCAGAACAGCTATTAGCACACATGGCTCCCTTGCTTGAATTTAGAAGAAGTAATCTCTTCCTGAAGAAACTTTACTTCTATCTATTAAACAATTGCTATGTTATACTTATTTTTATAGAACAAGACATTTTACTGTCATTTTCCAGACATTTGTCGAAATAAATACAGAAATGTACAACATACGATGGGAATAGTTCCCCTCGGAGTTGTGCACTGTACAACCTATGCAACTGTACATGACAACCCTGCTCTTGTGCTCTTGCTCCTGAGAAAACTACTTTTAGAGATCACAAGAGGACTTGTGGTTAAATATGGTAGGTTGAACTCACTCTCCTGAAACCTCACTAAAAGGAAAGTAAAAGAAAAAAAAAATCAAGGCCTTCATCTACAAGGTCAAAGAGCAAGAGAGAAAGAAATAGCAATAAAATTGTGAAAGCTAGCAAGCAAAGGGATGAATGATAAAGTGAAATAGCAGGAATTAAAATGAACACTAAACTGGCCAGTGGTAACAGCTGAACATGACTTGCACTGTAGAACCCTCCCCAAAGATTGGAAATTGGAAGCACTAGGTAACTGTGGACTTGGGAATGACAGCAGAGATGAAGACAGGGTGATTATTTGAAAATCTGTATAAGAAACACTCAGACTGTCGGATTCCCTGAACAGTTCTCATTTAGCTCAGCATCTCCCCACCTTGGTGGAAGGCTGGAGGTTTGTTCTCAGGACAGGAAGAATAAGGGGGTCTCTGGAATGAGGGAAAACAGGCACAGTGGAAGATGGGGCTACCTATTGAAAATAGGTGGTCAAGTCAATGTCCACTTGGCTATTGAATATTGGGACCATAAATCCTCTATAACCACTCAGTTTCTAGGACACTGGCAGCCAGGCTCATACCCTACAGAGGACAAAACCTTCTTCACTTGAAATCTGACCATCCTGATCAGACCCCTGATCTGACAGCAGGGGTTCCCAGATCATCCTCTTGTGTGTCCTAAAGGTGGGACCACATACAGGGCTGCCTTTCAGCTTTTGAGGGCCTCTTTCTTAAATTTTAGCAGATCGGCGGAGGATCTCCACGTATCTGAGAAAGTCTCAATCACCAATGACAGAGACCAACAGTCACAAACAGGAAAAAAACAAGTTGGGGAAACAGAACCTATACAGGGAGTTAAAAAAAACTATCGATATTCTTGCGGAAATCAGAGCAGATATTAGCTCCATAAAGCACAATACAATAATATTATTCTTTAAGAGGAACATTCTGAAAAAAAAGAGCTGTAAGTTAAAAATATACTAGAAGGAATGAAAAACTTGATAGGGATATTGGATTGCAAAGTTGAGAAATCTTTGAAAAAGTAGAAAAGAAAAGAGAAGAAAATTGGAGGATCAGTCTAGGATGACCAACATTAAGAAATGAGGAGTTCTAGAACAGACAATGGAGAAACTGGAGGAGAGTTTGGGGATGTTTAGTAATAAGGACATAGAAAGCCAAGGAAACCAGAACCAAGGCAATTATTAATTCCAAGGAGAACTCTTGGATCTACTCGCTTAACTTTCAGATATACTGAACAGCACTGTTAGGTATAGTTATCATGTTGTATGTTACATCCCCAATAGTAATTTATCCTATAACTGGAAGTTTGTACCTTTTGACCACCTTCATCCAATCCTAAGAGATCCTAAGACTTTTCATCAAAAGGAAAACACATTTTTAAAAAACCTCTATGAGATGATGGATGCTAACTCTTCTTATTATGGTAATTATTTCACAATATATATGTCAAGTCATGCTGTACTTCTTAGGCTTACAGTGTTGGATGTCAATTATATCTCAATAAAACTGGAAGAAAATTCCAAGGAGAATATAAAGTTACACAAGAAAACCTACATTTCTCATATGACTCAGCTATAAGCAGCATTTACATTGTAATCATTATGTAATTGCTGATTGGGTAAGACATGCATAGGAGATGCATGTGAAGCAAGGTAAAAGAGAGTGAGTCCTCACCTGTAACGGGAGGTCCAGAAATGCCTGAAGCCGAAAAACCAAGAAGTATGCTATTTGGAAATATGGAGATGAATACTTGAAAATGGTAACGTCTCGGAAACGGGGAAAGGAGGAAAGTGTAGAGGGTGCAATTGCTGGGGTTGTTTTAAAAACAAATCTTGAAAAACTATTTGATTATTCAAATTATGTAAAAGAACAATTTTGAATGTTTAACAAAAACGTTTAAAACCTATGTAAATGGAATCATGGATAAGTATTAGGGAGAAATACATTAGAAGGTTTTAAGGAATGAAAGAGGACTGGATAAGGACAAAATAGAAAAAGGGACAACCTATATCTCTAGCCAAACCCCCAAATTATGCTGGGGCTGGGGGAGCAATGGAAATGAGGGAGAGTGAACATTGAAATGTAGGAGGAGGCTGCCGAGTACAACTGGGATATCTGGTCCTCTTAAGAGGGAAGCCTCCAGTAATTCACGATGTGCACTATTTGTAATGAGTTGGGGAAGGAGAAAGGGTGCATTCAAAGACTCTAGAAAAGAGATAGCACACCCACCTGTGCCTGCCTGAGTCCATCCAGGCTTCCTGCTTCCTTTTCCATCACTGCCCCAACCCCTCCCGTCCCACTGGTTCTCCTTACTCCCCTCCCATTCAGAGCCGGCTGTTCCACTGCTACCCCTCATCTCACAGTAAAGCCTATAACCATTCTTGACAGAGTGTGGGCCAATCCCTTTTCTCTTAATTTCAAGACAATCAAGGTTAGTTTTTCAAGAGTCCATACTGAGAAGACACATTAGAAAGGCCAAAACGAACTTGCAGAAACAGAGAGATGTCTTCTTTTCAAAGCCCACAT
Organism: Phocoena phocoena; assembly: GCF_963924675.1. Lineage (NCBI taxonomy): Eukaryota > Metazoa > Chordata > Mammalia > Artiodactyla > Phocoenidae > Phocoena > Phocoena phocoena. The sequence continues at coordinate 14,655,101 of NC_089236.1, read as the reverse complement.
GCCTTCCTCTACTATCTGGCCACAGACTGACATGGCTTGATTGACACCCATTAGAAAGCACCAGCCTCCCCTCTCTTTTCTAGTTTTGAGCTCCATCTCACCACCTTCGCCCAGATCACACATTTACTGAGATGAGAAGAATGAGTATTATGGGATTATATAGTAGGAAGGGAGTTGCTGGAAACAGAATGAAAATGAGAAGGAAAATATAGGAATGAATTATTATTTAAAGAGTGTGGAATTGTTCAAGGAAAAGTACAAAAATAAATGATCACTTTCAAAGGTCTGAATTATTTCATCTTGAACTACAAGGGTACTTTTCCCATCTGCTTCTTCCTTGAATTCCAGACTATTGGCTCTTGTGAAAAAGCAGACATTTAATAGGTCACCTCTTATTGACAAAAGACGTGGTTGTGTTCAGACGTGTACCTTTTCTAGCACCTTCTCAGGCAGAAAGCTCACCTCATCCAATGTTCTCTTTCCAATCCCTTCTGATGCATCGAAAATTATTTTCCCCCAGTAGAACCTGCTGATTCCCATCCCAGCAGACATGACAGAGACTCCTGCCCCAAGGAAAAGAATTAGTAATTCTCAGTCAGTCATGGGAAAGAATACTCTCTGTTATGTAGAGTCTTCAAAAGGACTTAAGGTCCACCCCCTCAACTGCCTGACACGACAGACTTTCAAAGATATGTTCATGACAAGATGGAATTGTGCTGAACAAAGTAAGACACAATGTAAGTTTATGGTTGTACGTCTCATTGAATGTGAACTTCCCATGGGATACCAGAGCCAATTTCACCTTTTCAGCCACCTTTCTGTGTATTGTTTACACCTCTTCTTTCCATCAGCATGGGAAATTTTTACATTGGTTATATTTATCTAAAAATGGTTAGATTCAAGCAGACATAAAGACTGGGCTGGCGCTCCCATTCTGGTCCCCTTGTCGAATCATATATCAGACTTGGCTAAAGAAAATCCAAAATGCACAATTAAGCAGGTATGCAATAATACAGTGGGGTCCTAGACTTTAAAAAATAATTTATTAAAAGCAGTGGACCTCTGTCTCAGAAAAAAGCAGAGAGGAAGTTAGGTTTCCGGACCCTGGAAGCCATTCATAGCCCCTTGACTATTGAATGTGAATTCTCTATTTCCAAAATAAGAAATAGGCAACTTTGAGTTCATGAGCAGGTAATTGTCAAACTTCTGTCTGACTTGAAACAATTTCTCACCGCCACCTACCGTCTGCAATTCAGTACCTTCTGGTTAAGGAGTAATGTGGCATTTGCCATGAGGTCTGCCATGCATTTACTGAGGAAAACCCTCATGCTTCAAACAGTTGCTTCCAAAGATTGTAAAGCCAGGACAATAGGCAGAAAAAGTTGTTTGGAAAGAAAAAGGAGGATATCCTTTAAATAGACGAGTATGGCTGTCACCTGATTTACAATTTATAGCTGTTTGTGACAACAAACAGGATGTCAGGTTCTGTCCATCTTACAGGGTGTATAAATCAAGGGAAGTGCCACCGAACAGCCACCAAGAAAGACCGGCTTCCATCACTAGTCATCAAGCAGGACAAGACAGCCATTATCCTTGAAGTTTAAAACAGGCAGGACAATTCTCAGCAAGGCTGAGAGGATTCAAATTCTTTATCCAACGACCAGCATCAGGCTGGACTTGATGGATCTCAGACAATTTGCAAACCTTCACCCTTTCACTCAATCCCTTCTCACTTCTTTATACATCTATTGGCTTATCTCTGGGTGAAGTATAATTGGACCGAAGCACTTCCTACACTTCAAGAGTTCAAATTATTTGAATTATTAATAATTATTAATATTATTATAATTAATAATTATAATAGTATAATTAATAATTATATTATTAATATAATACTTATATATTATATTATATATGTGTCATGTATATTATATATATTATATTATAAATATTATTATATATAATACATAATATATTATTATATTATTAATAATTATAATTAATATTAATAATTATTAATAATCTTAAGATTATCCTTCCTTGATTTGTGATTCTCCTCTTTCTCATATTAGCTGGGATTCCTGTAGCTCCATTCTCTGGTATGTTACGCTCTGGAGTCCAATTTTATGAGTAATTTTAGTCTAGGAGACAAGATGACAGTCACAAATGGCTGATGTTTGTGAAGAAAGCCCAGATGCTACAGTATCACTGCTCTTGCCCCGATTTGTAAAAGCATATTAAAAAATCAAAAAGCCTTTTCTCCACCAAGGACCTCATCTGATAATAAGTTTTTTAAAATGATCAAATGAGTAATTAGCATTCAATGTTTTTGGCTTCACACCACAAGGGAATGGTCCCGGAAAAGGGCAAGCATTGTGAGCTTTGTATTTGCTGATAAACCCAGTCTTATGTCTCTTAGAAGAAAATTGTTTTTTAAAAAATCATGTTAGATCCATTAAACCTTAGTTGCTATCTAGCCAGAGGCAATCCATTTGAAATTTAAAAGTCTCTATCTTCTAATCACTACGCAGCCGGTCATTTGTTTTGTGACCTTAGGCAAATCACTTAACCTCTCAGTGGTTCACATTTCCTCATCTGCAAAACATGCAGCACATTAGTGTCAGCACTCATGAAAATTATCATGAAACACTCACAAAATACCGAGGTAAAATAATGGCCTTCTTTCAGAAGACGTGGCTCCCGATCTGAAGTTTGGCACATAGTGGGCAACTCAATTACATGTTTATTGTCTATAATAATAAATGCATGGATGATCCAAACGTGCTTGGCCATAGTTTTCATACAGGCAGGCCTCCAACTCCTTCAGCCAACATTTCTATTCCTACAATATTATGAAATCATCCCAGCTGGTTGACCTTTGGACTGATCTCCCCTCCCCACTCCTCCCCTTCACTTTCCCTTCCTCTCTCTCTCATTCTCATGTCTTTCTTCACGACACTTCTGCCATTTCTTTTCTTCCCCCCTGCTTCCCCCAGTGCCCTGCGGCTTGAGGGATCTTCGTCCCCTGACCAGGGATTGAACCCAGGGCCCCAACAGTGAGAGCACTGAGTCCTAACCACTGGACCACCAAAGAATTCCTGACTTCTGGCTTTTCAATCTGTTGTTTTCCAAACCAGCACCATCCACCACTCCTCACTCATCCCACTGCTAATCCAAAGTAGTTCAAGGTATGTCTACAGGGACAAGACAATCAAAACGGACAGTCACTTATCCAAAGATCCCAGGGAAAGAATATCGGCGTCAAGCAGTGGTGCTGCAGCTGACTACCTGTCTTTTATTTTATTTTATTATTATTTTTTTTTTTTGGTACGTGGGCCTCTCACTGTTGTGACCTCTCCCGTTGCGGAGCCAGACTCCAGACGCGCAGGCTCAGCGGCCATGACTCACGGGCCCAGCCGCTCTGCTGCATGTGGGATCTTCCCGGACCGGGACACGAACCCATGTCCCCTGCATCGGCAGGCGGACTCTCAACCACTGCGCCACCAGGGAAGCCCTACCTGTCTTTTAATAATAACCCAATTACCGATGACTGACTCAGTGAAGAAGAAAGCACATTTCTCAAGCATGCAACATTCATGACTGCCAGGGATGCTTCTGCAATAGGTGATCACATGGATAAAATAAAAGAGAAAAGCTCTTCTGGCTCCAGGGGACCTATAGTCTGCTGCTTCATAAGGCTAAACAACTATCCCAGGAGTCTGGCATTTATAGTGCAAGTTAGCCTGTGGCGGAGTCCGGACACATCTTCAAAGTCTCTGGAAGGTTTCTTCAAACCTAAAGTTTCCAAATCAAAACAATAGGATTACTGTTATCTTAAAACAATCGAAACATTTCCTCTCTTTTTGTGGCTAACTGGTTAATTCTTACTTGAAAGTTCAAATATCCACTGAGCCTCCTAGATACAGTTAAAGAATCCACGTCCCATTTCAGCTTAAATTTCAAACGTGCACACACCCGGAAGAAAGGCTAAAAATAGTAGAACAGCATAGGCCAAACAGAGGAGGCTTTGTTAGCAAAATAATGGGACTAAGTTTTAATAGACAGGAAAGCCTGTCAACTACAAAGCCCTGACAATTTCACTCTGGCTCCAACACAAAGTCGGGGCTGAAACGTCCCCCAGTGAGTGGTAGGCTGGTGGCTGCAAGAGCTCCAATGAGGCAACGAGATGATGGAATCTGGGCAGTAGGGAGGGAAGGAAACAATGATCTGTATGAGGAAACTGAGGGCTTGAGAAGTGACCAAAACCAAATGCTTTTCCAGTGAGGGAGAGAGCTTCCAGACCAGGAGAGTAAAGTTTTGATGCTTGGTATTCACGTAATAGGGACATGGTTTGGTAGGTCATTTAACTGTCATCACCATTAATCAGATTGGATTATTTCTTTTAGCTCAAAAAGGGCACAGAACATTTCAGCACTGAGATATTCTTTAAATGCCTCTTTCTTACTAGTTCAGTCTTAAATTCCTGTGCATCTTTTTATAGACTAATTTTCAGGAATGTATTCCCTTTTCTATTGATCTGAAGTAAAAATGCCCCTGAGACCACAAAAGAGGGCAAGAGAGGGTAGAGGAAGCACACCCAGGTCTGAACCTCCTTGGGTCTAAGGGGACATGCTACATTGAACTTACACAATGTTCTATGTCAATTACATCTCAATACAGCTGGAAAAAGTTGCTTAGTTTTACAATATTAACAGGAGGATTCACATGGAATTTTGAAAATGTTTAAGTCTATTCACAGAAAATAAACAAATAAAGGGGCAAACTTCATTCCCACCCTCATTCCATTTGCAAAAACAACGTCACATGTCCTTATCCAGCTGCCAGGGAGCTGAGAAATGTAGTCCCTAATGGACAGTCACTGCCCAGTGACAACTCTACCCCATGGAAGTGGGAGCATCGGTTTTTTTTTAAGAACATCTGTCACATTCCCCTCCATCCCTCCTCTCCCTATCACATCACCCAGACCCCTTCTTATCTTGTATCACAATAGGAATAACCTAAGGGTAAACTGAGTCCCAAGCACTCCTGGGTCTCAACGCTGAAACAACTTCAGCAAGATTCTGTCTCTCTCTTCCTTTTTTTTGCCTTTGCTTTCCTCTTTGTTGGCTTCCTTTTCAGGCAGGCTGTCGCCACATGCTGGGTATGATGGCCATGAGAAGCTTAGATTGCATTGCCTTTACAACGAGCAATCTCAGAAGAAAAAGAAAACAATAAAATCACCTCTTTCTCATGAAATCCACAGCAATTCCTGAAAATCAGTCTGACTGATCTGACTTGAAATTCATGCCCACCGTTGAAAAAAAATCGTGATATCCAGGAATAAGGGATACTCTCATCAGCCCCTCCCAAGGCAGAAGAGGTGGGGTCATGGGACTTATTGCTCACCAGGAATTTGGGAAGGAGCCATTTCTGAAAGGAAAAGCAGTGGGACATTCAAGGAAGTACCACTGGTTATGACGTTGAGCTCTAAGAATGGAATGTAAACAAACATGGAACTTGTGAATTTGCTTATTATTATGCCTTCCTGTCATTGTTAGTTTTCTTTTAGTCTTTAATAATATATATCTTCTCATATATTTCGAATTTTTTGCATATAAGAAGAAAACTGGGGTTCTCCTTTTCTCTCATTTAAACTATGGAATTTTCTAGGTTAAGAACCAGGTCACTCCTTTAAGAACAGCTTTAAATAACTAACGTGGCGTTCCATAAAAATTACATTTTGACAAATGTCTTGATAAGAGAATCCCTTAAAATATTTGTAAAAATCAAGTTAAATTGTATTTATTTTCATTTTGGGGAGTGGTGTTATTTGGGGGCTTATAAAGTATCTGGCCAGATGTGAGCATTTTGTCTGCTAGGGAGACTGAAAGTCTCTTAAGATACTAGGAAGGTCAGATCTATGGAGGGTTCACAGGTGCCAGACCTCTGATATTTTTCCCAATCTGTACTATTTGAATAGTGCCTAGATTGCAGCATGGGCTAAGTCATTCATTTATTTATTCAAGAAAAGTTATTTTTATTAACATTGTTAATATTGACTATTAGCACCTATGATGTGCCACAGGCACTGGGCTACACATTGGGGATACAGCCATGAATTTTAATTACATTTACAAAGACCTTCCTTTGAGACAAGGTCATAATGACAGGTTCCAGGGATGAAGACATGGACATATCTTTTTGAGGGCCACAATCCAGCCTGTTACAGAGAGCTAGACTTCCTGAAACTAGTTGACGTTAAAGTTGAGGCTTAAAGCATGACTCAGTGTCTGGGAAGTTGGGGTTGAGGAGTGTTCCAGACTGGGAACAGCATGTCCAAATCGTAGAGGCAAGAGCATGGTGCGATCAAGGAACTGAAAGAAGTTCCTGTTTGGCCCCAGCTCAGAGCACTGGGAGAATAAAATAGGAGAGACAGGGCTAGAGCCAAATTGCATGTAAGCCACATGAAGGAGTTCTACGTTTATCTCTAGGCAGTGGGAAGCCATAAAATGCTGTAAGAGGAGGAGAGATATAATCAAATATGTACTTTTGGAAGCTCTCTGGCTAGTGTTTGGAAAATAGTTTAGGAGAGAGTAGAGTGGAAGCAGAAGACTAGTGAGGAAATTACTACCATAGTCCAAGAGAAAGAATGATAGTGTTGGCTTAAGGATAGAAAGAAATAGCTAGACCCAAAGTGGTTAAGGTAGAACTGGCTGAACAGTTGGAGTCAGCCATGGACTGGATGCAGAGGGGGAAGGGAATGAGGTTCCAGAAATGACATCTAGGTTCCTGAGTATTGTGGGTTGAATTGTGACCCCACCAAATTCATATGTTGAAGTCCTAACCCCTAGTTCCTCAGAATGTGACTTTATTTGGAGATAGGGTCTTTACAGAGATTCTCTAGTTAAAACAAGTTCATTAGCACGGGCTCTAATCCAATATGACTGGTGTCCTTATAAAAAGGGGAAATTTGGAGACAGACACGCACATGAGAAGAACACCATGTGAAGATAAGGCAGAGATCAAGGTGATGTTCTGTACACCAAGGAAGGCCAAAAATTGACAGCAAAGCACCAGAAGCTAGGGGAGAGGCATGGGACAGATCCTCCCTCACAGCCCTCATAAGGCACCAATACTACTGACACCTCGATCTCAAACTTTTAATCTCTAGAACTGTGAGACAATAAATTTCTACTGTTGAAATCACTCAGTTTGTAATATTTGTTAAGGCAGCCCAGGAAACTAGTACCCTGAGACACTAGTGATATCAGCTACTGAGCTAGAGAGCACTGGAGAAGGAGCCAGTGGTGACGAATGACGCTCTTAACTTACCAACCGAAGTAAGTTTCCAGCCAACCTCCAAAATTTGTCTTTTTTCATCCAAAATTGAGATACTATGTAACTTAAAGCAAAATCAGCTTCCAAATGATCAAGGAGCTGATCACTTGAACTAAATAAAGCTAAATAAATTTGTATTACACAAATACAAATTAGAGGCAGGGACTTCCCTGGTGGTGCAGTGGTTAAGAATCTGCCTGCCCAAGAATGTACAATGGAGAAAAAACAGCCTCTTCAATAAGTGGTGCTGGGAAAACTGGACAGCTACATGTAAAAGAATGAAATTAGAACACTTCCTAACACCATACACGAAAATAAACTCAAAATGGATTAAAGACCTAAATGTAAGGCCAGACACTATCAAACTCTTAGAGGAAAACATAGGCAGAACACTCTATGACATAAATCACAGCAAGATCCTTTTTGACCCACCTCCTAGAGAAATGGAAATAAAAACAAAAATAAACAAATGGGACCTAATGAAACTTCAAAGCTTTTGCACAGCAAAGGAAACCATAAACAAGACAAAAGGACAGCCCTCAAAATGGGAGAAAATATTTGCAAATGAAGCAACAGACAAAGGATTAATCTTCAAAATATACAAGCAGCTCATGCAGCTCAATATCAAAAAAACAAACAACCCAATCCAAAAATGGGCAGAAGATCTAAATAGACATTTCTCCAAAGAAGATATACAGATTGCCAACAAACACATGAAAGAATGCTCAACATCACTAATCATTAGAGAAATGCAAATCGAAACTACAATGAGGTTTCACCTCACACTAGTCAGAATGGCCATCATCAAAAAGTCTACAAACAGGGCTTCCCTGGTGGCGCAGTGGTTGAGAGTCCGCCTGCCGATGCTGGGGACACGGGTTCATGCCCCGGTCCGGGAAGATCCCACATGCCGCGGAGCGGCTGGGCCCGTGAGCCATGGCTGCTGAGCCTGCGCATCCGGAGCCTGTGCTCCGCAATGGGAGAGGCCACAACGGTGAGAGGCCTGCGTACCGCAAAAAAAAAAAAAAAAAAAAAAAATTAGCCAAGAAGAAATTATGCAAGAAAAGTTTCTCAGACTGAAGGATTCAGGACCCTCGTTTTGAGAGGGCTCTTCAAACGTATAGCCAAAAAAACTTTGTTTCAAAAAGAGACCTACATAAGGACTCACTAATTAGAAATTTCAGCCCACTAATGATGAAGAAAATAATCTAAAAGCTTCTAGAGATTTAAAAGAAAGAAGGGGACTTCCAGGGCAGTCCAGTGGTTAAGGCTCCATGCTTCCACTGCAGTGGGGGAGGGTTTGATCCCCGGTTGGGGAACTAAGATCCCACATGCCATGTGGCGTGGCCAAAAACAAAAGAAAAAAAGAAGAGGAAGAAACGGAAAACAGGCCAAATACAGGGATAAAAGCCAAAGGAGAAATGCCTCTAAAATCAGCAGAAAAAAATTTTTTAATTTAACTTCTAATGACCACTCAAACAATAAATCAAGTGTAAAGTTAGAATAGGCATCTCAAATGACTAAACTTTCTTTTCTTTAATTTACAATGAGATTAGCCTAGAAAACAATAGCGTAGTCATATCGTGTTTCCCTCAGGCCCTGCTTTCCTCCCCGGCTCTGGCCCAACCACATTCTTCCTAATTCCCCTTCAGCAGCCAAGGCCAAATGGCTGCAAGAAACCAGGTTGCCCCAGAGGACCTCCACTTCAGGCCAAGAGCCAGCAGGATAGTAAAAGCTGGCAAGAAGAAAGGAAGGGAGATCTTGAAAAGATACTTTTAATTAGGTGATTCAAAACAGCTAGAGACCATTTATTGACTCAATTCCAGAGTTGTGGTTTCTGGTTATGACCTTCAGATAAGCAAGGTTTTACTGTATTTGGTTAAGAAATTTTAAATAATGTAATATCAGACTTCTTGGGATGATGAGGAGGGTGATAGTGATGGTGATGATCGGTGATGCTGATGAGACGGTGATGATGATGTTGGTGATGGTGAGGATGACCATGACAATGATGATGGTGATGATTTATAGATTTTAAAAAGAAAGAAAGTAAAATAAAAGCAATTCACATTAAGATGGTGAGTTCAGGTCTTCTAGAGCAATTGAGGAAAATACCAAGCATCACGTGATTAGACTATGATTTATGCTTATTTTGTTTTCTACGGAACACATAGTTTTCAGTAAAATCTTGAAAAAGAGGCCACAACTCTCTTTGGACAAATATCCCTTCACAACAAATGCATACATTAGGAATCTCATGTAATGATCCAAGAGATTGAGTCTAATTCTCTTCAAACCAAAGTTACCCCTGCTAGACTATATAAGCCATGCACACACACACACACACAAAGTGGTGGAGGGATTCCCTGGTGGCGCAGTGGTTGAGAGTCCACCTGCCGATGCAGGGGACACGGGTTCATGCCCCGGTCTGGGAAGATCCCACATGCCGCAGAGCGGCTGGGCCCGTGAGCCATGGCCGCTTAGCCTGCGCGTCCGGAACCTGTGCTCCGCAGCAGGAGAGGCCACAGCAGTGAGAGGCCCGCGTACCACACACACAAAAAAAAAAAGTGGTGGAAATTTTGCAATTAAAATTGTATTCCTAAAACACTAAATGCTGGTGAAGATGTGAGCAACAGGGACTCTTGTACATTGCTAGTGGGAATGCAAAGTGGTGCAGCCACTTTGGGAGCAAGGTTGGCAGTTTCCCATAAAACTAAATATACTCTTACCATATGATCCAGCACTTGTGCTCCTTGGTATTTACCCGAAGAAGTTGAAAACTTATGTCCACACAAAACCTGCATGTAGATGTTTATAGCAGCTTTATTCATAGTCGCCAAAATTTAGAAGCAATCAACGTGCTTTTCAGTAGGTGAATGAATAAATAAACTGTGGTACATCCAGGCAGTGGAATATTATTCAGCGCTAAAAAGAAATGAGCTATCAAGCCATGAAAAGACACGCAAGAATGATAAATGCATACTGCTAAATAAAAGAAGCCAATCTGAAAAGGCTACATACTGTATGATTCCAACGGACACGACGTTCTGGGAAAGGTAAAACTGTGGATGCAGGTAAAAGATTAGTAATTGCCAGGGGTTGTGGAAGGTGGGGAGTGAACAGGTAGAGCACAGATGATTTTTATGACAGTGAAACTATTCTATATGACACCACAATGACGGATGCATGTTATTATACATTTGTCCAGACCCATAGAACATACACCACCAAGAGTGAACACTAATGTAAACTCTGGACTTTGGGTGATTATGATGTGTCCATGTAGGTTCATCAGTTGTAACAAATGTACCCCTCTGAAGAAGGATGTTGATAATGAGGGAGGCTATGCATGTGTGGGCAGAGGAGACCTATGGGAAATCTCTGCAGCTTCCTCTCAAGTTTGCTGTGAACCTAAAACTGCTCTGAAAAAAATAAAGTCTCAGAAAAATTGTATTACTGTACCTTGATACTGTGATCCTTGTTAAAATGCAATTACTGCAGGAAAGAGGAGGGCATTAACCTGTGAGGAGTCTTTGAAGGCTTGCTATGAGCTGGTTTTAGATCCCTTGGAAAAGCAGATTTTTGTGGGGGAAGGGACCACAGACCAGAAATTGAGCACAATAGGAGACACATCAGAGACATAGGTCTCAGGCATGACAGCTGGACTCAATGCCACCTGGATGCTGTTTGTTCATTCATTCAACAGATGTTAATTACATGCCTAGAATGTGCAAAGTAATGTTTGGAGCTCTTAGGACATAAATGAATCAAACAGATAAAGTCTCCTGTCCTCACAGAGCATACTCTTTAACAGAAGGAGATAGAAAATAGACAATAAATAACACATAAAATTAGATCATATAGTATTTTATTTTTTAATTGTTATTTTTTTGTGTGTGTGGTACGCGGGCCTCTCACTATTGTGGCCTACTCCCGCCGCGGAGCACAGGCTCCAGACACGCAGACTCAGCGGCCATGGCTCACGGGCCCAGCCGCTCCACGGCATGCGAGATCCTCCTGGAACGGGGCACGAACCCGCGTCCCCTGCATCGGCAGGCGAACTCTCAACCACTGCACCACCAGGGAAGCCCAGATCATACCGTATTTTAGAAGGCTACAAGTTGCTATAGGAAATAAAAAGAAAGGCAGAGCTGGGTCAGGGATTAGGAATGCTTAGGTGGTAGGGGTAGATTCTAATTTTAAATATGGTGGGTGGTTTCCTTTTTCAAATAGGTACTTCAGTGAAGAGCCCAGCAAGTATATAATCAGATCCTAAGTTTAAAAACCATAAAGTGCATCTGTGATAACTGCCAGACACTGAAAATTCATGTAACACATGGGCTTAAAGGTAGCAAAGGCGTCTATTATCCTCTGTGGATTATTTATAGATGTTCAAATAACATCACATTATCTCCTTTATAGTTTCGTGAATGCAGGGGACATGCTGAGTTTCACCAACAAAAGCAAAGGAAAATATGTCTTTTCGAACAAGGACACACCTTCACCTCCTCTTCGTCTGTAGACTTCCACAGGTACAAATCAGGCTTAATTTATTGGGATGGTTTCCTCAACAACACATGAAAATGTTTAAATATTTGAATTAAATATACTTTCCAAAGATGGTGATTATTCTAAGTGTTGAGGGTGTTGTGATCTGCTTCATAGTGAAAGAGTAAAAGACTAAGGAGGGCTTCCCTCGTGGCGCAGTGGTTAAGAATCCACCTGCCAATGCAGAGGACACGGGTTCGAGCCCTGGTCCGGGAAGATTGCACATGCCACGGAGCAAATAAACCCGTGCACCACAACTACTGAGCCTACGCTCTAGAGCCCATGAGCCACAACTACTGAAGCCCGTAAGCCACAACTACTGAAGCCTGCACGCCTAGAGCCCATGCTCTGCAACAAGAGAAGCCACCACAATGAGAAGCCCACGCACCACAACGAAGAATAACTCCCGATCTCGGCAACTAGAGAAAGCCCGCGCGCAGCAACAAAGACTCAACACAGTCAAAAATAAATTAAAAAAAAAAGACCAGGGAAAGCTTTGCCTCTGTATGCTCTCCTTTTCTTTTTTTTTTTTAAATGGGGAGAGAATTCATTTTAATTATGCTCCAAGATGTTACAGAGCTAGATTAACAAATTTCAGTCAGTATAAAATAGATTTATTGTCAATATTTAGTCAATACAACCCAGGTAAATGAATCATTATTTTATACAAGGCTTAGATGTTTAAAATCTATCTTAACTTTACACATGTACTATAAAATGACAAATACTTAAAATGACAATGCAAGGGAAAATATTATAAAAAATACAATTGTTGTAGACCCTTGTATGAAAATTCTTTAAAGCTCTGCCTTAAGGAATAATACCATGCTACATATCCAAACCAAAAATATTTTCCTTGAGGTTACAATGCTCAATGATATACCGCATGCACTCTAAAATACCATGCCTGACAAGAATCAAAAGAGACAAGGCCCTCAATAATGTTGAGAGAAAAAGAAAGAGAGAGGAGTAATCAATTCTTATATGCTGATCTCTGCTGGAATGGCCTCTTTAAACAATTTATAGCACTGTGGAACAACTGAAAAAGAAGGGGACCAGTCTCAGCTTTATATAAAAGATATCCAAATCAGCACAAACTCAGACAATGTTAAAAGGTACTGTTCCCAGTGCTCTCTACTCTTCAACCCTTTCCATGGACTCCTTATTCTAAGTCCATGTTTTTTCTCTAATTTCTTCCCAAGGGCTTACCAAATACACTTTCTGTTTTCTATTACCCAACATACAAACCAAAAGGCATTAAGCAAAACAATAATATCTGTCAGTCAAGTCAGATCTAAAGACACCAATTTTGGTTTAGATATTAATCGTGAGATTTATGCATAATCATTCCTTTTCTAATAGAAGGTAAGCCCTGAATCACCAGGTTCTGCTCTCTGCCATGCGTGTTTCAGGGGTTGAAAAAGCATTGCTTGGTAACTGAAGCTCACTGAAAATTACAAGGGAGAAACCGTCATGAAAATCACATAAAAGAGGAAGAATTCAAGTCAAGATTATTTTGCCCTGGATCAATAAAACTCTACCTTGAGACTCGCTTTGTGTTGCCTTGAGTCCCTAAACCATTCCTTCATTAATCACTTCCTAACAAAACCTGTGTGCCAGGACTGGAAAAGAAAAGACAGAAGTGATCAAAATTTAACAATCTGACCAATGCGATTACTGAATAAAACCAAACAACTATTAAAATAAAGCCTTGTGAAGCAAGATTCCTTAGCCTGAATACATGAGGTAGATGTTTTCAGGCACAAGTTGCCTGGGTAACAGACAGTGTCCTGCTTTAAGTGTCTTGTGTTTGAGGTAGCTGTGAGAAATCTATGGTAACATTTCTTATCAGGAGAGGGGTTTGCTGTCCCACATCCAATCCCCATTCCTGTGGGGTGGAAATCCCCTTTGTGTGTTGGATCAGCTAGATCTTTCCTCTGCCTGCTCCAAGGGCACAGGCAATGTGACCCAGGATCAGCTCATTGGCTGTGCCAATTGGAGACTGAATCCTGCATGTGATACTAAGACGGTGACCAGGTAGAGTTAGTTCATCTCACGTGGGACACAGTCATGGTGGTGGAGGCAACAGTGCCCATGGTCATGGCTGCAGTGGCTTTCAGCAAAGCTCAACTTTTCCTTTACTAGGACTGGTAATTCCAGCCACATAAACTCCTGGAAGTGCCCTGTGCCAGTCCTTAAGTCTGCCTCCCCAGCCTTGCTAACAATTCTAAAACTCACAGATAGCCTATTATTATTTTTATAATATTATTATATATTGTTATAATAATATTGTTAACAGTAAATATGAAAGTTTTTATTGAAAATAAACATTTAGATTTTAGCTCTAATATATTTGCTCAAAAATAATCCAAACTTGTGTCAGATTCCTAGGCATTCAAACAATGTTGGGTCATGACTTCTGAGGCTTTGTCATATTTGCACATAGCATTTATCTCTTGCTTCCTGTAAGGTCTCAGAAAGCCTCAACAGGCCCTACTATATATATATATATATATATATATATATATATATATATATATATACACACATATATATATATTTGGTGGTATATGATATATGATGATATATCTATCACCAAGTATATGCCTTTGGAGAGCCACATCAATGCATAGACTTCTTTGTACCTACCTGAATCTTCCCTGCAAATATGTAGTAGGCCTTTGAAATGTGCAGAAATATGTCCATTTAGAAACTTTCATCAATTTTTTATTTCAAAATGACAAATGATGAACAGTTTTAGTATTATAACAGGAAAAATTCCTGGAGTCGTCCTTGATTCCTCTCTATTTCTTTTTTTAAAAATTAATTTATTTTACTTTATTTATTTTTGGCTGCATTGGGCCTTCGCTGGTGTGCGCGGGCTTTCTCTAGTTGCGGCGGGCGAGTGGGGGCTACTCTTCGTTGCGGTGCATGGGCTTCTCATTGCGGTGACTTCTCTTGTTGCGGAGCGCGGGCTCTAGGCACACGGGCTTCAGCAGTTGTGGCTCACGGGCTCTAGAGCACAGGTTCTAGAGTTGTGGTGCGCGGGCTTAGTTGCTCTGCAACATGTGGGATCTTCCCGACCAGGGCTTGAACCCGTGTTCCCTGCACTGGCAGGCGGATTCTTAACCACTGTGCCACCAGGGAAGCCCCCAGGCAGCCCCCTCTCTATTTCTCACTCCCAGAAGCCTATCTGCCAGAAAATCTTGTGGGCTCTTCCTTCAAAAGATATTCAAGATCCAATAAAAAATATCTTCTTAACAGGTCACCTCTATTCACCCTGATCTCTTCATAGCCTATTCTTCTCATAAGAGCCAGAGTAATACAGAGAAACCTGCCACCCCTCTAGTCAAAAGCCTTCAATGATTCCACTTCTGAGTATAGACCCAAAAGAACTGAAAGTAAGGATCCAAAGAGATCCTTGCACGTCAATGTTCATAACAGTGTTATTCACAATAACCAGAAGGTTGAAGCAATCTGAGTGTCCATCTGTGGATGAAATAAGCCGCTCACAAAAGGACAGATGTAGTATGATTCCACTTATATGAGTGAGGTATGTGGAACAGGCAAATTCTTAGACAAGGAAAGTAGAATTGTGCTTGCCAGAAGCTGGGAGTAGGAGGGAAAAGGGAATTATTGTTGAACAGGTATAGAGTTTCAGTGGGACAAGATGAAAAAGTTCTGGAGATGGATGATGGTGATAGTTGCCCAGCCATGTGAATGTACCTAATGCCACTGTACTGTATACTTAAAAAAGGTGAAAATGATAAATTTTATGTTATGTCTATGACGTGAATGGTCAACCATCTCAGACTCAAAGCATAAATTCTAATATTGACCGAAAGGCTCTGTGTGATCTGATTCCACGTCACCACGCACGCCCCCACCCCCGATATCTAAGTGCCTTGACTGTCACCCTCGCTCACTCCACTCTAGCCACGGTGACCTCCTGTTATCCTCAAACAGCCAGGGCATGGCGCCTCCACAGGTGGTGCTCCTTGCTCTACCTGGGATGCCGGTCCCCCAGGATCCCTCAGGGCTCACTACCTGCCTCCAGAATCACATCTTTGCCCAGAAGCATCTTCTCAGCAAGGCTTTCCTGACCAATGTGTTTATAACGAAAACACATTCCTCCAAGCGTTCTTCTCCCCGCTCCTTCCCTGTTTTGCTTGTCTCCATATAACATTACATTTGAGATGCTATGTCTTTTTCATATTTGTTTGTTTCCCCTGCTCTAAAGGAAGTCTCATGAAGGTATGATTTTTCTCCTGTTTGTTCAGTCCTGCTTCCCCAGGGCTTAGAATAGTATCTGACATCTGGTAGTCATCCGATAAATACATGATGATAAAGAGCTGAAATGTGCAAACTCATAAAACAAGCTAAAAATGCATTCAGAAGATCATTTAAAAATCCAAAGTCTTTATATTCATCAAACATTTCTCAGAAAATCCCTATGAGATGAATCATTGATTAGGAATCTAATCATTTCATCTTTGATCTTTATTTTTTTCTGAATAATAGTTAGCTCATATTTTTGATATCTACTATTTCAAGGAATTTTTAATTTCCAAAATGCCTTGCAATCATTTATATTCAGGTTTAATTTTACAAACATTGACTGAGGGCCTTCTATGTACCCGGCAACATTTATCCAATTTGATTAGGCATCATCACTGTTACAGCTCTATAATCAGCCAGTAAATGTTTTTGAAATACGTACTCTTTCAACTTTGAATAGAAGCAAATTTTATCAGCTGGGAAGGTAAAGTGGAGGCTCAGATTATTTTTCTCCCATAACCATGATTCCTTCTCTTTATGCCACCTCCACTTCAGCTACTCAGAACTAGTGGCATTACCCCATCTGGGGCCGTCATAGAATCACAAAATCACAGAAATACATGCATCGGGACAATCCACCTCACCCATCTTCCTGGTCAGAAGTGACTTTACACCATTATGCTAAGAAGGGAATGTACCTTATTTCGGGGTAATTCTTCTAGGAATGTACACTTCTACCATAATTTTATAAAATATGAATCCTCTGTTATAATTCTCATTTTATAGATGAAGAAATTAAGGTAGATGACTAAGTTTCCTAAGCTATCAAATCAAGTTTATTATAGAGTCTGGATTAAAATTCCCTCAAAGCTCAAATTATCAACTTCCAAGTAGCTTCCTGAAGCTTCCTGATTCTTTACTAGTACACGGTTTCTTTTATAAGATAAGTAACATTATCCACAAGCCGATGTCTTTTGGAGTAAAAGTATATACTCTTGACTCCATAAATGACTCCATTTTGAACCCCCTTTCAAAACTGATTTTTAATCTATAAATGTAATAATACAATTTTTAGAGATGCAGTTTAAATCCCATAATAACTTACTCTATGGGATGTGTTAATTAATTCTAGAGGAATTTTGCTACTGTGAATTTAGGTACCAGATCCCTCAGCAGCAAGAAGAAGACAGAAAACAAGACTGGTGTATGATTGCTCTGAAATAAATTAATGAAAAGACAAATGGCAAAGTCAAAGATGTTATGCTGTTAATAATAGTCATCATTTTTACTGAGCATCTAAAATGTATCAGCCCTTGTACTAAGCTCTTTCCATTCATTTATTCTCAGCCATTTTCTCTTTCAAGGTCCTGCAACTTTGATTCACTGGGAATTCAAACTTTTGGTTAGTTTGGGTAACTAATAAGGGAATTAAACATTTTTGGTTGATGTATTGTTTTTAATTTGTGATGAGAATAATAAATTGGGCAGGAGTAAGAAAAGATGATAAGTTCCGGTTAATATCTACTTCCTGAAGATTGATCAAAAGGTCTTATTTTGCCACGTGGTTCCCAGATACCTCGAAACACATTTTTATCGGTTTTGGTAAATCAAGATCCTATCCCCAGGGCTACTGCTCACCATTTAACCAGATTCTAATTTAGGAGGAACAAAATAGCCTTTATGGGAGCAGTCAAATATTAGAGATGCAGCCAGCATCTTTCTTCCTCAGTTATATAATTGATATGAAAAGGAATAACACAGAGGAAGAGAATAACCTAGGCTGAACAGTAATCTTTCCAAGTCTTTTTCTACACAATAGAAATGCTCATTAAGCTTCTACAACGTGAGGTTTTTATGGAGCAATACAATTCACTTTTGTTATGGTCCTTTCTAATTGAATGGCAGCACCACTTAAACTTATTTCACAATCAATCCCTTATGTGGTCTTGCAAACAGACTTCACAAAACTCACTAGCCCACAGAGACACTCTTGTCCCATCAAAAACAGTTTTGTTGGCTTTTTAACCAACATGGCTGCATTCATGATTCAAAATCTTAATAGTCTGGTATCACAGAAAGAGTAACCACACCAGTTGTTAATTAAATCAAAGAGTGATCAGGAGAAAGTGGTCACATTAATCATGTATTGAGAGATTAAAAATAGCTCCCCAAAATAGGCTGCTGAAATTCACATCACAACACATGATGCTGAGCGTTTTAAAGCTCTCACTACCCACCTCCCCACAAACAAAGGCCGAAACTCAGCTGAACGGGAGGAAAACTAACTTATCTGGCACGGAATGATAATGAGAAACCTGAGCTGCTCCGTTGCCAGCCCCAAGGTCACCGGAAGTCAATTATTTCACGAGGTCTTGCCAATAGTGTGTGTTTACAGTTAAGTACAAATCCAGCTATGTCAAGGTTACAATATTTAGTTGAAGAAAATGTTTCCAGCACCAAAGAACTAAATATTTTTAACCGCAGGATCCAAAGGAGGTGCCTCTTGCTCCCTATTGTGTACAAGTCAAGACCTGAAATATTTAGGGCAGAAGAACCTGACAGAGGACAAAATTCCTTTTGAATGGATAGCGCTGTTCTCTAGGCCAAGTGTAAAGTTATAGGATTTCAGAAAAGGAAGGGACTTCGGCAGTGCTCTAATTTAACCCCCTCATGTTCCAAAAGAGGAAACTGATGTCTGAGGATAATAAGTCACTTTCACAAGGTCATAGTTGGACTCAAATCCATGTTTCCTGACTTCCCACTGTTTCTGTGCTGGGAAGATGCCTTCACTGTGGAAGCATGGAGGGTCCCCTTCCTGGTGGGGTCCAGCACAAGGCTAGTCCAATGCCATGCCTTGTACAAATCATACACAAACCATGTAGACCATCTTTGTCAATATGGGTTGTCAGCCATGCCTGGATACTGCAAATTCTAACACACTTAAGAAATGATAAGACTAGGGGCTTCCCTGGTGGTGCAGTGTTTAAAAACCCATGCCAGGGTTCGAACCCTGGTCTGGGAAGATCCCACATGCCATGGGGCAACTAAGCCTGTGTGCCACAACTACTGAGCTTGCTCTCTAGAGCCCACAAGCCACAACTACTGAGCCCATGTGCCACAACTACTGAAGCCCGTGTGCCTAGAGCCCGTGCTCTGCAACAAGAGAAGCCACCGCAACGAGAAGCCCACGCACCACAACGAAGAGTAGCCCCCACTCGCCGCAAATAGAGAAAGCCCGCATGCAGCAACTAAGACCCAAGGCAGCTAAAAATTGATTAATTAATTTTTTTAAAAAAAGAAATGATAAGTCTAGAAGAGTTGAATAAAGCTTACAACATTTGGTAAGCGTTTGCTTTTGCATCAATCCCACAAGTAACTCAAGTACTTCCTGTCTCCACATTAAAGTGCTTCTCTTCTTAGGGCCATCATTACTAAAGATTTGATCAAACAACAAATATATATTGAGCCCTTCCTATTTAAGCACTAACCTTTTTCTTTGAATGTATTAAGTTTTTATCATTATACTTAAGTTTCTAGAAGAGTTGACAAGTGTCTTTCTTATGCCAATATTTTCATGCTTGTACAATGTATGAAATCTTCCCTAAGGTTCTGCACACAGTTAGCTTTTAGTTTTACAACAAAAGTCACCAAAAAAACGTGGAGCTAGTTATTTAGCGTGAAAATACCCAAAATATTCATTGCAAATTCCATTGGAAATTTCATTCACTGACGTTAGCATTTTCTATCGCTTTTCAATACCCAAACCATTGTACCTAATTTTTGTTCTCCAATCTAGGCTCAGTGGTAAGCTTACTTGGTAGGCTGATACTAATGAAAAAGTAAACCAATATTTTTGTAAATGAATTTTTAAAATTTGTAGCTCCTGACTGATGAAATCTACTCTGGTTCCCCAATTCATGATTTCAAGAAAAATATTTTTTAAAAGAGTTTCTTTTTCTCCTTTCTTCCTTCTTCCTTCTTCCCCTCCTTTATGGAAAACAAAACAAAACAAAAGTCTCATCGGCTACTGTTGAGCAGGCACTCAACTAGTTGTTGTGGAACCAAAGAGTAATAATTCCTGGACTCTATCCTCAAGGAGCTGATGATCCAGTAAGGGAGAAAAATGTGTTAATGGATAAGCCCTTTCTTTAAAAGTATCCTTTTCCCCTTTTTTTTGCTGCTGTGGAGATGGGGAACAAATTACTTACTAAAAGGAAATTTGAGTCAAACAATCCCTATAGAAACACATTAAAACTTACACTTTAGAGCTGATGTCTTAATCATCTATGATTTTCCAAGTGTAACAATCTTTCTTTTTTTTTTAACTGAAATACAGTTGACATACAATATTATATTAGTTTTAGGTGTGCTATAACACTCTTCTTTAGCCATGTGGCTAGTTTCTTTTTTCCTGGAGTTTGGGTCCCAGTCCCCATGCATTCTGGAGGTGGGCCATAGCCTTGATAGATATAAATTTCAGGAAACTAGCTCAGGGACTGGCTTCCTGCAATAATTCAGAGCTGATAATACCAAGGGCTTCATCGTGGATTTAAAATTCAAGCTTAGAACTTCTAAAGCCACAAAAAAAAAAAAAAAAAGTGAAAAAAACTCAAGAAAGTGGCATAAGAAATACCCTGAGAGGAGACCCTGCTTCTCAGTGAACTACCTGTTAGTCTGCAAAAGCTATGCTCCAATCCAGTGCCTGACATGACAGGCATCTTGGAGAAACAGAGAATGGACTTGAGGACACGGGGAGGGCGAAGGGTAAGCTGTGACAAAGCGAGAGAGTGGCATGGACATATATACACTACCAAACGTAAAATAGATAGCTAGTGGGAAGCAGCCACATAGCACAGGGAGATCAGCTCGGTGCTTTGTGACCACCTAGAGGGGTGGGATAGGGAGGGTGGGAGGGAGACACAAGAGGGAAGAGATATGGGAATATATGTATAACTGATTCACTTTGTTATAAAGCAGAAACTAACACACCATTGTAAAGCAATTATACTCCAATAAAGATGTTAAAAAAAAACCCTTATGTTAATTACATCTGCAAAGTCCCTTTTGCCATATAAGGTAACAGTCACAGGCTCCTGTGATTAGGACAGAGATATTTTGGGGGAACAATTATTCAGCCTATTGTACTCAGCCAGAAGTCAACTCGACTGAGGGAAGCTTCTGATTCATTCACAGATGTGGCTGGAAACAAGGCTGAAATGTGGACATTCAGATGAGCTCATTCTACTAGACTATTTTTTCCTTTTCAACATGGGAGTTTTTACTACTGTGTAGACAGAGACCTAGACTCTGCTTATTTGTTTTGCCGTTTCCTACTAAGTCATGTTCCCAATTCTAATGTAGTTTGTTGTGCACTCTGACCTCAGCATTGCTTTTAGCACTTGGACTTGACCAATGTCTTCCCACATACCATGTTGGTAATTGATTTCCAGTGGTACTGGCATTCAACTTGAGACATCTCCTTATTTCCTCCCCTTCCCCCCTTTTAAATGTTCTAGAGCTTTCACAGAATGTTATGGATTAGTAAAACAACTGCATATTTTATTGTTGTAAAGAATTTCTTAGAAAGTTTTAATGAACCTGTTTAATAAAATGACATCTAATTTGATCTCCATCAGATAATTCCTATGAAATGAGTTTTCAGTTTATAGTCTATACAAATTTCAATCAATATAGTAGTTCTCATTTCACCGTTTTTTATGAAAAGAGAAAGTCAAAATCATACCCTAAGATACCATGTGTTCATACTATTACATGCATATTACCACTTAGAGACAGCATTGAATGAACAATGTAGCATTTCTGTGCCACTCACATTTATTAGTCTTCTCTCCCCAACTAGATTACTAGTCCTTAACAGAAACAAAATCTTTTACTTCTTTTTTATCCTCAGTGATAACTAGTATTGAATTGGCCACGTAATTAGCAATCAAATTATTTCTGGTTGAATTGACTAGTCTTTTTCTTAAAAGTCACATATGGCTATATGATTTCATTCCTTTCTGCCAATTTGGATACACTTCAATTTAAACAAATTGTATATATGGAAATTTGGATTTTCTCTTAAATAAGAAAAATTAGACAGTGATGATTTAATTTCAAATGGGGTATAAGATTCCTATTAATGAGAAATGTCCACCACAAAATTACATGCATAAATGCATACTCATATAATTGTACAGGAATACATTGATTGCAAAGTAAAATGTGGTTGTACCCTGATTGATTGCTATTCCATTACATTTCAGCCCTCTAATGATTTTTGAAACTATCTATGTGTTGCTTGATAATTCCGTCACCTTACCACCCCACCTTGGATTCTGGTGTCACTTCACTGTCATTTTAATAATTACCTTTTTCAAAACTCTCATTTTATTTCATTTCTATTTTTACTTTTTATTACTGTATGACACATACATAAAAGTACATGGGTCACAGAATCCAGCCCAATTAATTTCCATAAAAAAATTTCCCACCCCCGGAATCTCACACAGGTGTAGACATAGAACATCACCAGTATCCCAGAAGCCTCCCACCCCGCCTCTCCAAGGTTATCCCTCTCTCAACTTCTCACGCCATTGATTAGCTTTGCTTGCATTTGAATTCGTCTGGTTTTAAAATTTGCTTGTTTACAAGTGGCTATTTTTTAAAAGATTCAGATTTCTACCCTCCCTGCCCCTCCTCTCCACACAAAAAGACTCCTGGGGATATATTTTCTTTCTTCTTTTTAAAAGATGAATTTAATGATGCAGTTCATGATCTCAATAATGTCATGGGCATCATTAAATCCATCTTTCTTCTGATTTACTAATGGGTCTCCTATGTTTCTTTTCTCTCCGATCCTTTTATAAAAGCCTTGAAAGTTCCTATAATCCTTCTGCCCACGCATTCCTTCCAGGGACTGCTGCTGTCGTTTCCTGTCCCTTGCAGTTCTCAGGCATGTTCCAGTGTGAATCCACCTTCTTTCATATTCTCAGAGAGAGATCATTTTCTGTCTTTCAAGATGAAATCCTCTATCTTCCTTTGTGAGTCCACAGTACAGCTGTACTTTTCCTTTCTTTAAAACAAAAATCCCATATGTATTAATTATAGAGTATTGCTTAAATTTCTAAAGGTTCCTGAGGCACTTCCAAGCATTTAATAATTCTCATTTCACTTGGCTGATTAGTTTTCTTCTTACAATTTTAAGTCTAGGAATGAGGGCTTATACTGCTTTGGGCTATGTGTTCATCAATTTTCACTACGCCAAATTCAAGTGGACACCGGTGTCTTCTTTTCTGTAATTCTTCTTCTCATTCACTCTCCCACCCCTTTGTTCAGAGGCAGATTGAGACTTTGGCTGGGGCTCTATTCTCTGCAGCTAACAACGTTTCTTTCTCTGACTAAAGAGCCATTTGGATAATGGATATACCATGTGCTTGTTTCCCAGAAGATGCCTAGAATAACTCTTCCCCAAGGAAATATTTTGAGCGCTTTAAAAAATTTGAAGAATTGAATACTCTAAGTACAGCTCACATTTCTGATACACTTGAACTCTTGGGACACAGGACATTATAGAGGATAAAGCTCTCGACTAGAAGACAGGAAACATATGTTCTTATCTTGGGCAGGCAGCTAACCAGCTAGAGGATCTTAGGCAGGTCATCTCTTGGCATTTTCTTCATCTGCAGGATTGGGCTACAGGGATTATCAGTGGATGTGGGGAGGAGAAGTACCTAGTTGCCCTGGGGACACCTAAAAATCTATAAGGGTGTATATTTTCATGATCCCAAATATAACATGTGAAATTACTCAAAATCTTCTTGGATTTTAGAGATTCATAGAGGCTTCATTGAAAAAGCATTGTGTGAGAACGTGGGTTTAAAAATGTGGAAAACACTTAGCAAGAGTGTCTTTAGAATATCTGAGAATCTGACATTTATGAAGATCTTTGGGTTTCTTTCATTTCTTGAACCTTTGGGCACATCAGTCATTCTCTTTTCCCGTGTCCTGCCCTCCACGGGGTTCTCTATAAATTATACAATCCCACCCAGGACTTCTGGGTCTTCTACTCCTTTAGCTTTCCTAATGAAAATAAATATTTCCTTCTACTCAGTAAGAAATATAATCAAAAAGCGAAGGACCAAGTCCTCTGAGCAGGAAATTTCCCCAGCTGACCCTGCGCCAGTGGTCCCTGATGCTTGCCTCAACCAACACTGGGATGCTGGAAAGAAAACGGAGTTGAAACTTAGATGTGAGTCTTTTTGTTACTGTATTTTCCACTAACTGTGTGATGGTGGGCACGTCATTTCATCGCAATGGGCTCAATTACTGAGCGAGAAGTTACCATTCTGTTTCCCATATTCATAGTGCCAGCCTAGAATCGGCTCCAGGGTGAGTGCCCTTAGGTGCAAGGAGACCAGAGACTCTGAGGGCTCATTTGGCCTAAAGAACCTTCCAGCTAGAGCAGTGTTTTTCACATGAGTAGATTCGGGCTGGGGTGAGGGGCGGAAGCCCACAGGGAAAACCCTCAAGGAGGAGCAAGACAGAAAAGCAGTGCTCTGGGGACAGGGGGTTTGAGCAAGGTCAGCCAGCTACACCGTCTTCCTGGTTCCCATGTCACGCCTGCTGGAACACCAAGTGGGAGGCTGGAGTGACAGAATTGCTTGGGGACGGTGGCATACAGGTGGTTAAGGAGGGAGGGGCGCAGGACAGGGGAGAGTAGGGCAGAGGACTACTGGGAAGAAGTTTGAAGATGATCGTGGGCAAACATTTTTTTTTTTTTTTTTTTTTGCGATACGCGGACCTCTCACTGCTGTGGCCTCTCCCGCTGCGGGGCACAGGCTCCGGACGCGCAGGCTCAGCGGCCATGGCTCACGGGCCCAGCCACTCCGCGGCATGTGGGATCTTCCCGGACCGGGGCACGAACCCGTGTCCCCTGCATCGGCAGGCGGACTCTCAACCACTGCGCCACCAGGGAGGCCCTGGGCAAACATTTTTGACCACTGTTTGCGAACCAATTAAGTGAGCCCATATTATTGATCTGTCTTTGCCATTTGGCCTCATGAGAAGTTGAGCTAAGAATGAAAATCCAAAGAGGGAATCTCAGCAGGCAGACTCAGCAAGGAACTTTTCCTCTCCTAGGAGGAGAGACTGTAAAGAAACAAAGTGTCTCTCATCTCTCTGTGGGCAGGTGCCAGGCTCTGGAACCCTGCAGAAGAGATATTGTGGTAACCGAGGGGTGGAACGAGTCCGTTAGAAGGCTTTTTCCTGTACCTAATGCTGCTTGCATTGTCATAGAAAAAGGACACTTACGATTACAACTGTAAATAATTAACTTGCATGAATGGTGAGTTCTTGGAGTGCTGTGAGCCCAAAGAAGGTTGAGCTTTCCTACACACACACAGGTGGGAAAAAGACACCTGAGAAATGGACAATCGTTTCCTGATCACTGTCGGCAGGTGACAGTGGACCCTTTTCCACCAAAGGTTAGGGTGAGCAGCGAGGTCCTTCTTCGGGCTTGGAATCATGTCAGTCAAGGGAATGGCAGGGCTGAGCCTGATCTGCTGGCTCCCACAGGAAGTGGTGGGCTGTGAGCGGATGGCTACAGGCTTTCCTGTGTAGCGTGAACTGGCCCAATGTGAGCAGAACATTCTTAGCTGATGAAGAGCTGGAAGTGTGACCCTGTGCTGAGATGCTGGAAACAGCATCGCGTCTCTACTCCATTCTTCCCTCGGTTTTCTTTCTCTGCTGTTCTTTCTTTGTCTTTGGCTGTCACGCTGTGCTCCTGGTTCTTTTCTAGCTTCACATGGTCTTGATTAGAAAGGACAAATGTAAGTGAGAACAGAGATGCTCCTCATTTTCTCATGTTTTTCAGATTAATGGGCTTGATTGCTAATCCTCCTGTATGCTTCTATCAGGTATATACATATTTATGTATAACCTAAAGGTGTCCCTTTTTATCTTACCGCTTTGTAAAAACTGTCCTGGAAAACGAAGTACTGATAGGAAGCAGTCAAACTACACTTGGCTGAAAATGATTCAGTTTCTGGGAAAAATAAACTAAAATTTATTTTCTAGGAGAAATAAATCAGACATTTTGGTTTTCAGTTCTGGCTCAGCATCTAGCTAGCTGTGTGGCCTTAGAAAAGTTACTTGAAGTTTCTGGTGTTAATTTTCTCATCTCTAAACATGACAAAGTTGGATTTGGTACTCTCCCAGGTACCTCCCCAGGAGATTTTATGATCATCTTTGTTGGGTATGTTAGTACCACTTTCATGAGGGAAGCCAAATGAGACTCCTCACCTGCACAGGAGAAAGTAAAGACCAAAAAAAAAAAAAACAAAGGTCCTTGTATTTATGTCTCTAATGAAACAAAAATGACCAAAAGATAAAGTTTATTCCGATTATCTTTTTTTTTTTTTTTTTTTGGCCATGCTGCAAAGCATCGGATGACCAGGGATCGAACCCGTGCCCCACTGCAGTAGGATTGTGAAGTCTTAACCACTGGACCGCCGGGGAAGTCCAGCATCATCTTATTAATGGCTTAGATGCAGCAGGAACACAGATTACAGAGCTGTGTATGATACCGGCACCTAGAAAGCACACAATAAAGGTTTGCTGGACGATGTGTGCTCTTCGAGCTGCAGACAGGGTGGCATAACCTAGTGACAAGAGCACAGAATGTATAAAACCAAACCGAGCCTCAGTCTCAGCCCCACTACTTACAGTTTCATGATTTGGAACTAGCCACTTACTCTTTCTGAGCCTCAATTTCCCCAACTGCAAAAAAAGGATGATTATCTGTACTTCAAATTTAAGGGGACAAACAAATGACATTACGCGTATGAAAATGATTCACAATGTGTAGAGTACTTGCAAATACTCTTGGACAGCCATAGTTAAATTACACGGGCCTTAGACTGTGAATTAAGGAAATTGGCCTCTATGAACTAAAAAGTACCTTCCAGCTTTGAGCATCCTTTACTCCATGACACAGCTGAGGTTCCACCCCCAGGTTGCAGACATGCCCAGACATGCTCCAAGGCAACTTGGGGCAATAATACCTGCTGTGTCTTGAAGGTTGGAGAGAGAGGCTTAGGACTGTCAGAGATCTCACCCTTGGCCTTGCATTACTTAATGTGGCCCTTCTTCAAAGACACTGATGAGCATGTCTACTCATGCTGTTTAACCTTTAACTGCTACTAAGACATTCCACCCCAGGGCTCCACGTGCTGTTATCATCAAAACACTCTAGCTCTGAAATACAAGACACTGGCCCTCATATCAGTGTTTATACATGCAATCCAGAGGAGAAGGGGGAAAACGTGGGTAATAAGCTGGAAAAGAAGTCAAGTTATGTACTTCGCTTTTCACTCCAAGTGAATGGTTCTTGCTTTTATTTTACCATTTATTGAAAATGAGCAAATTGCTGGTAAGAGTCTCCTACATTTGCAAAGGAGAAAGGACAGCTTAGAGTCACCTGAAAATCTGAATTCCATAATGCAAAAGTGGATTTATCACTGCAAAGTGTAGGGGAAGTGTCTTTACCAGACGGGTGTGGGTTCACACCTCTTCCATCTTTGGACACCTGGGCATACTGATTGACACTGTGTTCGTCTTCTAGTCTGGCAGTCAGGGCCCTTAAAGAGAACTCCGTGGAGTATGAGTGTTCCCCTATAGCAGTCTGTTCAAGAGAAGATGTGAATGAGGGCAAACTCAGGTTTTAGAAATAAAGAATAAAGGGGCAGAGGAATTGATCAGGGAATGAAAACCCTAGTTTACAATGAAAACATCCTTTGAAGTTTGTGCTCCTCACTTCTGTATTTTGAGATCACTTTTTACTCATTGTTCTCTATTGCCTACCCACCCCCAATGGCTGTCGAGATGATTATTCATCCCTCATGCGTCTGTGTCACCAGTACAGTAAGGGGCGTCTCTGATATTTTTAGACACGACAACTATACAAACCAAAGGCCACATTCCGCTTCTGTTCTGCTGAATGCGGGCTACACCCTGGCGTGGTGACCATTCTGAAGCAGCGTTTTACTTTGAGCTCTACAAAGGCTTTCTTTGACAGGGGGGTGTTGCAGTGGGTTGAGAAAAGGAGCACAGAGAATAAAGGGAAGATATTTCCAGATTTGAACTTGAACAAAAGTTAATGCTGACAGCAGAGTTGACTAACGGTCAGAGCTGAGAAGTGCAGACAGGCAGAGGGCAAGGATCACATCTCCTAAGACCCAGAAGGATGGGATTGATTTTGACAAACCCCAGAGGGTAGAGTTGATCTTTGGGGATTTGCCAGTCTTTGATTTCGGGGTTTAGTAAATATTTTGGTAGGAAGGGATGGTACCACAGGCTCTAATTAGCCTACGTGGGTTTTGTCCTCCTAATCGTTGCTCATGATCAGGGCTACTTGGTCCCCAGGTATCCCATACCTGCTAACTTGCCTCCGAGCCTCCGCTCCAGAGGTTTTCTTTAAAATCCCAACTGGAAAGGCAAGACTGAAAGGAAGCCACCAATTCCTTTGCCTGTGACCTACTTGTACGCTCTGCCTTCAGAGATGAGAGCCCGATAAGCCGCCCACACCCACTGGCATGGGATTCGCCAGCCTGTCATTTTGGCTGAGAGGTAGACAGTTTCTGGCAAACTTAATAAGCAGATTTTCTCAGTGATAGGAAAATTCTTGCTTAGTGCCACTCTATTTCCCGTGGTTAAAGCCTTCAACCCAGAGAAGATAACAGAAGTCACCTGACCTGGTGAGAAGTGGAAACGAAAGAGGTTTTTTTTTTCTTATTTTTTTAACTTCTATTTTCTTAAAGGAGGAAGGCTTTTCCTTTAATAGACCAGGTTCACATAAGACAACTTGGGTTGGAATGATGAAACTGGCATGACATACCATATTACAGCATCACATAACCTTTTAGAGCAGCCAGAATTCACCTCACGTAGAGCATTTAAGGGCTTTCATGTCTTGGTTAACATTAAGTGCTTCCTCTGTCATTGTCACTCTACACGCATGCCCAGTGATAGACAAGGGAGGCTGTGAAAACCATCAAAGAGCAGAGGGCAATCAATGGAACCTAAACAAAATGTGGGGTTACTTCTGTGGATAACTCCAGTGAAAAGGAGTTCACATATCAGCAGCTCCTCCCCAGAAATCCCCGATCTCTAAGTCTTAGAAAAACCCAGGCTTTTAGGTTAGGTGAACGCCCCTTCACCTCATCCACAAAAGCTGGATCCTCAAAAGCTCTTTTACTTCCTAGTCTGGAGATGTCACCACTCCCACCATTCATAGCGCAGAAGCACTTGACCTGACAGGTACACCGTCTCCCCAGCTGTGGGGCTAAAGCAAGGTATTAGCTGGAAAGCGATTTTTCTGGTTGAAAATATACAAATTCAGGAGTCAGCAGAAGCAGACTTTTGGGTTTCACTACAAATAAAAGGATATAATCTTGAACAATCTCTTTCCTTGTAATAGTCCAAGTAAACAAATGTCAGAGGCATTTTTGCAACTTAGTTGGTCTGCATTTCATCAGTTTGTCAGGAAGCTAAACAATATATCTATTAAAACTCATTAAAAACTTGGAAACTCTAATTCTGACTTTTATTTATAACTCAAGTACAGTGAGCTGGCACCAACCTTTTAGAGAGAAATTTTTTTTTCCAAGAGAGACAGAGTATGACTCTGAGTCAAAACCAGATCGGGGCTTCCCTGGTGGCGCAGTGGTTGGGAGTCCGCCTGCCGATGCAGGGGACACGGGTTCGAGCCCTGGTCCGGGAGGATCCCACATGCCGCGGAGCGGCTGGGCCCGTGAGCCATGGCCGCTGAGCCTGTGCGTCCGGAGCCTGTGCTCTGCAACGGGAGAGGCCACGACAGTGAGAGGCCCGCGTACCGGAAAAAAAAAAAACCAGATCGATTCCAGCTTTCTCAATTTATTAACTGCCTTTTTGTTTCTGTTCTTTCTGCTGCCACGTGGGGTCTGTTCTATTATTGGGCTGCTGGTTCCGGGTGAACCGGTCTTTCCCTGTGGAGACTGTGGAAAGGGAAGAGACATCATCCGGCAGTCCAAAGTCAGTTTGGGAGTGAGATGGGCCAGACCTCCATTCCAGCAATGAAAGCTAATATGCAATCAAAATTGTAGCCCTTTATTATCGGTCAGGATAGGGACAGGGGTGAAGACATCAAAGGCCATTTTATTAAGCCCATCAGTTAGGTAGTGACTTTGTCAAATCTGCTCTTGTTACCTTCATTTTGATTCTCCTTCATATAGAAGCAGATTTCAGCAAACTGTGAATCTGGGGAGATCCCACCTGGGCCAAGGACATTGTATCTTCATTGGCCTCCCAGGCTCCACTCCTTCCCTGAAGCCCCTCAACAAAATGGTTTGATAAAACAAACAAACGACAGAAGCAAAAGCCACAATACACCGCAGAAATGTCCTAGGTTTTGTAAGCTGAAAATCTAGAACGTATGTACTTACTCTACTCCTCACTATATATGTGATTTTGACATATGACTTCAGTTTTGAAGCCTCAGCCTCAGTTTCTTCATATGTAAGAGGGATGTGCTAATATAATATTACATATCTTAGGGTGTTGCCTTGTGGATTCGAAACATCCTATATCAAATGCCTCATCGTACTGCTTGGCACATGGCACATCCCAAATAAAGAGAAGTTGTAATTAATATTTTGTATATTGATATTCTGATAGTTTGCCAAATGCTTTTTCTGCATCAGTTGAGATGATCATGCAGGGGGCTTTCCTTCATCCTGTTAATGTGGTGTGTTATATTGGTTAATTTTTGTATATTGAATTATCTTTGCATTCCAGGAATAACTCTCACTTGGCCATGGTATATGACCTTTTTAATAGGCTGTTGAATTCAGCTCGCTAGTAGTTTGTTGAGGATTTTTGCATCAATGTTCATAAAGAATATTGATCTGTAGTTTTCTTTTCTTATAGCATTTTTGCTGGGTTTGCTATCAGGGTAATTCTGGCTTCATAGCATGAGTTAGGAAATGCTCTCACTTCTTCAAGTTTTTGGAACAGTTGAGGATCAATGTTAATTTTTCTTTAAAGGTTTGGTAGAATTCTCCAGTGAAGCCATTTGGCCCATGACTTTTCTTTTTGAGAGGTTTTGATTACTCTTCATATTAGTTATAAATCTACTCGTACTTTCTATTTATTCATGATTCAGATTTGGTAGATATGTATTTCTAGGAATTTGTCCATTTCATTTAGGTTATCCAATTTGTTGGCATACAAATGTTCATAATATTCTTATAGTTTTTATTTCTGAAAAATCAGTCATAATGTCCCGCTTGATTTCTGATTTTAATTACATGAGTCTTCTCTTTTTTCTTAATCAATCCATCTACAGGTTTGTCAGCCTTGTTGATCTTTTCAGAGAATCAAATTTTGGTTTCGTTGATTTTTCTCATTGTTTTTCTATTCTCTATTTTGTTTATCTCTCCTCTAATTTTTATTATTTCCTTCCTTTTGCTAGCTTTAGTTTGCTTTTCTTTTTCTAGTTCCTTAAAGAGTAAGTTAGGTTATTGATTTGAGATTTCTCTTTTTTTTTTTTTTTTTTTTTTGCGGTACGCGGGCCTCTCACTGCTGCGGCCTCTCCCGTTGCGGAGCACAGGCTCCGGACGCGCAGGCTCAGCGGCCATGGCTCACGGGCCCAGCCGCTCCGCGGCACGTGGGATCTTCCCAGACCGGGACACGAACCCGCGTCCCCTGCAATGGCAGGTGGACTCTCAACCACTGCGCCACCAGGGAAGCCCTCTTTTTTTTAATGTAAGCATTTACAGCTATAAATTTCCCTCTTAGCACTGCTTCTCTGCATTAGTTAATTTTGGTATGTTATGTTTTTCGTTATCTTTTTGTCTCAAGATATTTTCTAATCTCCCTTGTGATGTCGTCTTTGATTCATTGGTTTTTTTAAGAACATGTTGTTTAATTTGCACATATTTGTGGATTTTCCAGTTTTCCTTCTGTTATTGATTTCTAGCTTCATTCCAGGATGCTCAGATTTCAATCTTTTAAAATTTAATAAAATTTGTTTTGTGGTCTAACGGATCCTGGACAATGCACATGCTCAATTGAGAAAAATGTGTTTTCTGCTGCTGTTGGGTGAGTGTTCTGTATATGTCTGATAGATTCTGTTGGTCTACAGTGTTGTTCAAGTCCACTGTTTCCTTATTGATCTTTTGTCTGGTTGTTCTATTCTTTATTGACAGTGGGGGCATTGAAGTCTCCTACTATTATCTTACAGTGTGTATTTCTCCCTTCAATTCTTTCAGTGTTTGCTTGATATATTTTAGAGCTCTGATGTTTATAATTGTTATATCCTCTTGATGAATTGATATTTTATCAATATATAATATCCTTCTTTGTCTCTTGTAATAATTTTTTACTTAAAGTCTATTTTCTCTAATATTAGTATAGCCACCCCAATTCTCTTTAGCTACTATTTGCATTAAATATCTTTTTCTTCCTTTCCCTTCCAACCTAATTCTGTCTTTAGAGATAAAGTAAAATTTGACATTTGATTTTTATAATGTGTTAAGTCTGGGAATCAGATTTCCCCCCTTCCCCAGAATTTACTTTTTGTTGTTTGTTTGATTGTTGAAGGCTATGATAGTCCATTTGTTTTGAGACTTTTCCAAACCATTTTTGCAGAGTCTATTTCTTGCCATGTGTTCTCACTGAAATCTCTTTTACTTTAGTTTGTGCTCAACTAACGTTTTGATAGAAACTTCTTTGAATGCCAGGAGCTGAAACGGACAAAGAAAAAATACAGAGAGAAAAAAGAGAGAGAGCAATTACAACTCCCAGTCTTGGTAGACTGACTCTGTGCTGGGGTATTCCTTCTACTTAGTTAGGTTTTCTCTGAGACTAGGAATCAGCCTTAGGTGAAACTTTTAGGTCTTCTTAGTTTTTCTTCTGAGCATATGTCCCACTTGGTTATGCATGTGGCTTTCCAGATTCCCCTGTAAAAATGGCTGATTTTGAATCTCCTCATTTCCCAAAAAGTCTCATCTCACTTTCTCCTCTGGTCCTCAGATGGTCTACTGTATGTCTCCAGTGAGCATCTATTGCCCCAGGTTTCCGTGGGTGTGTAATCTCCTTGTAGCTTTTGTGAGCAGAGCCTACAGCTTTTCCTGCATGTGTTCTGCGTTATGAGAGCAAGAGACAGCGAGTCAGATCCTCCGGTATCCCCAGCCACGTTAGAACAGATATACACAATAATTTGTAAATAAGGTCTGCTCCCTCCCTGTGGTTTAAAGAGTGAAACTGGGAGCTGAGTTGCCACACTCAAGACCAAGACTGTTTCCATTCAGGCAAGGGTGGGTTTGGGTTTGTTTGTTTGTTTGTTTCTTGATGATTTTATGGAGGAACATGGAGCTTGGGGTTTCCTAGCCCACATTTTGCTGATTTCTTATCGTTATTATTTCATGTGAATTCATCACATACCAAAAATTGCACTGAGCTTGTTATTTTCTCTTTGCCTTCCAGACCCACACTCCACCCTCCTCTGTTCTAGTCTGTGCCCTGCAG
The DNA here is from genome assembly GCF_963924675.1 of Phocoena phocoena. Classification (NCBI taxonomy): domain Eukaryota; kingdom Metazoa; phylum Chordata; class Mammalia; order Artiodactyla; family Phocoenidae; genus Phocoena; species Phocoena phocoena. The sequence continues at coordinate 14,621,372 of NC_089236.1, read as the reverse complement.
GCTGATCTGTACAGGCCACATCAATGGGTTCTCAGCCCCAGTGGGGTGAGAAGGAGGCTGTGCATTTAACTGTTTGCCTGCCGTATACACAGGTTGGCCACATCTTTCCATCAAATGTCACGGCTCTTCTCCAGTGACCCTTTCCTTAGAGCTGCCCACCCTGAGATCTGGAACTGGCACATTTTCCTTTAGACCTGGTGGTAACAAAGAGCTTACCAATCACCATCACCTTCTGCTACTTCAGCCCCAGGGTCCTTCAACATCCTTTGTACACGTCCCTAAATCTTTCCAGATCTTTGTAAATCACTCTTTTGTTAACACTCCTCACTGAGTTTGAGAGTGCCATCTGTTTCCTGCTGGAACTCTAACACATTGTACTGTTGGCTGCTAATTTCTCTTTCTGAGAAATGCTTCTCATTTTGGTGAAATGTACTCAGATACCAGCATATTCAGGAGGCTACTTTGGGTGAAAAGATAGGAATTCACGTTCCTGAATGAGTCTGTAATATTTATCAGGATGATACTCAGCTTGGAGTTCAGAGAATGTCTCTCGTGTAACATGAAACTTGGTCGTGTAATCTGAGTGGTGAACAAATGTACAGCTCAATTCCCACCAGACGAGTGAATGAAGATTGCCCTCCTTTCATGGGTGGGCAGAGTGGGGCAGCAATCCTCCGTCCATTGCAGTAACCTGTCCCACAGTAACCTGCCTTCCCATAAACTGAGAAGATGGGTGCCCAGGGAGATAGCTAGTGTCTCCTGCGTCTAGAAAAGAGCTGCCTATGAAGTGAGATCAACTATGTTAATTGCTCCTTCTCTAATTCATCTCCCTCACTGTTGACCTGTTGACAGTCTTCTTAAGCAGAGACCTGATGAGACCCATTTCCTTTGCCAGACACTTCCAGTGGCTGCCTTTGACTACAAAACAAAGAATGACAAACACTTACCATGTGGGCGGTCACCCTCACTCTCACCTCCCGTGGCATGATTTATCAGGAAAGTGGCTTTCAGTCATAGACTGGTTTCCGTCACAGCTCTCCAGGTAGCCAGTACTGACACTGCTTTTCCTTCAGGGTAAGCATATGTTCCAACCTTGTCCTATAAGATAAAATATGTTCCAAATTCAAAAGCATAGCATAACACAATCTGGCCGCAATCTTCCACTCTAGCATCTCGGCACGTTTCCTCTTGCTCTTTTGTGCCATGCATTTAGCCTTTTGCACCTTTCATAGCACATACTGGGTGCTTGAAATATTCGTTAGGCTAACGTTGATACAGTCTTCGGAAATAAAGTTCTCTAAACACACACACACCCCTAACATTTAAATCTGAGCCAAATATGTTTAGAATATTGCAGTAGCACCAGAAATATTTATAAATTAGCTTGGAGCATTTGCCCATACATTTCTTTGTATATAGTTAAAGAGTAGAAAAGGTCTATTAGATGACTAGTTGGGAAATATATTCCTTATAGAGGAAAAGCTCTATGTTCAAGCCCAGTGTGCTTTGAATTGCCTCTTTCACGCAATGGCCCTGATGACCTTGGTCTTCTCGCAGCAGAGTGGCCAACGCATTCACATGTGAGGTCAAATTTGTCCATAGTTGTAGGTCAGCTCTCCAGACTGTAGCTGATTGTTTTTGAGACAAGCCCCAAAGCAAATGACAAATTCTTGCTGTTCTCCCAAGTTGTCTCCATTTACCTCTCCTTGGAAAAGCCAGTTACATCATTTATCTGCTGACTCTTTTTAGGTGTAAACCTCTTAACACCATTGTACTGAATTTGCATTAGAATTTCAATGTCAGTTTCTTAAACAGAAGAGTGAAACAAAAACAGTATCTTTAAAAATCAGAGATTAAAATTTTTTTTAATGTACTTAGAAAAAAGAAATCGATTCTGAAGATAAACATAGACAACTACTAATCAATGCAATGGAGGGCATGGCAGGTTGATACTCAGGTGCATTTCATTCCACCAATATCCATTGAGAGACTGCTCTGTGTCAGAACTGAGCCGAAAGCTGGGGAAGGTTGGAGGTCAAAGGAGGCTACTACCTTCCTGAGCACGCAGGCTTGTGGGGATAGAAGGTGGGCACAAATTTTGTAACCCAATTATTTTGTTTTATTTTATTTTATTTATTTATTTTGGCCATGCCATGTGGCATGCAGGATCTTAGTTCCCAGACCAGGAATTGAACCTGTGCCCCCTGCAGTGGAAGCGTGGAGTCTTAACTGCTGGACCACCAGGGAAGTCCCTCAGTTATTAATTTTAAACTTCACTCTTTAGATGCTATTTTCAAGCTACCTTTTACAGAGCACTTACTGTGTGATGGGGAATTATTATTTTACCTGGATTACATCGTTGAAATCTCATGGCAGTTCTATAAAGTGGGTGTTACTCTTTCCACTTCAGAGATGAGGAAATCGAAACTCAGAAAGTATGGGTAACATACAGTTCAGTTAGCTAATAAACCCATGCTCTCCATGAGCCAGAAATTAATAACTGGAGCTATATTTTTAGACAGACAAACTTTGAAAACATTAAAACGTAATAACATAGCTAAGGGTACAAATGCTCTTAAAACTGAATTGGCTGTTACTGGACAACAATTCAAGATATTCCAAATGTGTCGCAGTTGCTAGTTGACAACCCAAGAGCTACTTTTTGTTCAGAGGAATCTCTTTACCAAAATCTTTTTAAAACCCACTGGAAAATATTTTCAAAATCATTTTTTAAGTAGCAAAAATAAATTTAGATGCAGCAAAAAATGATTGTTGATTTTGATCTCAGCACAGGATTTATCTTCATAAATAACCCAGGATGGTATGTGGATGTGTGGCCAAAAGTGATAAGATTATAGACTATCCACCAGAAACACAGTCACAATAGTGGAGTCTGGGAGTGCAGATTTTTTAGACTTGGCATATTTGAAATAGCTTTATTATTATTATTGTTTCAACATATCTTGAAAGTGGGAACAGTGGGCTAGGACAGAACAATACTGTTGCTATGGGGGACTTTGGTTTCTCAGTTACTTCCAACATAGGAACAAACTATGCATTCCAATTACTTCTATTAGGAAATGGCAACTGCTAGAATTTAGGAAATATGCCTCTTTTTCAATGAAACTTTTCTAGAAGCCATAGAATAGGTGGTGTTGAGATCCTGAGAACAGCCTTCACATGCTGAAGGACTGTGGTCCTACAGAGTGATCCAGGGCTGAAGTTTTATATGTAATCTTGTTTGCACAGAGGCTGGAAATAAGAAGATCAAGACAAGAAAAACTGCTGAACAAAACCTAAACTTCCTTCAAGAGCTCCCTGCATAAATGCAAAAAAGCAGAGCGGACCCAAATTGGAAGATGGCTCAAGAATCCCATAATCAAGATATACTGTATCAGGCAAAGAGTAATTAGGTCAGAAGCAGCGGGCCAGAGGCACTGGCATCTTTGGGAAGAAACAGAAAACCAAGAAGCTTGAGTTGCTCTAATAAAGTCAGTCAACAGGGATGGGAATCTTTAGTCCAGGGTCCCAGACCAGAAAGAGCAAACCCCTGTGAGCACACATGCACTTGTGCTGTGGGCCTGGGGGGGGGGGTGGGGGGGACCCGAAAGGTGGGGACAGGGATCCCACCAGTTTACCAGGTGGTATAATTTAGAGGGTAAGCAAACCTGCCCCAGAGGTAGGCAACAGCAGGTTCAAGTAGTGAAAACGCTTTTGAACCTGGGGGAGAAAGCAATTGTCAGTTTTAATCTTGCAACAGGATTTATTCAGTTTGTGTATATATACATGTGGCCCAAAGTGCAGAGAATAGGATTTCAACTGGAAATACAAATTCAGTGATTCAAGTTCTACCATCTACCAGCTATGTGACCTTGAGCACTTTGTTGCATTTTGTCAGCCTCAGTTTCCTCATCTGTAAAATGGAGACATGAGAGAACCTAATTCATAGGCTTCTTGTAAGCAGTGAGATAAGAGTTTAACACAGCCTGGCCCTTAGTAAGTATTTCATCTCATTCAATATTACTATTATCATCAAAGACCTATGTTGCATATCTAGACAGTAAATCTTGCCCTTAATTTTCCACAATTTGCCAAGTTTAAAAAATTACTATCTGTTTTCCCCTCTGTTCCCTCCCTAGCTATGTTCTGACCTTGAAGAATTTACCTGGGATGTAAATAAAGTCTCATTTCCTGCAAGTGAAATAATTGTGTCCTATAGTAGGTTCCTCCTCACATATTTTCAGAAGATCCTCTTCTGAAATCCCACCAGACCTTCTCCAAGGCTGACCTAAACCCAGATGGTCAGTTGGTACTACAGGCTCCAATCAGAGAAAACAAAAAAGGACAACCTTCTAAGGTAGCTTCTAGAGGGCAGAGACTCTCCTTCTGTGATTCTCTTTCACAGCCCCTAGAAGCCAGCTCTCGTCGGGGGTGAAGACGGCCAGCATCCATGGAAAGGTGGGGTGAGTGGTAAGAACCTTCTTCAGCCGTGCAGGCAGAGACTGGCTCCAGTACTGTGTGCTCTTTTCCTCATGATCCAGAGACAGGACAGGTAGGCAAGCAGGAAATAGAGGATACCATCACACTTAGACCCCAGAAATGTTTTCAGTTCATTTGGATCCACTTGAAGGATGTCCCAATCTACACTCATGTTTTTCAAACAGGGTTTACAGAGGATCCTGAGGACCACAGAGACTGATGCTGTGGGACGTGGCAGGATCTTTACCACGACCTCCTCCCGTGGCCGGGGTCTGCCTCCTCAGCCCTGCTCTTACTCTATCTGACCTTTCGGCACTTTCCTTCCTGCCGTGCCCTTGCTGTCATCTTATCTCCACTGCACCGGAGGAGGAGGAGGACGCTTACGTAGGCTGGACCGGGTCCCACCCTTCAATCAGGATGTTAACCAGGTGTTTCAAAATCACCCTGGAGGAATGTGGGCTGTGGTCCAGGGTGATTCCTCCCCCGCTTCATCCTTCCCTCCCTCCCTCTCTTCCTTTCCTCCTTCCTGCCAATGTATTATTGACTATCTGCTTTATGCCTGGCACTGACTTTGTTAATTATCTGAGTTTACACTAAGCTCTTAAATTTGAAGATGACGGTAAATAGTGTTGAAAGCACCTTGAACAGGAAGAAAATTTATGAGTGTGTTGAATAAATGCACTGGAGGTAATTAGAAAAATTGTGAAGTGATTTGGACTCAAATAAGTTTAGACTCAAGGGAGCATAGGGCAAACAGCCAACCACTGGGAGAGTAGGTGGGGTGAGACTAACAGGGCAAAAAGAGATCAACAAGGCAAGTTAAAGGTATTTGCTGAGCACCCCCCATTCATTCTGACCTGCGCCAAGGACTATGGGAGCTGAGAGAAAAGTGGAAAAGATGCTGTGTGAGTCTTGGGGCAGATGTCACTTTGGATCTGCTGACCAATACACTCTGCGTGGATTTCCCCGGATTCCCAGCCACTGCTGAGGTTTAGCGGTTCCCCAGGAAGGAGTAAGTTTCCTACGTAGTGAATCACCCAGTGTGAAAGAGAATTTTCCTGACCTCAGCTTCCGAGCAGCTCATTGAGACTTTACTACTCGAAAGGGCATTGGAGCATAACACCACCATAGCCCACACTTTATTTATTTTGGGGGGTATTTTTCAAAGGGACATTTGGACCAAAAGTGGCCCATGACTCCTGGAAACCCTGAGTAGTGGCTTGGCATCTTAGGAATCTGTCTGCCGTGATTCGTGGAAGGGTCTTGAAGGGTCTGGTTCTGTCTGGAGAACAAAAGTGATGGTCATTAATGTGAAAATGTAACCCTACTTACTCTCCTTCCTCTAATAAATGGCCCATAATCCAAGTAAAAGCACTTAAAGCCCTTGGATATCTAGATATATTGCTTAAAATCAATTTGCTTTTATTGGTCTAATTCTATTAACTTTGGATGTTGGAGCCACAGTGCAGAGTTGCAGTGCTTTGACAAGTACTTGCAGGTCCTCAACATTTTACTTTTTCTATTCCCACTTCTTTCCAGTGGAGCCTAATATCTTCCAGTCCCAGGCTTGCAGGTCCATGCTCATCTCGGTGATTGACCCCAAAATATTTACTTATAACATTTATAAAAACACCCTGCATGCCAAAAGCCGCTAGCTGCAGGAAAGTGATAAAATATAAAAATATTTTATCAGCCAGTGGGAATTCCCTTACATGTTAAATCAAAGGCTCGATCAGAGGGCCCACAGTGACCTTGGAAGGCCAGCAGATTCAAACCATATTGAAGGACGACAGCAGGAGGGAACGCCTGCAGGGAACCCACTCAGGTCAGGGCCCCTTCACGTCCCCCAGGAAACAGCTGTATTGTCTAGGGGCTCAGGGGCAGATGTGTCAAGGCCCCGTGTGGCTTTTCCATGGGGTTTTTGTAGCTTGTCATGTCTCTCCAGGGCCATCCCACCTGTGACACCTACTCTGTTCCTCTCCATTTCTACCTGCAAGACTTAGTCTGTTTCTCTAAAAGCGGCACCATAGAAGTTTTCTCCTTTTTTTCTTTTCTTTTTCTGTTTTGATTTTTTTTCCCGGCTTTATTGAGATGTAATTGGCATATAACGTTATGTAAGTTTAGGGTGTACAGTGTGATGGTTTGATCTTCGTAGATGTTGCTAAATGTTTACCACAATAAGGTTAGTTAACACATCCTTCACCTAGCGTTTGTGGAGGATTTCTAGCGAAGAAGTGCTATAGGAGTGGTAGAGAAAGTGATGTAGTGGGAAAAACACCACAGGGTAAATAGTTCTGGATTCCAGCCTTCACCCTGCTGCTGTATATCTTGACTAAGTCATTGCACATCCCTGGAAGTTGGATGCATTTGTGGTTTTCAGCCTTAGTGGTTCCAGGAAGTACCCCTAGCTTAGAGAGGGGGTGACATGGAGCAGCTGGGTTTCTAGCCCCTCTCCATTCCCATGTCAATCAGCTCTGCCTTATCAATATTACATTCTGGATTACATGTAATATTTAATTCACAAAAAAAGTATCTTACTGTTAAAAAGAAAAGTTTAAAACCCACTGGACCAAAAAGACATTCCTATTCCATATTAACGTAATTTGGGGCTCAGTAGTATTCCAGACTCTAATTTCCCTCTCCTTGGCATTCCCCACTAAAACCTGATCAAAACTGATCTGGAGCTGTCAGGGCATAAGCACCAGGACGAGGTCCACCTGAGAGGTGAGGCTGGGTGGCATGATTCAGGGAGAATTACTGCTTCTGCAGAGGATGGTGTAATTCCACAAGCTTCAAGCCGAGCCATTTGGCAGAATGTCTTTCTCTCCTTTGGAGTTTCTTTCTACAAGAATGGTACCAAAGCAGCGTACTGAGTCCCGATGGTGTGCCCAAGTTGTTTTTGTTTTTCTGTTGTTTTTTTTTTAAACTGAAACAGGTCCCTTCCCAGGACTCAGGAAATCCTGGAGGATTATACTGGGACACACGTGAGTGGCAGGCACTGTGATAACAGAGCCACTTAGCACCTCGCTGTGAAGCTTTGCTATGAGGCAAGCTTGTCCTGAGGTGCTCTCTCCCAGTTGGCTGCTCAGGACTTTATGCAAACAGATTCCTGAGAAATCTACCAAAGGAGCTGATCCAAATCCCAGTAGTGAATGCCACTGGCCCAGCTACATTTATCATATTCTCCTCTTTGTTCCAAAGTCCTCATTTTAAGCCACACAGAATGGTTTAAAATCATTCCATTAACAAATCATTTTCTCATTCACTTTCCATCATGCTAGGTGTCCCGCCTAAGTTTTGTCCTGTATTCAATGTCTGTCAACAAGGTAACACTGACTCAAAATTCTATTACCAATTCAAATTAAAGGTGACAAAAGCAGGTTTTGCTGGGTGACGCATAAGGAACTTTGCAATCCAACTGCTCAGTATTACCTATAATCTAACATCAAAACACAGTTTTTATTAACACATTATCGTTTGTTCTTCCATATCTTCTCTATGTGCACATAACATTATTCTACAGCAGTAAGCTCATACAATGAAGTTTTAAAATCTGCTGTTTTGACTTTAAAAAACAGAGCCTGATCATTTGCCCATGTTAATTAATATTCTTCTACAATATAATTTTTAATGGCTATGTAAGGTGTGTAATTTATTTAACTCATTTCTCAATTCTCCTAAAGTTGGAAAACTCTTCAGATTGTAACTGCTAAGATGTTACAATTTTTTTGATCCTGAGATGAATATACTTATACCTTCATCCTCATTCTTTTGTTTTGTTTTGTTTGCGGTACGCAGGCCTCTCACTGCTGTGGCCTCTCCCGTTGCGGAGCACAGGCTCCGGATGCACAGGCTCAGCGGCCATGGCTCACGGGCCTAGCTGCTCTGTGGCATGTGGGATCTTCCCGAACCGGGGCACGAACCCGCGTCCCGAACCCGCGTCCCCTGCATCAGCAGGCGGACTGTCAACCACTGCACCACCAGGGAAGCCCCATCCTCATTCCTATAGTTGGAATTCCAGTGGCAGAGGGAGTGTTTTTAATAAATATTAAATATTTGTAATAAATATTGCCAAATTTTCCTATGGAAGGATAAATCTACACTTCTGCTACCATTTTTTTTCTTGTTTCCCTGCACCCTAGCCAACATTGGGTATTACCATTTTTAATCTTTACCAATTGATGGAGGGGGGGATTGTATCTTATTCTTGCCTTAATTTGAAATTCTGTCTGTTGTAGTAAAAGTGAACATTGTATCAAATATGTATTGACCATCTGTATTTCTTCTTTGGGCAGTGTCTACTCATGTCTTTTCCCATTTTCCTGTTGTTGCACTTGTTTACTAATCATTGATTTCTAAGGACTCATTATATTTTAAGGATCTTAATCTTCTATCTTATATGTATGCAACAAATATTTTTTCCAGTGCTCTAAACCTAAAAATGTTACTTAGGTTATTCATGCTAAAAATGATAAAAACTGTTGATTGTTTTTTAAATTGTATTTCCTTTTGGTATGCTTAAAAAGGTGTTTCTGCACTCCCAAGATTATATATTGATTTTTTACTTCAAATATTTGTGTCGTTTCCATTTCACATTGAAATTATTAATTAATCTGGAATTTATATAGAAATAAGGTGTGAGATAGACTTCTGTCCTCTAAACCAAATAATCAGTCTTCTGGCAAATCATTTCAGTCCTCTTTCACAGTCCCGGCTGCATCTAGCTCCCTCTAGTTGCACAAACAGACAACTTCAGTACAGACATTGGTCTGCTCTCTAAAACCAGGCTCCACTTTAAGCTAGTCAAACTGTTCAGAAGACCAGGGCAATTAGAAATGTTAAGTCCCCTTATGGTCTTGTAATTAAGAAATAAATAAATTTCCATTTATTTCATTGATTGTAATATACAAGTTCACAGTGTCTAAACTAAATTATGATTTACTAAATCCAAAATGTCACTATTGGTTGTTAGGAAGCAGGGTTCCTTACTTAGGGTTCTCTTCTCAGATCTACATATTGTTTCTTCCTAAGCCCTGCAGAAACTCCAATGTCCAGGCACCTCACAGCTACCTGTGAGTCCTCTTTCAAAGTGAACCACGTAGCTACAATGACTTCATTCCTCTCCAACCATCTCGGTTCCATCCTTCAAACGGCTGTGAAAGTACTGTTTTTCTCCATAAAGCTTTAACGAATTGCTCAGATGAGAACTCAAGGATTTTCTTGACTTCCTGTCATTCTTCATGTACTTCTGCAATGTTTACTGTGTCACCTCCACCACATTTCAATCACTTCCAAAGTGCATGGAACCTAAAGTTTACTGTTGTTTTTTTTTTAATACACTTATTTTCTTAGGAGACTTTTAGGTTAACAGAAAAATAAAGAAGATAGTCCAGAAAATTCCCATACTAGATTTGTTTTTTAAGTGAGAATTTCTATAACTCTTCTGTGTCAGCATGTCTTATACTTAAGTAGACAACAGTATGATTTTCACCTGTGTAGACATTTCAGGGTGATTTAACTTTTTTTTAAATATTTTATGTTTAAATAAATTTATTTATTTATTTTTGGCTGCGTTGGTTCCTCATTGCTGCACACGGGCTTTCTTTAGCTGGGGCTACTCTTCGTTGTGGTGCGCGGGCTTCTCATTGCAGTGGCTTCTGTTGTTGTGGAGCATGGGCTTTAGGTGAGCGGGCTTCAGTAGCTGTGGCTCGTGGGCTGTAGAGCGCAGGCTCAGTGGTTATGGCGCATGGGCTTAGTTGCTCCGTGGCATGTGGGATCTTCCCAGACCAGGGCTCGAACCCATGTCTCCTGCACTGGCAGGGAGATTCTTAACCACTGTGCCACCAGGGAAGCCCCAGGGTGGTTTACTTTTAAAATATTAACTCCTAGAAAACTAAGAAATTCCCTTTTTTTTGGTGCCACATTTTTATTGATGTAAAATGCTCTTAATGGTTTTTGATGATGATGATGATAACGTGGATGACGACAGTAACAACCACTACATTTCTGCTCTTGAAGATACTCTTAAAGTAATGATGCAGACATTTTATTTACTGCTTATTTAAATAAGTCCTTCTTTCCATAGCTCATTCCTCCTTTAATATAAAGACATGTGCTTGGTGCTACTTTGTCAGTTTCTTTTTCTATTCATCTATTTTTAGATACTGTGTTTTTAAAAGATCCCGGTGCTGACACGGCAAGTTTATTGTCCATTTCCATCGTGGCATAATATTTTTCTAAGTAATTCTCTCTTCTTAACACACACTGGCATTTTATTCAAAGAACAAACAATTTACGAATACCCTTTGTGCAGACACATTTATTGATATGTCTGCTATGATGCCTAAGTCTGTCCCCAAGTTTGAAAGCAATTCAGAAACAATCACCATGTTTTGGTAGCCTAAATTGTTTATTCCAAGAGGCAGAGTTTGAAAATTCTGAGATGTATGTTAAATTTAATTCTGCACCAGAATGCCTAATTTCCCTTATTTTGTTAGGTGTTTTCCCAGAATTTTAATTTTCTCCTCTAGGTTACATTTTAAACAAAAGTGATAGGAGCTGTTTTACCACTTCCCTTGTCTCATAGCTTGCTAGGTTAGTTATAAAATGAGTGTTTTCAATAGTGGCCAAAAAATAGCAGAGCATGATATATCAATAGATGTAACTCTCTTTTCCTTTAATGAAGTTTTGTTTGTTATTGTTATTGTAAAAGTGTGATTAAAACAAACAGTAAAAAGCTCTACTAGCACCATGAATGCACATGTAGCTGAGACATTTGAGAATACCTCCTTCCAGGATAAGATGTGACCCAAAGGATTAAAGGTCATCAAAGAACCCATGAAAGTAAGGGAGTGAATAACCTGGGTTAGGCAGCATTTGATTCTTCACTGAGACCCGAAACTCCTCCATCAACCTCATTCTGCAAAGCTGTGAGAATTGGAGGAACATTTCTGACAGAAAGTAGTAATTCAGTGCATTCCAAAATTGATTCACTCACTTGGAAATATGAATCTGAAATTAATCTATTGCTGGGCATTGAATGAACTGCTATAATGTGTCCAGGTTCCAGAGACCATTAGCACCTGTCTTCAAAGACACAAGGCTAGACACTGACTTAGTGTTATAAATACAGAAATCCAGCATCACTTGCTCAATGTAAGTCCCATGAAATTAGAGTCATCTGAACTCAAGTATCAAGTACATGTCTGCTTGTTCAGTGCCATCTCCTCATTCATTCATTCATTCAATCAACCAGTATTCATTGAGCACCTACTGCCAGGAACTGTTCTAGGCGTGGGAGTACAGCAGTAAACAAACAGTGAAAGTTGATTAGATCATGAACCTCATTCAAACAGAAAGTATTTACTGCAGGAAAATCAAACAAGATGGAATAAAAAAAAAAAAACAGGGACAAGAACTTTGAGAGTCACAGAGAGCATCAAGACAGGTAGAGGACACATCTTTGTTGGGCACCCATAAAGAAAATTCTTTGAGCTAGGTAGGACGTATACCCTTACTCTTGGAGTCAGGAACTTTCTATTTGTGAATATATATATTTTGAGAGGCTGAATAATGCACCCCCAAAGATACCCACATTCTAATCCCTACAACCTTTAAACGTAACCTAATATGGAAAAAAAAAAAAAAAGAACTTCGTAGATGTAACTTAAATTAAGGATTTTGAGATGGGGAGATTAACCTGGATTATCTGGGTGTACCCTATGCAACCACAAGTCTCCTTGTAGGAGAGAAGCAGAGGAATATTAGAGCACAGAAGAGGAGAAGGCAATGTGACCAGAGAGGTAGGATTAGAGTGATGTGGCCACAAGACAAGGAATGCTGGCCAACAGAAGCTGGAAGAGGCAAGGAGCAGAGTCTCTCCTAGAGCTTCTGGAAGGAGTGTAGCCCTGATGACAGCTTGATTCCAACCTAGTGAAACCATTTGGATTTCTGGCCTCTAGAACTGTGAGAGGATAGATATTTTAAGCCACCAAGTTTGTGGTAGTTAGTTACGGCAGACACAAGAAGCTAATACATGCTTGTTACCACAAACAGATGTGTGTGTGTAATACATCCATTTATCTACTAGATATCTCTATGTAAATATATAATGTCCAGAACAGAGTCTTGATTACCATTCCTAAACCAGTCTCTCTCCTCATCTTTCTCATCTTTGCAAATGGCACAACCATCTACTACTTACTCAGGTCAAAAACTTGGAATCGGGCTTCCCTGGTGGCGCAGTGGTTGAGAATCTGCCTGCTAATGCAGGGGACATGGGTTCGAGCCCTGGTCTGGGAAGATTCCACATGCCGCGGAGCAACTAGGCCCATGAGCCACAACTACTGAGCCTGTGCGTCTGGAGCCTGTGCTCCGCAACAAGAGAGGCTGCGATAGTGAGAGACCTGCGTACCACGATGAAGAGTGGCCCCCGTGTGCCGCAACTAGAGAAAGCCCTCGCGCAGAAACGAAGACCCAACACGGCAAAAATAAATTAATTAATTAATAAACTTCTACCGCCAACATCTTCTTTAAAAATAAATAAATAATACAAATCAGTTTGAATCGCTCCCTGAATAAACCATCCAGTGGTTTCCATGGCCCTACTTTGTTACATCATATGTTTTCCCAAGGTCACAAACCCCACGTGATCTGCCGTCTGTACCTCTTTGGCCCCTCCCTGTGTTCTAGCTCCACTGGCTTTCTTTCTACTCCTTCAACAAGTTCAGCTCATGCCGACTTCAGAGCTGTTGCAGTGAGCTCTTCTCTGCCTGGATTAGCCTTCCCTGGTTTTGCATAACTGGGTAGGTCCT